>NW_006159856.1:127379-157143 GCF_000334495.1 Tupaia belangeri chinensis | reverse complement strand
GTCCCGGCGGACCACCGGGCTGCCCCAGGCACTGCGGGAGGGCACTCGAGTCCAGAGTGTCGAGCAGATCCGGGAAGTGGCTTCCGGAGCCGCCAGGATCCGTGGGGAGACCTTGGGCATCATCGGACTAGGTGCGTTAGCCGGCCGCGGCTCAGCGCACATGGCCCAACCCAGCGCTGGTTGTCCCTGCCCTTCAGCGCGTGCTCGGGAGAAGAGGAGGCCTGGGGCTTAGGTTGTGGCTACGAGTCAGTCCCCGACCTGGGACAAAACTGGGGAGAAAGACACACAGGTCAGGAGCATGGGAACACCCGTGTGTGCCTTACACACATGGACGTCACACAGGCTCACTCACACACACCCTGTGGGCACACACGGGCATCACATGGGCATGCAGTCTCACACATGGGCATGCTTGTGGGCCCATATGCCAAACAGTCCTGCGTGTGCTCATCCCTCAGCTCCTGGAGCCTCTCGGTAGACACTGCCATCAGGTAAGGACCTAGGGCCACCTCCCACTCACTCACTTGTCACCAGCAGCCACCTGATGTTCTTGGGCCTGCCCTCAGGTGGTTCCTGGGGTATCCTCCCTCCCACGTCCACTCACTCACCCTCTCGCTCACTTGCTGTGCGGGGGGCCTGTCCTAGGCTGGCACCACCTGGCTCCCACGTGCAGCAGCGAGCAGGGCCCACAGAGCCGGGCCCCAGGATGAAGCTAATGAGCCGATGTGTATGTGTGTGGTGTGTGCACACAAGTGTGTGATCCTAGGAGTAGTGTGTCCTGAGGGAAATGAAGCTGGGAGAACGGGTGAGAGTGGGACCCCAATGAGGGCAAGGGGCAACAGGTACAGAGGGCGGGAGTGGGAAGGACTTGGAGGGTTCAGGCACAGGATGGAGTGGGGGACTGGGTCCCTTTTCTCAGAATACCATACCATCAGGGACCTCCACGGCCCCCTTGCTTGTTGATCATCTCTCCCACAATGCGGACTCCCCGAGAACTGCCTGCTCTGTCCACCAGGAATGGCCTCGGGTGGAAGGCGCAGTAATTCACTCACCTGTGGTGGTCCGCCCCGTCATGGCCTGCCTCCTGGATATTCTCCTGCTGCCCCACTGCCACCACCTCCACTCCCACCTCTGCCCACCTCCTGCCTGTCCCCACCCCACTGGCATCTGGGGAACTTGGGGGATGTTTGGGTTATCTTAGTGGCAAGGGTCTACCTGTATTTGTGTAAGAGCACAAGCCACAGACACGTATAGGACGCGGGTTGTCTCTCACGGGACGTGACTTTCGTTGTCCTGCAGGACATTCACGCACGGGCACCAGGGTTAGCCAGAGCCCTGAGAACGCCCTCCCCCACCACCCAACCAGTCTGAGGGCTGGGACGGCACCTCCCACCTCGGGTCCCAGCCCTGGGCCCTGGCCCACATGATTCGTTGAAGGACCAGAGGAAGGCAGATGGGGGAGGGGATGTGGTTGGCTGGATTGTCAGGGGTGGATGGCTAGGGCCTCAGTTTCCCTGTTCCTTGGGCCCTCACCTCTAGCAGGTCAACCCATTCTTCCCTTGATGGCCTCAGGATGCCCAGGGGTGTCTCTAGCCCCCAATTTCATTGTTAACATCCTTTCAGGAAGAGTAAGTCCATGGGGGCTGTAGGGATGTGTGGCCTTTCTGTGTCACTTGCCTGCAGGGTGCCCCTGCCCTGCACCCATGGGTCCAGCCACATCCTGTGGGATCTCCTTGTCTGGCTACTTTTCTTCTGACCCACAGGGTGTTCTTCTCTGCTTTGCTGTTTTGTGACCCCACTGCATCCAGGTCAGAGCTCCTTTGGAGTCCTGGGATAAAGAGCTCCTAGCCCTTGGGACCAGCAGTTAGCGTAATGGCTATGTCGCTGAACTCCCATGTAGTCGACCGCGGTTCCAGTCCCAGACCTGGTGGCTTAAACTCACGCCAGGCACATGTGCATGCGTGCCCAAGATCCCAAGAGGAGAATGGAGGAGAAGGGATTGCGGCGTGGCCATCCCCCCTGGGGAGTGATTTCTCACTTTCTGTCTCTGTCTCTCTGGCGAGTACACACGCCCTATAGCAAAAACTTTTCCAAAAAAAAAAGAAAAGAATAAAGAGCTCCTAGCCCCTTTGCCTTCTTGGGAGCTGAGCAGGGTGGATTCTGCCCTCCAGGGGCTCCTCTGATGCCCTGGTCACCACATCATGGATGGCCCTGACCTCCATCCCTTGCTGCCCATCTGGTACTCCTCAAGCAGAGTGCTTCTCTCTGAAGGCCCTGGGCACTGGGCACCAGCCCCTCGCACCCCTCCCAGGGACTCCCTCCTCCCTAGTTACCCGGTTGCTCTTGGTATGGACTGTGCATGATAAATCCCACAGTTGTCACACGGTGACTGTGTGCACTTGTAAGTAGCGAGCGATTCACGTGACTCGGGTCCGCACAGCTGCTTTGTTGGCTCTCGAACCCGCAGCTTATATCTCGTTCTTGCCTTTATTCTTTCCTTGCTCTCTCCCTCCTTCCCTCTTCTCCAAAATATACTATTTCACACGCATACTGGAGACTTTTTTCCCTTTAACAGCCACCTGGGTTGATACAGCCCAGTTCCCTTCCCTAAACAGTCACTCATGCCATTTCTAGTCAAAGCCCTGCGCTTGGCCCGTGGTCACCCGTGTTTCTGTTTCTAGACTGTAGGTTAGGCTTCTCAGTTCTGCTGAAACAGTCGTGACAGTAGGTAACCCGTATGTCCGGGCTCTTTTGGTCAGCATAATGCTTTTGGGTTCCATCCATATTTTTACCACGTTTAGTACTCCCTCGTAGATGACTAGGATTCCGCTGTATGAGTACTCTGCAGTCCATTATCCAGCCTATTTATTATGAGTAAAGCTGCTCTGAACATGTTTGTACAAGTTTTTGTGCACATGATACTCGTTTCTCCTGGATTTATACATAACCGAGAGTGGAATTTCTGAGTCACAGAGCAGGCTTTGTGGAAGACATTGCTAAGCAGCTCTTAGAACTGCTGTCTGGCTTTGCGCTGTCAGCAGTGTAGGAGGGTTCTAGCAGTTCCGTGTGCTTGCCAACACTTGGTGGTGTTGCCCTCCAGGATTTAGCCATTCCAGCAGGATTTAATGATACCTCATTTTTATTTTTAATTTGTGATTTCTGATAACAAGGAAGGTTAGGCACCTTTCCCTGCATGTCTTGGGCATTCCGAGCTTCTCTGTTGCGAAGCCAAGTACCCTTCAAGATTTTTTCTGCATTTTACTTGGTCTACTTATTTTTCTAGTGCTGGTTTGTGTGAGCTTCTTATATAATCTGCATCAGATTCTTGTCAGATGTTTGTGTTCCGTGGATGTTTTTTCATAGTCTATGGCATGCCTTTTCACTTTCTTAACACCTTTCTGATGAGAAGTTTTTATTTTTTTTAAAGAATTATTTCATTTCATTTCTTTTTCTTTATTTTAATTTGACCAGAGAGAGGGAAATTGAAAGCAAGCCACCAGGTCCAGGACTTGAACCACATTCAGCCATGTGGGAGTCCAGCATTCCCAGCGACCACGCCACCTGCTGGCCCCAATGAGAGTTTTTTTTATTTTGATTAAGTACCATTTATCACCCATTTCTGGCAGGCTAATCCCTTTGTGTCTCTGTCTATTCCAAAGTCTTGAAGATATTGTTTTCTTTGAGACGTTTTTTAGTTTGGGCTTTTACGTGGAAGTCTGGGGCCCATCTGGAAGTTTGCTCACGGTGTAAGACTGGGGTCAGGGCTCACTCTTTTCCATCAGATAGTGAGCTCCTCCAGCACATGTGTGGAAGAGCTCTCCTTCCTGCGGAATTGCCGGGGCGGCACCTGGCACATGCGTAGAAAACAGCCGACCACATACCGGAAGGGCCCGTCTTGGGCTCTTCCACTCCAGTGACCTAGTTGTGTCTCCTTCCACCAGCTCCCCGCTGTCTGAGCTGTCCTAACCCTCGAACCTGGTAGGGTACATCTTTAACTTTGTTCTTCAAGGTTATACTGGCCATTTTAGGTCCGATCGTTTCCATTTCAGAGTCAGTTTATTAGTTTACGTGTTTTTGAGTCTATACGTCAGTTTAGAATGCTGACCTTTTAACAGTGTTGAGTCGCTAACACACGAACGAGACATCTCTCTGACTTCCTATTTTAATTTCTCTTATCAGTGTTTTATAATTATTTGTGTAAGTTTTCAGAGTTCATTAAACTTACTGTTAGGTATTTGGTATTTTTAATGCTATTGTAAATGATATATTGTAATTTTGTCTTACAATGATTGGTTATTGGTGTTTAGAAATATACTCATATACCGCAACCATACTAAATTCTGATTTGTTAGTTCTCTTGAATTTTCTACAAACATTGTGTTGTCCGCCAAACAGATTTACTCTTTACTTTCTGATCTCTATGCCATCTCTTTCTTTCTTTCTTTTTTTTTTTTTTGAGAGGTTTTTGCTATAGGGGGCGTGCACTCACCAGACAGACAGAGAGAGACAGAGAGACAGAAAGCGAGAAATCACCCCCCAGGGGGGATGGCCACGCCGCAATCCCTTCTCCATTCTCCTCTTGGGATCTCGGGCGCACGCACACATGCCCAGAGTGAGTTTAAGCCACCAGTTCTGGGACTCGAACCACGGTCGACTACGTGGGAGTCCAGCAACATAGCCATTATGCTAACTGCTGGTCCCTCTATGCCATTTATTTATTTTTGCTTTTTTGGGTGATCACAAGTACAGTGCTGAATAGCACATTGAACATGGGCATTAATTATTGTCTTGTTCCTGACCTGGGAGAAAAAGGTTTTGCTATTTCACCATTAAATATGATGTTTGCTGTTGGTCTTTTTGTTTGTAACCTGATGTCAACATAGCCTGCCAAGCTTTCTTTCTTTTTTAAGTTTCTTTATTTACTTCCTTTACAAGAAACAGAGAGACAGACAAGTTTCCATGACAGGGTCTCACTCAGTGTGCTCTCTTTTCCCTCCCTCATCCTTCCAGCCAGCTGGGACCAGGGACAAGCACGCACGCATCTGCTGTGTATAGGTCACCCTGGGAACAGAACCTCGGTCTTCTGTGTGGCTCTCCAGCCTTACAGAGTCTTGTGCTACCGTTGTGCCACCACAGACGACCAGCTTTCTTTCACTAGTGTGTTCCTTCAGCCAGTCTCTGTCCTTATATTTAAAATGTGTCTTTTATTAATAGCATATAGTTGGGTCTTTCCTTGTCCAGTCTGACAAGCTCTGCCTTTTCATTATTTAGTTCATTTATCTATCTATCTATCTATTTAATTTTTTTGTCATAGAGCATGTGCACTTGCCAGAAAAACAGAGAGAGACAGAGGGAAAGAAGCCACAATCCCTTCTCCATTTTTTTCCTGGGATTCTGGGCAAGCACATGTGCACCCAGCGTGAGTTTCAAGCTACCAGGTCCAGGACTTGAACTGCAGTAGGCCATGTTGGGGTGCAGTGCTGTAACGACCACACCACCCGCTGGCCCCAGTTCATTTATTATTAATGTAATTACCAATATATTTGGATTTAAGTCTGTCATCTTGCTATTTGTTTTCTATTTGTTCTGTTCTTTTTTTGCTTATGTCTGTTCCCCCGTCTTCTTTGAATCACATTTAGAAAAAAGTTACTCCATTTTTTAAAAAATTTCATTTATTCATTCACTTATTTATTTATTTATTTTTAATTTGACCAGCAAGAAACACACACACACACACACACACACACACACCACACCAACAGAGAAGGGAGGGTAAAGCAAGCTACCAGGCCCAGGACTCAAACCATGGTCGGCCATGTGGGAGTGTCCAGTGCCATAACTACCATGCCACATGCTGGTCCCAAAAGTTACTCCATTTTATGTTCTCGTATTGCTTTTTTTATTTTAAAGTTTTTATTTTAAAACAGTTTTTTTGTTTGTGTTTTGGTTGTAGGACATGTGCGCTCATCAGAGGGACAGAGAAACAGAGACAGAAAGCAAGAAATCAACCCCTGGGCGGGAGGATGGCCACTGTCCCTTCTCCTTCACTCTCCTCTTGGGATTGTGAGCATGCATGCACATGTGCCCAGCGTGAGTTTTAAGTCTCCAGGTCTGGTACTTGAACTGCAGTAGACTATGTGGGAGTCCAGCAATGTAACCATTACGCCATCTGCTGGTCCTAAAGTTTTATTTATCTTTTTTTTTATAGGGCGTGTGCGTTCACCAGACAGAGAGACAGAGAGACAAAGCAAGAAATCACCCCTCAAGGGTGATGGCCACACCGTAATCCCTTCTCCTCCATTCTCCTCTCGGGATCTTGGGCATGCACACACACGTGCCTGGCATGAGTTTTAAGCCACCAGGTCCAGGACTTGAACTGCGGTCGACTACATGGGAGTCCAGCAACATAGCCATTACGTTAACTGCTAGTCCCCTAAAGTTTTATTTATCTTTTAAATTCTTTTTTTTATATATTCATAATAGAGCCTGTGGATATACTAGAGAGAGAGAAAGAGAGAGGCACCCCCAACAGGGTCTGGTCACATGACAGCTCCCTTCCTCCAGTTCTCTAGCCAGTGGGATCTTGGACACAGGTGCATGGGCCTGTTGTGTTTCAAGCTGACCAGGCTGGGAGTTCAAATCACCCTGTGGGATCTGGCTTCTCTCGAGCAGCATATTACCACTCTACCATGGAGTCAACCCTGTATTGCTTTTTAATCCATACTGCATAGCATGCTTTAGAGATTATGAGATCCATTCTTAACTTACCATAGTCTATCTTTCATTATTCTATACCATAGAATAATGAAAGAACCTTAAAACAGTGATTCCTTTTACTCCCTTTTACTATTTGTGCTAGTAACGCCATATTTTCTACTTCCATAGTTGCTAAAACCTACTTAATAAACTAAGTCAGTAGTGTGTGGTGTATGTGTGGATGGGGGTTTTTGTTGACTGGGTCTCACTCTGTCACAGCCCTGCCTCAGCTCTCAAGAAGCCAGGGTTATAAGTACATGCCTCTGTATCTAGCCTTTTTTACAGTGGGCCAGGACTCAAACCTTGATCCCCCATGTGGCTTCATCCTGTCAAGCAGCAGTTTCCAGTGTATGCTACCACAGCTGGGCCTAGTGAGGGACATTTCTTAGTGAATAAAGAAAAATACTCACATTTACCGTTTCTGATCCTCCTCATTGCTTTCTCCACATCCACCTGATACCATTTCCCTGGAGCCTGGAGGATCTCTTTTAGAAATGTTGCATGTGGACCAGTCCATAGCATGATGGTTAAGATGGCTGGATCCCACGTGGCTGACTGCATGATTCGAGTCCTGGACCCTGCGGCTTGAAAAACATGCTGGGTGTGTGTGTGCATGTGTGCTCAAACTCACGAAGGGAGGGAGAAATGGAGGAGAAGGGACTGTGATGTGACCATTCCCCATGGTGGGGTACTTTTTCATCTTCCCTGTCCCTCCTCTCTCTCTCTGGTGAGTTACATGCATTCTCTGGCAAATGTTGGAGAAAGGAAAAAAAATAAAAGAGGACGAGCAGATGGCATGGTGGTCACGTTGCTGGACTCCCACATGGCAGAACATGGTTTTATTCTCAGCCCATTGGCTTGAAAATCACACAGGGCATGTGTACATGCGTGCCCAAGATCCTAGGAGAAGAATGGATTGCAGCGTGGCTCTACCCCTGGGGGATGATTTCTCACTTACCCTCTCACTGTGTCTGTCTCCCCCGGCAAGTGCACGTGCCCTAAGGCAAAAACCTCTAAAAAGAACGAAAGTAAACGTGACTTGGTAGTGACAGATTCAACCTTCATTTTTAAAGGATATTCCTTTTTTGTGTAGAATTCTAGGTGCACTTTATCTTTCAGCACGTTTACAAACGGGACTCCATCATTTACTGTCTTCCATTGTGTCTTAGTGCAAGTGGTCATTATACCTGTTATTTTCATTCTGAAGGTGCTGTATCTGTTTTCGAGATGATTTCTATCGATAGATTTCTGTCTATTTGATTCTGTATGTTTGACTTATTTCTGTATGTATGACAGTCCTGTTTTCTCAGTATTTACCACTTAGAATTTTCTGAGCTTCTTGAACGGTGGGTATCCTTCATCAGTTTTGAAAATTTCTTAGCTGCTAACTTTTCACATAATTTCTTTCCCATTTTGCTTCTCCTTCTGGGATTCCATTTACAGATATTTTAGACCATCTATTATTCTCTGACACTCTATTCAATTTTATTCTTTCTTTCTTTTTTAAGGGTTTTGGCATAGGGTGCATGCGCTTTCTGGAGAGACAGAGGCAGTAAGAGGGAAAGTGAGAACTCACCTTCCAGGGGAGCACGGCCATGCTGAAGTCCCTTCTCCACTCTCCTCGGATTTGGGGCGCGCATGCACGCACAGCATCGTGAGAAAGTCATTGGGTCTAGGACTCAATCTGCTGTCGACCATGTCGGAGTCCAGTGCCTTACCACCACGCCACCTGCTCACCCCTCGTTTTTGACCTTTAAAAAAATTGGTTTAACTCTTTTCTTTCTTTCTTTCTCTGCTTTATTTTGTATAATTTCTACTGACCTTGAGCTCTTATTTTCCAGTTCATTGATCCTTATTTGTTCTTAAGCTAGTGGACCCATCCAATAAATTCTTTTTTAAGAGTTTTTTGCCTTAGGGTGCATGCACTTACCAGAGAAAGACAGAGACAGTGAGAGGGAAAGTGAGAAATTACCCTCTTGGAGGAAGGCCATACCACTGTCCCTTCTCCTCCATTCTCCTCCCAGGATCTTGGGCATGCAGACACATGAACCTGGCGTGATTTTTAAGCCACCGGTTCTGGGATTTGAACCTCAGTTGGCCATGAGGGAATCCAGCAACATAACCATTACACCATCTGTTGGCCCCCACCCAGTTAATTCTTTTTTTAGTTTTTAAGAGAGATTTTTGCTATAGGGTGCCTGTGCTTGCCAAAAAGACAGACAGATAGAAAGTGAGAAATTCCCCCCTCCCTGGGGGGATGGCCTCTGCAATCCCTTCTCCTCCACTCTCCTTTTGGGATCGTGGGCACACATGCACAGAGTGAGTTTTAAGCCACTGGGTCCGGGACTTGAACTGTGTTTGACTGTGTTGTCCAGCACCATACCATTATGCCATCTGCTGGTCCCCCAATGAGTATTTCAGTAAGAGTTTTTAGTTATAGAATTTTTTTTTATAGAGTTACCATTTCTCTGCTGGAATTCTTGTACCTATTATATGAATATTTGCCCATAATTTCTATAACATACTTATGATGGTTATTTTAATAGTTCTTACTGGGGCCAACAGGTGGCGTGGTGGTTAAGGTGCTGGACTCCCACATGGTTATCCACAGTTCAAATCCCAGACCTGGTGGTTTTCTTTCTCACTTTCCCTCTCTCTCTGTCTCCCTCTGGTCAAATTAAAAAATAATAATAAATAAAATTAAATAAAAAGAGCTCTTTCTATGCTTATATAAAAAAATTCTTCTCAACTAATTCTACTCTTTGGGTCCAACTAATTCTTATCTGTGGGTCTGCTTCTGCTTTTTTGTTTGTTTTTGTGTTCTGTTTTCATTAAAAGTTGCATTTCCTTCCTTTTTGTGGGTCATAATTATGTCCTACTGTATGCCGTGTATTCTATAGGATAAAATAGTAGAAACTAAAGTAAATAATCTTACACTCAAAACGGTCACTTCTGTCCTCTGTCGGGCACCTGACTGAGGTGTTGAGCTGGGCTGGTGCTGGCCTGTAGCTTTAGTTAGTCCTTCACTGGTGATTGCATTTGACATCAAGGCTTCCCATTTAAGCATCATGAGGTAACAGGATCTCTAGGATGACTATGCTGTAGGAGGTATCTCTCCATGTCTCTGTCTCTCCCCTGCTCCCCTCCTTTTCTGTCTAGGCCCCAGCTCCCCTTGAAGTCCCCAACACTGGGGCGTTCCAGTGCTGGGGGAGCTTCTCTGGGATTCAGGTCATTGCTCAGAGTTGTTGAAAGAGCAGCTGGTCCCGCCTTGCTCTTGCCAGATCCTTCCACCCGGCACTTGCTTGTCAAAAGTCAAGACTCTCTTCCTTCTCATCCCTTACTAGAATTTAGTCAGACCATCCTCAGCTCTCCTGACGGGTCTCCCAGCTGCTCCCTCAGAGCCCATTCCTCAGAGCGCTCCTAGAAGGGCCCTCCAGCATGCGCAGCGTCCTGCCCTCCCTGCTTGCTCCATCTGCTGCGCTGGCGCTGGCAGCCTGGTCTCTCGGGCACCTGGCTCCTGCGGCCTGGGGCTTTTGCTCTGGCTGATACTTCTATCCGGCTTCCTTCCATCGCTCTCCGTCTCTGACAGACCTCTCAGGGCAGCCTGCCTACCCGTCCTCCACACTCCCCTAGCTGTGCCCCGTTTCCTTCCACAGCAGTTACACCTTCTACAACTCGTGTTCGCCACTGTCCCCCGGCAGTGATCTGTGACATCCCACGTCCCCCTCGGCTGTGTCTGCACTTCTGAAGCTGAGCCGGCCTCAGCTGGTGCACGGTGAACATGTGCATGTGCCAGGCCTGTCCCCAGGCTGGGGATGGACCCAGACCCCAACCACAGCCACCCACTTTGCAGCTCCTGTGCCTGGGCCCATGCCCGCAGCGAGCTTTCTCCACTGCTCAGTTCCAGTGGGATATGAATCCCATGGGAGCATCGTCTGGACCAGAGGGTCCCTGTCCTGTGCTGTTTGCCATTCCCCCCTGTGATGGTGAGATCAGAGGAGGGGCTGAAGTGAGCAACACCATGGCCCTGGTGCTGAGGGTGTATGCAGGCCATGTGGACACTCCCTGGCCAGTTCACACAGTGCCCTGTGGACAAGCTGCAGGGTGGGGGAGAAGGTGGTGTGGGCTAAGGCCAAGGGGCTCCTGTCTCCCCTTCCTGTGGCATGTCCCCCACCCTGGCAGATGGTGCCTCAGGGCAGTGTGTGTGCGTGACCACGGCCACAAGGATCTGATGTCTCCCTTTGGTGGACTGAGGCATAGAGGAGGCCACTCAGACCCTGCTACTCTGTCCCTGGCTGGTTCGAACAATGGGGACACGTGTCTCACACCGTGTTTCAACCCCACCAGGTCGTGTGGGGCAAGCGGTAGCACTTCGGGCCAAGGCATTTGGCTTCAATGTTCTCTTCTACGACCCATACCTGTCTGATGGCATCGAGCGGGCCCTGGGGCTGCAGCGCGTGAGCACCCTTCAGGACCTGCTCTTCCACAGTGACTGCGTGACACTGCACTGCGGCCTCAACGAGCACAACCACCACCTCATCAACGACTTCACCGTCAAGCAGGTGGGCACGGCCGGGCCTCTCCATCACCCACTCCTTTGGGTGGACCTGCCCGCCACAGAGCCTCACGGGGCCTTGGGGAGAACCTGGGACTTGGCCCAGATGGTGGGCTGCCTGGTTCCCTTCTGCTGTGGCCACTGAGAGGCACAGAGGAGTGGGGAAGGGGCAGACCCCTTCCAGCACCTCACTTCCCTCAGCTGAGGTGGCCCAGGTGGGACAGTGGGGCCCTCCTAGAACCCAGCTGCCTCTGGGGGCGGGATCTGCTGGCCCTGCCATGGGAAGCTGGCTCCCTCAGCTGAGGTGGCCCAGGTGTGACAGTGGGGCCCTCCTAGTACCCAGCTGCCTCTGGGGCCGGGATCTGCTGGCCCTGCCATGGGAAGCTGGTTGTGTCCAGATGCCCTTCCCGTTTTCTGAGTTCTGAGTTTTACCTGACACTCCAAATGTCAAAGGCAGAACCACGTGCTTTTAAATGCCAAATCCCCCACTGGTCCTTGTCCTCCTCTCAAGTGGGCACAGACGCAGCAGCCTGGGGGTGCAGGCTCAGCCGCCACACCTGCCCGTGCTGCCGTTGAGTGCTGTCTCCGGGTGCTGGAAAGATGTACATCCACAAGTTCCCTGTCTCCGTGCAGCTTACTCGGAGGCCGTGATGTGAACCGTGGGCTCTCTTGGGCTTGCTGGAGTTGTGGCAGGACTAGAGCCACCTCCTGCTGGCACCAGGCCTTCCAGATGGTTGTGCATGCACCTGTTCATGCATATTTGTGTGTGTGGGGGTGCATGTTCCTACGTTTACACACATGTGTATGTGTGTGCGTATATGGTGGGAGCAGCCCACCCATTCTGTCTTCCCAGAGCCCACAGCCACCACTCCCTTGTCCACAGAGTTGGTAGGTTAGAGCCTCTTAGCAAACAGGGTGTGGCACATGGACACTGTTTAGAACCCTGCTGTCCCCGAGAGCTGTGGCCGTGAGGCCACCGTGGGCAGGAATTGACCAAGGAGAAGCTGCTCAGACCCAAGCAGGTGGTGCCCAGGCACCACAGTGGGTGAGCTGACTTGGGGTGTGTCTTAGTCCATTACTGTGTGGCTAATGGTTCCAGAGGCAGCCGAGACTGGGTGGCTTACAAAGAACAGGAAGTTTTGGCTCACCATTCTGGTGACCGGGAAGTCCAAGATCAGGGCCTTGGCTTCTAACCCACCTCATAGCATGGCTGAGAGGAGCAGGCAGGTCAGCAGCTGTGTGCAGAGAGAGGGGCTTTTCCACTTCCCTGGGTGCCCCTCCCGTGCCCCAGCGGCCTGGATGGTGCTTGCCCATATCAAAGGCCCCTCTTCCTCTCTCAGCCTGATGTACCGGTCTTGTCTGGCAGGGTGCCCACCCACACCGAAGTGGGTCTTCCCCTTAAAGGTCTCACCACCTCCCAGTGCCATTACATTAGGGACCAAATTATAGCACATGAACCCTTGGGGACAAACCATTGTGCAAACCATAGCAGAAAGAAATGGGGGTCACAAGGTACCCCTCGCCACAGAGCAGGCGTATGCCAGCACCTCCAAGGGCCTTCTGCACAAATGAAGAATGAAGAACTGCACCCATCCTGGGAGGAGCAGGTTCCCCTGCAGCCCAGCTCCAGAAATGGCATGCGTCTGGCTGGGGCACCATGTGGACCACACCTCAGAGCGGGTAAACCGAGACTGTTCGCCATGGCATTTGCAGTGTGTCGTGAGGTCTGAGCTCCCAGCTAGTAGTGTGTACTCTGTTGGAGGGAGATGGGGGCTGGAAAGGCCTGGAAAGGGGGGGCACAGATGTGTGTGGGGTCAGGATCCTGGTTGCAGTTGCAGTTGGCCAAGTACTCCATGCCCTGGACCTTTTTCAGGCACATGTGCAGAATGGAGCCCCGCATCCCAGCCCATACAGTGCTCAACAGCAGGAAGCTGAGCCACAGGCTGCTCCCTCTCCTGAAGCCAATGGTCCTATAGGAGGGACATGGGCCACATGGGCCCCGTAGGCCTGAGCCCTAACCAGCCTGTGAAAGGAGGGTGTCCCACCCTGGGACCTTCATTCATTTGGCTGTGAGCTGGGAAGGTGGGGGTCAGTGCAGGGAGCCTCCTTCAGGCAGGGCCATAGCGCGTCTGCTCTGTGCTCATGGCTGCCTGCCATCGCCCACCCTGCCCCGTGGGCTCTGAGTTCCTTGGTTCACGTGGAGGTGTCTGTGTTAACTGTCTTCATGTTGTTTGTCTCCTCAGATGAGACAAGGGGCCTTCCTGGTGAACACAGCTCGAGGTGGCCTCGTGGACGAGAAGGCACTCGCCCAGGCCCTGAAGGAGGGGCGGATCCGTGGTGCAGCCCTCGATGTGCACGAGTCAGAGCCCTTCAGGTGCCTTAGGGGTTCCCGGAGCCTGTCCCTTGCGCTTCTTGGCTGCCAGTAGCCCCTGCACAAGCCATGCCCACTCGCCCTACCCTGACCTGAACGATGCTCCTCCGTGCTAGGCTCTTGCTGGGGCTTAGGCATCCCGCTGGGCAGTGTTGCCTACCGTGTGGGGGAAGGCAGGAACCCCTGGGCCATGGCACTGTGAGGGTGGGCCCAGCTAGTCCTATTCCTTACCCTTCCTGGGCCAAGGATCCCAACCCATAAGGAGAGCAGGACTCCAAGGCCCATGAGCGGTCTCCACAGTCCTGGCCTTAGGCCGTGAGGGTCAAGGGCATAGCCCTGCTGGCTGCCATCCAGTCTGGGCCTGCTGCAGGCTGATCTTCCAGGGGCCAGCCAAAGCTATGACTGTGGCGTACCCAAGGTGGTCACCTCTGCACAGCCACTTCCAGAGTCCCCAGCTGCATCTTAGGGACGACAGACCAGGGTTGGACTGGATCCTCAGTCCCTCCAGGAGACCGTGGTGCAGGGGTCGGGGGCATGTCGGGGAGCCCACAGCTCCTGAGGCCACAGACCAGTGGAGAGGGATGGACCAGCATCCTTGCCCTGCGCCCCCACCAGGATTCCCTCCCTGCGGGACTTGGAGATCCCTCACAGGCTCTTCCCACCTCCTCTACTGTCAGGACCCTTGGATGCTTTGGCCGTCCTGGGCTCTGCCCTCGCACTCAGCCTGTCGGGCTGGTGGCATCTGTGGGACCCGGCTGGGGGCCTGAGCAGGGAAGTCGTCACCCTCGGATCCTAGTGCCCAGCCGCCTCCTGCCCTCACCTCGGCTGTGGTGCTTGGATCACTCTGACCATGTTTTGTGCTGTCCCCAGCTTTAGTCAGGGACCCCTGAAGGATGCGCCCAACCTCATCTGCACCCCTCATGCTGCATGGTACAGCGAGCAGGCATCCATCGAGATGCGTGAGGAGGCAGCCCGGGAGATCCGGAGAGGGATCACAGGTGGGTGCTGGCTGGGCGGTCCATCCAGGCGGGCAGGCGGCCTCCCACCGGCCACAGGAGTCTCTTGGCGGATCTTCTGGAGGCGAGCATCTGCCAGGCATGGCAGGAGATGCCTCGCTTTTTCTCTCAGTCGGCAAGTCCATTTCATGCCAGCATGGGGGACAAGATCCTCTCACCGCCCCACCAGGGGCCTTGGGGAAAGCCAGGTTTGAGCCCAGGCGTCGTCTCCTGTGTGCAAAGCTCAGGGGCCAAGCCCTGTCAGCTGCTCTCTGAAATCCCTGGGCTTAGCAGATGGGACCCTCAGACACGTGGTCTGGGCGGGAGAAGTCCCCAGGCTGTAAGGGTGACTGTCCAACTATACTGCTGTGTCTGGGGGAGCAAGCCTCGGGGCTGAGAGGGGGGAGGCACAGCTGAGGAGGCCGTGCAGTCCGAGGACCTCTCTGGGGCCCACTTAGAGCAGCAGAGTTTAACCTGTGCTGTTCTGCACTGCCTCTCCCAGGGCGGATCCCAGACAGCCTGAAAAACTGTGTCAACAAGGACCACCTGACAGCTGCCACCCACTGGGCCAGCATGGACCCAGCCGTCGTGCACCCTGAGCTCAATGGGGCTGCCTACAGGTGAGCAGGCGGGTGGAGAGTTGGGGTGGTAGGGATGGACATGGTGGACAGCCTCTGTGGTGATTGGGGCTTCAGCCTGGACCTGGGCACAACCCTGAAAGTCGGATGACCTGAGAGTCCCCAAGTCAGCAAG
The DNA here is from genome assembly GCF_000334495.1 of Tupaia belangeri chinensis. Classification (NCBI taxonomy): domain Eukaryota; kingdom Metazoa; phylum Chordata; class Mammalia; order Scandentia; family Tupaiidae; genus Tupaia; species Tupaia belangeri. The sequence goes on along the minus strand of NW_006159856.1, from coordinate 141,713 downwards.
GGATGCAGCCAACCCCGGTGGGGCTCTCGGACCTCAGATGTGTCCACTCTCCGGGCCACAGGAACGTGGGCTGGGAATGGTGTAGTCCTCTTACCTTCTCAGTTCATGGAAACCAGGGCCTCTTGAAGACCAGGTCTGGGTGGCCCCAGGGCCTGATGGACGCAAGGCCACTGGGCAGAGGCCACCACTGTGAGTAGAGGGCTGGCAAAGATTTGGGGGCAGGAGATGAGGACTGCAGGATTAAGTCACTAGAGGTGTCAGAGATGCCTCGCCCAGTACCCTCCTCCGTCCCCACCCCTGCACTGAGGAGTCACATAGGCAGGGGTGTCTGTGCCAGGATAGGGTCCTCCCAACTGCTGGCCTTTCTTGGGCTGCAGCCATAGTAGGGCCTGGGGAGAGGCAGGTGGACTGGCCTAGGACCCCGCCCTGCAAGTGGGCCTTACATGCTGACCCTCTCTCCCAGCAGGTACCCCCCAGGCGTGGTAGGCGTGGCCCCCACTGGCATCCCGGCCGCTGTTGAAGGCATCGTCCCCAGTGCTATGCCCCTGTCCCATGGCCTCCCCCCTGTGGCCCACCCACCCCACGCCCCTTCTCCTGGCCAAACTGTCAAGCCCGAGGCGGATAGAGACCACGCAAGTGACCAGTTGTAGCCCGGGAGGAGCTCTCAGCCTCAGCGCCTCGGTGGAGGGCGCCGCACACCGTCGGACCGGAGTGTGTGGAGGTGGTGCCTCCGTGGTGGCCGCGGGCTCCAGAGACTGGTCCAGGCTGTGCGGGGCGGGGCGAGAGGCAGTGCTGGGCCCTTCCTCCGTGTCGATTGTAGTTGTCCCGTCCCGTGGGCTGGCTCACTGTCCTGTGTCCTTTGCGTTCCTTGTTAAGCAAAAGAAGTTAGTAGTTAATTCTATCATGAATGTTCTCGTCTGTGTACAGTTTTAGAACATTACAAAGGATTTGTTTGCTTAGCTGTCAACAAAAGGAAACTCGAGGGAGCACTCGGCAAGTCAATTTGAGGTTGTTTCTCCCTTCACGTGTTGGAACGTGCCCCGGAGTGAGGCAGTTGGCAACTTCTCAGGACAATGAACCCTCCCGTCTTTCTTTTTCTGCCACACAGTGCATTGTTTTTTCTACCTGCTTGTCTTATTTTTAGAATAATTTAGAAAAACAAAACAAAGGCTGTTTTTCCTAATTTTTGGCATGAACCCCCCCTTATTCCAAATGAAGACGGCATCGCGAAGCAGCTCAGAGGAGGGTTTGTGTAATGCACAGCGTGCCCGCGGCCCGTCAACGTCTGTCCTGGGGGTGTGGAGGGACGGCAGTGTCCCCGCCTGCGCCGGTGCCGTCCTGCTGATGTGGTAGGCTAGCAATATTTTGGTTAAAATCATGTTTGTGACTGTAACCATTTGTATGAATTATTTTAAAGAAATAAAAATCCCAGAAAGAGTGGTGTGCCCAGCATCTGTTTCAGTGGCTTCATCTCATAGGAGTGTGACAGGTCTCAGTTCTGGCTAGAGCGGCCTCCCGAACCTGACTCGTCCTCTTGGAAGTGGGCAGCCCAGGGAGACCCAGGGGAGGGTCTGTGGTGATGGGGCTGGTGGTCCTTGGGTCAGGGCCACCCTTCTGCCTTCTGCATCTGTGGGAGACGGAGGGCCCTGCTTGGAGTGGGGCTACCCAAAGAGCTGCTGCAGGAGGGAAGCTGTGCCTGCGTGGGCCATACGGTCTTGAGTACCATCCTGTGCCTGGATGATGGCTTAGCTGGCAGGTCCCCTGTCCCACGGCCCGCCCTATCTCTGCCTGTACACCCCCCAGACAGGCCTGTGACCTGGAAAATGCATGGGCCGCAGGAGGAAGACAGAATCAAGGCTTCTGCAGATGGAAGTAGGAAGACCTCTGCCGGACGTTGGCCAGACATCCTATATAAATGAGTAAAAGAACACGAGTGTCCCCACTTACCTGGGCTCGAGGCTAAACTGGTCACTGATGCCGCCCGGTGTTCTCAGGCTCCCCGGGACACCTCAGTACGCATCAGCACAGCCCCTCTTGCCTTCCCTGTGACACTCGGGTGCAGCTGAGGCAGCCGTGGTGGGCCCGTGGACTCCTGGGCCTGTGCTGTCTGAGGCGGGGTGCCGATCCTGACCTCTGCCCTCTGCGCACCTTGCCCCTGCGTGGCCTCCATGTGTGGCTGCATTTGCTTGTTTTTTTGTTTTTTTTTCCTGGTGGGCTGATGTCCCTGCGGGCAGGGATGAGGCCTCGCCCACCCCCCCAGAGGCTGGCCGGGGCCCACAAGCTGAGGCCTGTGCTTCCCCCAAGCCTGGCATTTCCCTTCTGGTCCCCAAGCCACTGCTATGGTGCCTGGGGTCCAGCCTAAGGTATGCCGATGGCTCCACGAGCTTCCTGTGTTCCTTCTGCACCCCACTGGGCAGTTTGTGTCTCCTGAGACTCATCCTTCCATGTCTTATTGTAACACAGCTCCATGAGGAGCAAGCGCCATCTACAAATACCTACTTGTGGCGTACTTGTCTAGAGAAAATGCTTTAGTTTTGCCCACACGCCTGAATGGCTGAGCACAGAACTCAGGTGCGGAGTGGTCTTTCCCCCACCCTGCACCTGCCATCCTGCCATCTTTCAGCACTGCCTTCCCGGGTCGCCGTCCTGGGCTTCTCTTCTTCCTGGTGGCTGCTTTCAAAAGCCCTTCCCGAATGGGCAGATTTGTGTCTGGCCAGTCTCAGAGCCCTGCCGAACTGTGGCCCAGTGGGTGTTCTCAGCAGGGCAGGGGCTGTGGACAACTCTGCAGGCGTGTGTGGCTCCGTAGTGGACAGGTGAGGAGGGGCAGTGGGGGACATGGTCCCAGGCAGGGGCCAAGGTGGGCAGGATGAGGTGGAGGTGTAGACAGGGATGTGACTTGTGAGGGCCCCTGATCATACGTGGTCCTTGCAGCATCACCCCCAAGTAAACATTCTGACCTGAAACTGCAGAGAAAACTTAAGTACAAACACAAGAAAAGAGGGAGCTGAAATTAAGGTAGATCATATGCTCGTCAAGCAGCTAGAAATAGAACGACCAGATAAAATCGAAAAGCATGTGGGGCTAGACGGCGTGGTGGCACAGGTAGCTGGAGCCCGCATGGCGGACCATGTGATCTGAGTCCCAGACCCAGGGGCTTAGAAACACTCCAGGCTGGGGCCAGCAGGTGGTGTGGTGGTTAAGGCGCTGGACATTCCCACATGGCTGACCAGGGTTCAAGTCCTGAATCTGGTGGCTTGCTTTCTCATTTCCTCTCTCTCTTACCCTCTGTCTCTCTCTGGTCAAATTAAAAAATAAATGAATGAAAAAATAAATAATTAAAAAAACTTTATGCCAACAAACTAATTATTAAAAAAAAAAAAACCACTCCAGGCATGTGTGTGGGTGTCCAAAATCCTGAAAGGAGGGAGAGATGGAGGGAAAGGGATTGCGGCGTGACTGTCCGCTTGGGAGGTGCTTTCTCTCTCCAGCAAGTACATGCACTCTCTGGCCAATTTAAAAAAATGATGGACGGGCCAGGCACATACGCGTGTGTGCCCAAGTCCTGAGAGGATGGAAAGACGCAGGGGAGATTGTGGTGTGACCATACCTCCTTGGTGGGTGCTTTCTCTCCCTCTCTCTCTTCTCTGGTGAGCACAGAGAACCTCTGACAAAAAGTAAAAATAAATTACTTGATTTTTAAAAAAGCATGGATGGACAAGCATAATATGTATAAGATTGAAAATCAGATAGGGAATCAACAGAGTCAACAAATTCAAGAGTGAGTTCTTTGAAAACGTTATTCAATTGATAAAACTGTCCCAGTAGGTGAAAAAAATAAGATCAATACGCAAAACCAGGATCGGAAATGAAAAGGAAGGGATCGTTGTATTGACGCGGTCGTTCAAGTCTGATGAATAACTCTATGCTGAAAAGTTTGAAAATGTAGGAAAGAATGAAAAAATATCACATGCCAAAATTGACACAAAAGGTGACAAGGTCGGAATAGCTAAAATTACGAAAGAAACTGAACTTTAGATCGGTTTCCTGGGAACCAGCAGTTAGCGTAATGGCTATGTCGCTGGACTCCCATGTAGTCAACCGCGGTTCGCATCCCGGACCTGGTGACTTAAAACTCACACTGGGCGCGTGTGCGTGCATGCCCAAGATCCTGAGAGGAGAATGGAAGAGAAGGGATTGCGGAGTGACCATCCCCCCTGGGGGGTGATTTCTCGCTTTCTGTCTCTATGTCTCTCTCTGTCTGGCGAGCGCACGCGCCCTACAGTGAAAATCTCTCAAAAAAAAAAAAATCTGTTTCCTCAAATAAAGTTGCAAATCTCTATGGCTTCTGTGGTTAGCCTTAACTAGTATTTAAACAAATAAACCCTCTAATCTCACACCATTCTTCCAGAGGACAGGAAGGCGGGACAGGTCCCAGCCCACTTTAAGAGTTTATGTAAACTTTGCTACCAAATCCCTAATTAACAGTTTATGTAAACTTTGCTACCAAATCCCTAAGTGAAAACAGGGCTACTAGGTGGCATGAAGGTTCGGGGCCTGCTGGACCCACGCACAAGCATGCGTGCCCCAAATCCCAAGAATAGAGAAGAAGGGATGGTGGTGTGGCCATCTCCCTTGAGAGTGATTTCTCAGTCCCCTCACCCCAAACCCACAACTCTCTCTGGAGAGTGCTTGTGCCCTATAGCAAAAACTTTAAAAAAAAAAAAGGAAACAATGCCATACAGAACTGTTCCAGAGGGAGTGGTTCCAGAATGGGCAACGAGCTTCTCCAGGGTGAGTGGGCCATGGCGGGTGCTCAGGGGAACCCAGATATCTCCTCTTACCATCCCTTCTCACCTTGTTCCCTGGGTGCAGGGGGTGGACCGGCCTAGGCTTCCACCCGCTCCCTTATCCCACCGGCTCCCAGTCTGGAGAAGCAGAGGGGGGAAGCCTCGCATTCCCTCCCCCAGCCTGCAGAGGGCTCTGTCGGGTGTGGCCATGGCCCAGTCCCAGGCAGCCACCCCAGCCACAGCCCGCCTCATTGTGCCTCTCAAGCCTCCCCCAGCAGGATACTGCCTCACCAGGCTAACCCAGCCCCTCCCTCCTACCCCCACCCCTGTCCACCCTGAGTCCCCAGCCTGCTGGGGGAAGTGAGTGGGAGGTGGCCGGGACTGTGTGGGGAGGGCGAAGGCAGGCTGGAAGGATGGAGCTGATGATTACTGGTATTCCTGGTGGTGGCTGCGGAGCGGCTGTGGGGAGGCCTGGACTTCCACGCTGACCTCTGGCTGGAGTAGGTTGGAGCCGCCCTTCCACCCTCAGGGAGCCCCCAGGACAGCAGGGTGGGGCTGGCCTTCGGCCATGTTGGGCCTTCCTCTCAGCCCCAACTAGAGACAGGCCAGCCCCCCACCCCCCACCTTTCAGCAGTGCGGGGGTGGGGGGCAGGACTGCTCAGAATGTGCTTTGGACACAGACCAGGAGGGTCACGCTCAGCTGGCCTGGGGCCAAGCCATAGCCTCAGCATTTCCCAAACGGTTTATTTTCCCCTTAGGAGAGGAGCAGTGCCACAGGCTTGTCCTGGCGAGCGTGAAGGCGGCAGCAAGGAGCCTAGACGTTAAAACATAATTTTGAATCGAAGATGTAAGGGACAAAAATAAACAGCTGTCAAAAGTTTTTTGAGTCATAAAATGGATCTTTCATTTAAGCCCTTCCCCTGTTTGAGCGAAGGAGTGCCCCGAGAAGAAGCTCCACCTGGTGAAGGCCCTGGCTGGTGCATGGGAGGGGTTGGGGCAGGAGGTGGAGGTGAGTTCCTCCCCTCACCCTGCCTTTCTTTATCTGTGAAATGGGTGTCACAGCTTAATTCCCCAGAGCCTCACATACTGGCCAAGGCGGTAAGGCAATAACGTGGAATAATAAAGGTCCATCGATACATAGACCATCTGCATAGAAAACGCAGTCAAATCAGCAGACACCTAGGATAAGTCAAGAAGGCGGAGAACCTGGGCTGGTGCTCTTGAACGTTTTGACCAATCCACTGAAAGAAATACAAACGGAAACAACGTGTTGCTAAACAACAGTTACCTCTACGACGTGTTCTTTCCTATGTTCTTCTGCCCCATCTTTCTTTATTTTTTAGATTTTCGTGCTAGGGCGTGTGTACTCACCAGAGAGAAATAGAGAGGGACAGAGAGAGGCCACCCCCCAAGTGGCCACGCTGCAGTCCACTCTCCTGTAGGGATCTTGGGCATACATGCACACGTGCCTGGCATGATTCTCAAGCCACTGGGCCCAGGACTCAAATTGTGCAGTCAGCCACGTGAGCTCCAGCACCTTCACCACCACACCACCTGCTGGCCCCCGTTTCTTCTTCTTTTTTCTTTAAGATTGATTTATTTTTTTATTTATTATCAGTATTCTTTGAGTTTGACCAGAGAGAGACTGACAGAGAGAAAGGGAGAGTGAGAAAGCAAGCCACCAGATTTGGGACTTGAACCGTGGCCGGTCATAGGGAAGTCCAGCACCTCAACCACCGCCCCACCTGCTGGCCCCAGCCCTGTTTCTTAAGCTACAGAGTATGACCCACCAAGCTGATTCCACAACGAGTGAACAAAATGGGTTGGAGTCTGGTCCCGCTCAGCCTAGCAGCCAGCCTGGGAGTGAACAAGGGAGACGCTGACGTCTACGGTGACCCTCCAAGCGTTCGCGGGTGGGGCTGGGTTAGCACTGCAAAACTGCATTCTCTCCCCACTGATAGACAAGTCCATGTCAAGCTCAGTCAGAATTCCAGCTGGTTCTTTTCAACAAATTCAACGATTGTATCCCCAAATTTATATGGAATAAGAACGGCCTGTGACTGTGGGATTGTCAAACTAAGACGTAGGAAGCCGCAGACAATAGCAGTCTGGTTCTGATAGAAAAGGAGAGGGATGGCTTACATGGGAGAGACTCGGGGGAGAAGGTGCAGTATGCGAGCAGGCGTGAGCGCATGCCTGTGTGCACATGTGTGTGTGACGTGTGCAGCTTTGACATGTGACTAAGGGGGCACACATCGATGGCGTTCTCCCCTGTAGTGGGCTAAAGGCAGGAGGGTAACTTTGAGGCTGGGGTGGGGGCGTGAAGGTGGCGAAAGCACAAACCCTGAGAAAACTCGGTCGATGTGTGTTCATCCCGTGGAGGGCTTCCGTGCGGGAAAGGGTGGTCGGTGACGGCTGCAACGACTGGCCCTGAGGGCACACCTCTAGTCGTGCAAGGACCCTGTGGTCAGCCGGAGCCGAGCTTGAATCCCTGGAGCAGGGACGAAGAGGCCGTTCTCCAGGCCCAGGGGCCCCTGAGTGGGCTAGCCAAGGAGTGGGTTGTAGCGTGGGGAGGGGTTCTATGGCAGGCCCAACCCCCAGGCCCGAGCGTCCCCCACTCATGCCTCTCAGGCTAAAGCACTCTCTTGTCATTTGACAAACAGCTGAGCTGTGGCCTCAGCCTTTCATCTAGGCAGGGGAGGAAGGAGGCCTGGGGGCAGCTCCCAGGGGTGCCTGGGAGGAAGTTGGGAGGGATCGGGACAGACATCTGGGGTGGCCTGAATAGGAGAGCCAGGCCCTCCTCCCCGTGGCCTCTGAGCTCTTAGCCCAGGCTGCCCCCTCCTACCTTCTAGGCCTGCTCTGGGCCCAGACAGGCTGGGAGCACCTCCACCCCGCCCCCAGCTGCTCTCAGCCAGAGCCCAGCTGGACTTGCAGAATTGATTTTCCAGCAAAAAACAACATCAACAGAGAAGAATCCAGAGGAGGGCCAGCTGCACAGGCCCTTCCAGGCTTTCCTCCCAGGCTGCCAGCGCTCCCTGCAGTGAAGAAAACCATCTGGTCCTCTGGGCCCCATGCCCGGCGCCCAGAGGAGGACCTCTGATCCCTCTGACCAGCGCTGTTCCCCAGGCTGGCCCCGCAGGCTTCTTCCTGGCCTGGCCGCTCCCCCTGGCATTGAGCCCCAGGCGCCTCGCCAGCAGCCCTGGCAGAGATGGGTTGGCCTGGACAAAATGGGGCACCTAGTCAGGGTCCCCTGGCCCCTCAGAGCACCAACATCAGTAGGTCCACCTTTTGTCCAGTCCCAGCTGCCCCTGAGCACTCACCGGGACGGCCACATCTGTCCCCCAGCAGCATCTGGCAGGCTGCCCGTGAAGGGCGTCAAGGTGTCTCTAGTAGGTGTACACTGCGACTTGGAACAGGATCCACGAGGCACAAGAGGACAGACGGTAAAACGGTAGGACCTGCCCCATACCCCCCATCCCCAGGGCCCCAGAGGCAACTGGTGCCGGTTCCATTCATAAACATGGGTGTAGAAAATCCTAGCTCACCCTCTCCTACCAGGTCAGCGTCTCCGCTCTTGAACTCTCTTGGTACCAGCGCTCGTATCCGTGGGACCCCACCGTGGGCTGACCGTACGCTCAGCTCCCGCTCTGCAGCTTCTGGCCTTCTGCCTTTACAAGCAGCCATTCCGCATGCCTTGTCCTTGGGCCTTCGTCAGGGTGAACACACTTGTAGAGTGGATTCCTCGGACGCACTTGCTAGTCCGACACATACGTGTGTGATTCGGGCAGAGTTCCAAACTGCATGCCGTACCTCGGCCCATGCATGCTGCCAGCGGTGGGCGGCGGTGCCCACTTCCCCACAGCCACCAGACACCCGCGTTACCAAACTACGATTTGGGTGGAAGCAGCTGGTGAGAAGTGGCGCCTCTCTGCCATTTATCGTATTTTCCTGTCTCCGGCTGCGAGTGAAACAGACCACCCGTGACGCCTGTCCTCCAAGCTACCTGTTCAGTCTCTTCGTTCGTTTTCTGTTTGGGGGGTGTCCCTTGGGAGGTCAGAAAGGAAGAGCACCCCAAAAGGCCCTGGAGACAGAGGTGGCAGGAGTGGCTGCCAGGCCGGGGAGGACAGGCTTCCTCCTCGCTCTGTTGAGGAACAAGGGGTTTTGGCCCAAGGCAGCAAATGTCTGGATGGTCCTTAATTAGGTCCAGAAGCTGAGATTTCCCACGGATGGAAACGTTCCAAAACCAGCAGGGTCAGAGGCTATTTAGGGCCTGGTATTTAGTGCCTTTGCTGCCGCCGTGCCCAGAGCTAAGAGCCGGCGGGCTGCACGGCAGTGGGCTGGGCGAGGCTCAGGGTGAGGGCACTTTGCCTGTCCCCAGGACAGACTTGCTCCCAAGGGCCCTCAGCTGTCCCGCCCCTCCTGGGGGTTCACCCTTGGGTCCCCATGGCTCCAGGGCAGAGGTGTCCACTGGCCTCTCCCTAGGGAGCCCTGAGCAGGCCCCCATCTCTAGCCGAGTAGCTAGTCAGTCCCAGCTTGGCTGGGGAAGGTCGGGGGAGGTGGCTCACCCCATGACACGGTGCCTTGGAGATGCTGGGCAGAGCGAAGCTGCATGCCGTGGGAGCCTGCAGACCTGCACCTCTGTCCCTCATCAGGGCTGGGGGCAGGGGTGTCTTCCTGGTGACCCTCTGGTAGCCCCATCCCCAAGTGGGACTTGGGTTAGGCAGAGGAGGAGGCAGGGCTAGGGCACAGAGGCCTGGGGTTACGAGGACCCTGTCTGTGCAGAATGCGAGCAGAGAGGAGGGGCGGGGTTTCCTCGCTCTCCTGGCCTGGCTTCTTGTGATCAAGCACAGGGCTCCTGGCTGTTCGCAGTGAGGACCAGGCTGCGCTGTACTCCCGGGGCCCCTTCACCCCGCGTCTGTGCAGCCCATCGTCCATCCTCCATGCTCGCCAAGGGCTCCTAGGGTACCTGCACAGGGTCCGCAGGGCCAGCCTGGCTCAGGGAAGGAAGGGAGCCTTTCCCTCTACTGACAAAAGCAAACACACAGCAGCCACCAAGCCCCTGGACTTCTCAGAACTCCGTCCTCCCACCCCACCACCCCTCTTGGTGCCTTCCTCTGTGCTGTGAGTGGTCCCACTACCTCCTGGCCTGCTGTTGGCCACCGCGTAGGTTGTGAGTAGCAGCCCGGGGGCCTGGTGACAGGACTGGGGACTGGAGGAGCCCGGGGCACATGTGCAGCTGAAGCTCAGGGCTGGGAGCCAGCTTTCCAATAAAAGTGGTGAGTGTTGTAGCAAGTGCAAGGTCCTGGAAATTACTCAGGAAAAATCCCATCCTCGGGCCCAGCCAAGCTTGGCTGGGAAGGACTCTGGAGGAGAAGCAGACCTTGGCTCCCCGGGTTCGCAGAACTGGCTGCTGGGGGTGGACGCCCAACAGTGTGGCCTCAGACTGTCACTCTTACTGGGCTCTGGCCTCATTAGGTGACCTCTCTGTCCTGCTCCCCGACTGTGCTCACAGCTCTGGCCTGGGACCACCCACCTCTACAGCCTGCCCCGAGGTGGCATCTGTACCCCTCCTCACACTGACCTCTGCCAGTGCGGACCCCTCCTCCTGTCCCCACCTCACATCCATCCTTGCTGCCAGCATGCTGGTAGGGGTGAGGAATGGATGTGAGGGGTGGGTGGGCTGCCCACACCCAGCGTCAGGGGCGTCTGTGTGGTTGGCTGCTGCTGCTGCCCCAGCCCCATCAGCTGCACACGGGCCTGGTGACCAGTCTAGGAGAGCCGGGGCCCTGGGCGGAGGGGCACACAGGATGCTGTGGGTTGGGCCCTTCATGGGACAAGTGAGTGAGTGGCCCTGGGGGATTCTGGGCAGAGCCCTGTCTAGTCCTGGAGGCTGGGCCAGACCAGCCTTCAACCCTGGGTGCTTTGAGAGGTGGCTGAGCTCTGGCTGCTGCCCACTGCCCCCCTGGTTGGACACAAGGTCTCAGGAGAAGCAAGCAAGGGGGTGTTCTTCACCCATGGCCCTGTGCCCGGGTGGGGCAGGGTGACCCTGACAGCCCCCAGCCCAGTGTGGGGAGAGGAATGCAGGCGGGAGGAATGTCACACCCAAAATGAGAACCACATGCTGGGCCGAGTCTTCCTTCAGGCCACAGGCTCCTGGTCGCTCTCCTGCTCCCACCCTCTCCCAGTGAGGGTGTGGGGTCTGGAGGGAGACAGAGGCTAGTGGGAATTGCCTGGAGGCCTCTGAGGCCCCAATCCCTGCTTGGCACTGAGCCCAACCCATTGAAGCTGAGGGTCCTGAGTTGTCCTTTGAGGGGTCATGCACAGCTTCAGAAGTGAGAGGTGCCCCTGGGGGAGCCACTGGCTGGGGACATGGTATGGGGTCTGGGTAGGCCCTGGTGGGTGGGGTACACCAGGAGGGCCTGGTGGCTGCAGGGAGGCCAGCATCTCCCCTGATCAACACCAGATGATGTCCAGCCCCCCTAGCCACCCCACCCTCTCTGAGGCCACTGTCTAGCAGGCACCACTGGGTCCACTGGAGGAGACGATGCAGGGCTTTGACTGGCCCTCTGAGGACAGTGCGGGGGAACCAGGCCCCTTAGTCATGGCCCTAAATTCCAACACGCACTGAGAAACCCCCAGGTGCCTGGCATACCACGGGTGCTAAATGCATTTCTGGAAAACGTGGGAATGAGAAACAGTCAAGCAGGCATGTACCTCAGGGCAGAGCTGCTCAGAGGAGGCCTCAACTCAGAGGCATCGCCCCCATCTCCCCACGGAGAGCCCAGCACAGGCCTTAGGCCTCACGCAGTGTGACCTGCGTCAGGTGCTCAGAATGTGGCCTCTTCCCGGGGACTTCAGCCAGGATTCTTCTGTCCCTCTGCCTAATGCCAGCTGTCTACATGCCCCGTCCCAAGGGCTACGCCCAGAGCTTATCCCAGGCAGCGCTCGAGGAGGGGCACCACCAGGGGAGGTCGTCTCTCTGGCCTCAGCCACAGTGGCAGGCCATATCTCACCCGGCTGTGAGCCACCAAAAGAGTTGAGCACATACACACCTGGAGAAAGACTCAGCACACACAGACACCCTGCTGCCACTGCACGCCGGCCTGAGAACCACGAGAAGTTACAGGGATCCAAGAGGTGGCCCTGCACAAATTAACGTTCAGAAGCCGTCTCCCAGGTCAAACGTGTCAATTGGAAAGGACAGCATCATTTACAGTAGCGATAAAAATAACTGTCTAGGAACACACTTAAAGCAACTGTGCGAGACCTATCTGGAAAATATCCTAAAAAGCTACAAAGGTCATAGAGTCCAGCCACAAAAGGCACATTCTGTCCTAGACGGAGCATCATAATGGTGTCATTTCATCCTAAACCAATCTATTGGTGTGACATGGACCGAGTAAAAGCACCAAAGAATTTTCTCGGTAGCTACATAAACGGATTATGAAGTGAATGTAGAACAATAAGTGACTATCTATGGGAATTCTGGAATAAAAGCAACATGGAAATCGTTTCCGCAGGATGTTAACATAATGGTGAGGCCGTAGCAGGGCAACTCTACAGGGCTAGTGTGTGAATTGATAGGGCACTGTAACAAGATAGAGAAGGCTGAGCCATGGCTTGGTGGTTAAGGCAACTAGATCTCACATGGCCAAGTATCTGGCTCGAATCCTAGACCTGGAGGCTTGAACACACAGGGCGCGTGTGCATATGTACCCAAAAATCTAAAAAGAAGGGAGAGAGAGAGAAGGGATTGTGGTGTGACCATGTCCCATGGTGGCTTTCTCACTTTGTCTCTGTCTCTCTCTGGTAACCTCACATGCCTTCTGGGAAATGAAAAAGAAAAAGATAGTAGACTGAAATACTCAGGGAATTAAGGTATAGAGTAAAGGTGACATTTCACATCGGTGGGAGAAAGGTAATAAATAAATAGCGCCATGACCCCGTTCTTGGGATTTTCCCTTTTTTTTTGCTTGTCAGAGATAGCCAACCCCTTGACTACTTCAGTGCCCCTACTCCAAGTCAGAGCGAGCCCACGTGACTATTTCTGGCCAATGAGAGAGAACAGAAGTGACACATGCTATCTCCAGGTTGAGGCTAAAGAACTCTTAGAACTCAATAATGAAAATATAAACAATTGAATTTAAAAATGGGCAAAAGGATCGAACAGACATTTTTCCAAAGAACTTACACAACAGGTCAAAAAGCTTATAAAAAGATAGGACCAGCAGGTGACGTGATGGTTAAGGTGTTGGACTCCCTCAGAGCCAACCATGGTTCAAGTCCCAGACCTGATGGCTTGCTTTCTCACTTTCTCTCTTTTCTCCTCTCTCTCTGATGAACACACATGCCCTGTAGCAAATTTAATAAATAATAATCATGATAAATAAAATAAAATAAATAATTTTATGAAAAGATGCTTAACACCGTTAGCCTTCACAAAAATACAAATCAAAACCACAATGAGGGACCAGCAGTTGGCGTAATGGCTACATCACTGGACTCCCATGTAGTCAACCACAGTTCGCGTCCCGGACCCAGTGGCTTAAACTCACGCCGGGCACATGTGCATGCGTGCCCAAGATCCCGAGAGGAGAGTGGAGGAGAAGGGATTGCGGCGTGGCCATCCCCCCTGGGGAGTGATTTCTCGCTTTCTGTCTCTCTGTCTCTCTCTGTCTTTCTGGCAAGTACATGCACCTATGGCAAAAACCTCCCCCCCCCCAAAAAAAACACAATGAGATAACCCTTTATACACACTAGGATGCCAAAATTTTTAAAAATAATAGTAAGTATTGGAAAGGAGGATGCATTGTTGATGGGAATGGGGAACGGTACAGCTGCTTTGGAAATGAGTTTGGCGGTTCTTTGAAATGTTAGACAGAATGACCACATGACCCAGCAATTATACCCCTAGGCGCATGCCCAGGAGAACTGAACATATCTGTCCACGCAAAAACACACTATACACAGTGTTTGCAGCAGATTTTTCACAAGAACCAAAACCCGGAAACAGCCTAAATGTCCATTGGTGGATAAATAGATAAGCAAATTGTGGTTTTTCTGTACCATGGGATATTTTCCATAAATAACAGGCACTGATTCATGCTACCGGGTGCATGAACCTCAAAAACATGATGCTGAGTAAAAGAAGCCAGACACAGATGGCCCCAAACTATATATAATTCCATTTACACCCAATGTCCCGAGTAGACAAATTGATTAAGATATAAAGTTGGGACCAGCAGGTGGCACAGTGGCTAAGGTGTTGGACTCCCACGTGGTCCGCCATTATTTGAGTCTCAGACCCCGTGGCTTGAAACTCACACTGGGCATGAGTGCCTAAGTGTTCAAAATCCAGAGAGAAGAATGAAGAAGGACTGTGGCTGGGGGGGGGGGATTTCTCACTTTTTGCCTCTCAGGCAAGTACATATGCCCAACAGCAAAAATCTAAAACCAGGGAAAGATACAAAGCAGATTAGTGGTTGCCTAGGGCCGAAGGAGTGCCAAGGGGAAGTTGGGGGAAATGGAGAGGCCTACGGTCCATTCC
>NW_006159856.1:105416-127361 GCF_000334495.1 Tupaia belangeri chinensis | reverse complement strand
CTCAGGCTAGATAATTCATAAACAACAGTTTTTTGTTTTTGTTTTGTTTTGTTTTTTCCTCTCTCTCAGTTCTGGAGATGGGAAATCTCAAGTCCAGGCTCTGGCAGGTTGGGTGTCTGGTGAGGATTCCATCAATGGCATCTTCTTACTGTGGGGCCATGGTGGCCGCCACCTAGAGACCTAGATTCTAAAGCGTGTCAGACAGCTGAGGGGCCCAGGCAAAAACCTGTGGCAGGGGTGGAGCCACCTCAAAAAGCCCCCACTAGGGCAATGGTTAGTAGAATCATGACAGTTGGGCCACTCCAGACACCCCAGAACTGTGGAGCTACCAGCATACAACCCTAGCTTAGAAGAGTTGCAAGTATAGGACTCCAGCCATGAGAGCTGCTGCATGGGCTGGACCCCAGCAAAGCATGGAGGCAGGGCTATCCAGAACCCTGGGGGCCCAGTGCCCACCCCAGTGTCTCCAGAAGGTTGGACATGGACTATACTCAAACCTTAAGAACTACTGTTTTTCCTGCTGGATTTTGAATTTACCTGGGGCCTACTGCCCTCTTCTTCTTGCCTAGGTCTCACTTTTGGAAGGGGACTCTATCCTAAGCTTGTCGTACTACTGTAGTTTGGAAGTATGTAACTCGTTTGATTTTTCCGGCCTCACAGCTGAAGGGCATCTGCCTCAGGAGGAATTGTGCCTTGAATCTCACCCACATCTGATTTTCACGAGACTCTGGACTTTGGGGTTGTTGCTGAGACAAGTTGAGTAGTGTGGGGCTGCTGGGATGGGATAAATGGATTTTGCATATGAGAGAGCATGAGTTTAGCGGATCAGGGGTGCAATGCTATGGTTTGAATATTTTTGTCCCCTCCAAGACTCGTGTTGAAACGTTATCCCCAGTGGAACAGTCTCAGTAGGCAGGACCTTATAGGTCACCAGGGATCTGCCGTCATGAATGGACTACATCACAATAGAAAGGGCTTCTGGGAGTAGGGTTGGCCACCTGCCATGTGAGCCTGTTGTGTGCTAGATGCCTTTTTTTTTTTTTTTTTTTTTTGAGAGGTTTTTGCTGCAGGGCACATAAGCTTGCCTGGAAGACACAGAGAGACAGAGACAGAAAGTGAGAAATCCCCCCCCCCCAGGGGGGATGGCCATGCCACAATCCCTTCTCCTCCATTCTCCTCTCGGGATCTTGGGCACACACATACACACACTGGTGTGAGTTTAAGCCACCGGGTCTAGGACTCGAACCGCCGTTGACTACATGGGAGTCCAGCGACATAGCCATTACTCCAACTGCTGGTCCCGTTAGGTGCCTTCTTGAAAGAGGAGAATTGCCTCACTGGACATTGAGCCTGACAGTGCCTTGACCTTATACTTCCAGCCTCTGGAACAGTCAGCCAAAAAATTTCTGTTGATAAATTTTCCAATCTGTGGTATTCTCTTATAGCAGCACACAGTGGACTAAGACACATACAAACATTCAAGCCATTAATGGGCACAGGACTTATTTTCAGGGTGCTCCCCACCCCTGGTCCTGGTCCTGTGCTTCCATCCTAGCTCTTCCCACTGAATCTTCCCCTTTCACCACCCCCCTATCCCCCACCCTAGCCTTGTGAAGTCCATGCGGCAGATGGAGTGTGATAGGAGGGGTGTCTACACCTGGCCTGCAGCCTCCGGCTTCCTGTTGGAAAACAAGGAGCAGCTATGGAGGTGGCGGGTCAGCGCTGGGCTGATGGGGAACAGCTGTCTGCTGCGGGGGCAGCCAGAGGAAACCACATTCCCCACTCAGTTAGCTCATGGTTTACACATTCTCCAGCAGATTGATAATGTCATGAAGGGAGAGAAGCTCAGAGCTGGACGGATCCTCGGGGATGCTGAGCCAATGTCCTCCCCCCACCCCCATGCCCACCCATGCTAGAAACTTGTCTTAGGACCCCCTGGGATTGTCCAGTCTCTGGACACCTCAGGGCAGCTTGTTCTGAGGCCAACCTGCCTCTATGCAGCCCGTGGTTCTTAGAGCTGAGTCTCCCCCAGCTCAGCTCTCCGGTCCTCCCAGCACCCGCTTCCCCTGACCCAGTGCCCCTAAGCACTTGCAGCAGCTGAGTCCCGGAAAGGCCCCTCCTGCTCCACTCACTGTACGATGTGTTATTGTGTTTGTTTGCGACTTAATCCAACTGCCTCTTACCCCGCTGACTTTAAAGTTCTTCTTTGTCATTCATATGCTTCTTGAAACTGCACTTTATTTGGTGGCTCTGGACAATTTACTGTCTGTGTCAACAGCACACAGATGGACTGCAGTGGTTTTCAAATATGTTAAAGCCACATGGAAAGAATTCTACTAAGGCGAGCTAGCACATGTGTGCTTGCCAGGCGCCTACGGCTGTCGTGGGCCCTCCTCACATGATGACGACTCATGGCAGGTCAGTCATTACTTCCACTGATGTATGTGGAGACTGAGGTGCAGAGCGGCTACGTCGCCATCCGAGTGAGCCAGGGCCTCTTCTGCCCCTCATTCTTCTTTCTTTTCATTACTCTTTCATAGTCATTTTAAGTTTCATTAAATTTGAACATTGGGATTCTAATCAGAAGTGAATGTTCGCTCATTAGAACGAAGTTTCCATGGCTAAGTCCTCCCAAGATGCTCAGCTCTCTTTGATCGACCTACATTCTTCTCGCATCAAATCCTGTCTTTCTTATCACAATGTCTTTCAGTTTCCGTCATCACGGAATGACTCTGCAGTTCACCAGGCTGGTCCCCTTCTGTGATAGTGGTCCCTTCTCCAGGCATGCAATGAGATTGTATCCCAGCCCCCTATGGGCAGGGCAGGCCCTGACCAAATGCTAACCATGAGAACACAACAGAGGCAACACAAGCCACTTCCAAGGTGTGGTCTCAGAAAACATGGCACTTCCCCCCTCACCCTTCACCCTTCTGAGAACTTGACATGGGTATTTCTGCAACCTACCCTAAACCTGCAACCAAGAACAATATCCCCAAATGCAAGAGGGGAAGCATGGTAGAAGAAACACGGTCCCTGAGCATGTGAGGAACAGAGCAGCCCACCCAATTGTTCTGAACTCGTACACATGTGAGAGAGAAATGAATGTATTCTTTGAATCACCTTATTGTTGGAGCTACTTGTTATAGCATCTTAACTTTACTCCAGCTACACAGCTACTATTTTGAATGGAATCTCCAAATTTCCATGTGTTTATGATAGAGAAGTGGGAAGTTATTCTTTTTTCGGATGTTCATCATGTATTACATTTTCTTATTGATTTTTTATTTTTAAACTAGGGGAGTCTCTCGCCTTACAATACTATCATCAACAAAAAATAAGTTATTTTATCTATTTTTTCTTACGTTTATGTCATGTATTGGATTTTCTTATTGCATTTTATAGAGGCCCCAAGAAAATGTTGAAGACTAATGACAACAGCAGGCATCGCCAGTCTCTGCATTTATTGAAACAGTTTGAGTTTTCCATGTAGAGTGATCTTGGCCATTGCTGTGTACAGAGCTTTTAGGTTTTCTTCCTGATTTTTTTTTTCAGGTTTTCGCCATAGGGTAGGTGTGTTTGCTAAAAAGAGACGGAGAGGAAAAGTGAGAAATCACCCCCATCCCACCCCAGGTGGGATGGCTACACTGCAATCCTTTTTCCTTCATTACTCCCTTCTCTCAGGATTTGAGGCACACATGTACACATGTCTTGTGCAATTCTCAAGCTGCCAAGTCGGGGGATCCCACCACAGTCGACCATATAGAAATTCAGTGCCTTAACCATTACACCGCCTGCTGGCCCCAGGTTTTCTTCCTATTTTAATTAGTAGTATTATTAATAATGATTGCTGACTCTGGTCAAATTTCTTTTTGATTTGGTTCTCTACATTTTCTTTGCTGATTTATTCATGAAATGACTCAATCATTGATTACCCTCGTGAGTCTGGCCTAGACCAGCTCAGTCACAGTACAGTAACCTCCGCCTTACCTGTGGTTTCGTTTTCTGAGGTTCCAGTCACCTGTGGTTAACCGCGGTCTGAGAAGACGAAATGGAAAATTCTAGAACGAACAATAAGTTAAACTGTGTGCCATTTTGAATAGCATTATAAAATCTTATGCTGTCCCCCTCTGTCACAGCTGGGATGTGCACCATCCCCAGTCCAAAGTATCCATGCTGTGTATACTACCTGCCTTCTGGTCATTTAGTAGTCACCTCTGTCATTAGACTGGGAAAACAGTCTATACAGCATAAGACTCAGGACTCTCCACAATTTTAAGCAACCATGGCAGGGGTTGGGGGGTGTCTTGGAACATATCCCCCATGGAAAGGGGGACAACTATATATAATTTTGCATTTTATTGTTTTCTATTTTCTAGTCTCTTTAGTTTTGTTTTGGTTTTTGTTTTTATTTTTATTTTTTGCGTCTCCATTTAAGAGGGTTATTAGTCTATAGTTTTCTCTTTTTGCTCCACTTCAGGTTTTTGTATTAAATTATACTGGTTTCAAGAAATGAATTATAGACTTTTCCATCTTTTCATATCTGGAAAGGTTAAAATAACACCAGTGACTCTTCTTCCAACTCCAGGTTAGCTCGTCCTCAGCTGTGAACATCTGTTCCTGGTGTTTCCTTTACTGGCTCATGCTTAATCACCTTTCCAGTTTCTTGTGTTCCTCTACTTATGTTTTCCCCTTCTTTGAAATTATTTTGGCAATTTATATGCACTAGAAAATTGGGACCAGCAGTTAGTGTAATGGCTATGTCGCTGGACTCCCATATAGTCGACTGTGGTTCGAGTCCCAGACCCGGTGGCTTAAACTCATGCCGGGCGCATGTGTGTGCGTGCCCAAGATCCCAAGAGGAGAACAGAGGAGAAGGGATTGCGGTGTGACCATCCGCTCTGGGGGGTGATTTCTCGCTTTCTGTCTCTCTGTCTCTCTCTGTCTTTCTGGCGAGCGCACGCACCCTATAGCAAAAACCTCTCCAAAAGAAAAAAAAAAAAAAAAGAAAAGAAACTTTACCTGTTTGCTGTAGATCTCCAAATAGCTGCCCTAGATTTGCAAATTGTATCCAGTCTTTTCTTGACTCTTCCTTCTTGCTCACAATCATAAGCAGGCCCCTACACGTCAAGGTTTCTGGGCAGGGCAATAAGTTTCTATTTTACTTTCTTTCAGATAAAAGGCAATAATTTTCTCCTTTTTCCTTATTTGTTTTCTACTTTGTTTTATGTTCAAATTCCCTCTTTTTACTCTAGAAAAATGTGTTTGATATTCTCATTCTGCTTCTTTGCGAAGGACACAAACGTGCTCACGTTAATCCCTTCCTCTGAAGACTAGCAGATGCATTGGAGGGGTTGAGTTCTCTGCCTGGGGAGGACTTCATGTTTCGCAGCTTTCCGGGGAGCACCCCTATTCGGATTTGAGTTTCTGTTTGATAGGTTATCTAGAAATGTGTTCCTCAGTTTCTGAGTGGTTATGTTTGGGAGGAAGAGGTGGCACTTTTTGCTATTTATTTTATTTATTTTTAAGAGAGATTTTTGCTATAGGGCACGTGCGCTTGCCAGAGAGACAAAGACAGAGACAGAGAGAGAAAGCGAGAAATCATCCCCCGCAGGAGATTGCCATGCCACAATCCCTGCTCCTCTACTCTCCTTTCAGGGTCTTGGAGACACACGCACAAGTGCCTGGCATGAGTTTTCTTTCTTTCTTTTTTTTTTTTTGAGAGGTTTTTCACTATAGGACGCGTGCGCTCGCCAGACAGACAGAGACAGAGAGACAGAAAGAGAGAAATCACCCCCCAGAGGGGACGGCCACGCCGCAATCCCTTCTCCTCCATTCTCCTCTCGGGATCCTGGGCACGCACGCACACGCGCCTGGCGTGGGTTTTAAGCCACCAGGTCCGGGACGCGAACCGCAGTCGACTACGTGGGAGTCCAGCGACATAGCCATTACGCCAACTGCTGGTTCCCCACCTGGCATGAGTTTTAAGTCGCTGGGTCCAGGACTTGAACAACAGTCAACTACATGGGAGTCTAGCTACACAACCACTGCACCAGTTACTGGTCCCACTATTTATTTTAAATCTTGTTGGGTTATAAGAAAATCCTTTTAATTAATCTACCTTTTAGTTCATTGAGATTTTCTTTGCAGTCAAGAACGTAACAAGTAAGGAGTTGTAAGAAGTACTGTCTCCTGTGAGGACTGTGCAGATCGGTCTTTATCTTGGTCTGTGATCATTTTTCTGTTGCTGCTAGACCCAATCGTGAAGACAAGCAGTGAGAGCTTCTGCACCGTGCATTCCTCAAGGGGCCTTTGTGTTTCAGTTGGTTTTATGGATTTAGCTTCTGTGTTTGATGCTTTGAGGTTTATGAGTAATACCTTCGTCACCTTCAGCACTCTATCCCTTCTTTAATGCACATATTGGTATGTAGTGTTTATGCAATGGTTCCTGGCTTGGATTAATTTCTTCCCCTCTTAGCCTCATCTTTTTTAATTTTTTTTAAATTGTCAGAGGATGTGTGCATTCACCAGAGAGAGAGACAGAGAAGGAGGGAGAGGGAGAAAGCACCCCCCAGTGGGGCATGGTCACACCACCATCCCATCTCCTCCTTCTCTGTCCTGTCAGGATTTGGGGCACATGCGCATGAGTGTCTGCTGAGACTGGGAGTCACATTACTTGATCAGTCGTGTAGGAACCAGCTCCCTAGGCCCTTGGGCTCATCTCGGTATCAATCTCGTATCCTCTGTTCTGATTATTGGCTGGTTTTCCTGGCAATTTTGCCGTACAGGCCATACGATGACGATGCTCTGGTACCTTCTGTGCTCACAGGTTGTGTCTCCACAGGCCCCTTCTCTCAACGCAGCACGAGGACCCAGAATAGGAGTGGAAACACTGCAGCAACTCCAGTGAGGTCTGCAGCTTTGTTAATAACATGGTACCAAAAGGGACTTCCTGGTTTCACTATCCCACCAGGGTTCTTTAAAGGGCTAGCACTGGAGGAAGCTGAGTGAGGAGGTACGGGAATTCCACTGTTTTTACAACTTTTCTCTAAGTCCGAAATTATTTCAGTTTTTAAAAACATTTTTTTTTTTTTTTTTTTTACAAAAGTATCTTGTTACATTTGGTATGGGGATGGGCCTTTGCAATCTGTATGTAGGAGTTTTGTCCCTCTGTCCCTCTCCTCCTCCCTCTCTGTCACCTAGGTTTGCCCGGAAGACACCTGAGGCAGAAACTCTTTTAAGTGGTTGAGGGGGAAGAAGGGACTGCTTTTTTAAATCATTAGAAACAAGACTTATTTTCCCCACTTTGAAAACATCCACGAGAATCCGTAGAAGGAAGGAGAGCCCACAAAGTGCAGTGGCAGTGGTAGCAGGGGTGTCCCTGCGCTGGGACCGTGTCCAGCTTCCCCTCCTCCACCCTCAGATTGCAATGTGGACAGCTCTGCTCCTGCCCTAGGGGACTGTGGTGGCAATTCTTCTTGGGGCCATCCTCCAGCCCTGCTTTCCTGGGGGCTGAAGAGCCCTACAGGGGGGCTGCAGCAGGCACGGCTCCATGCCCTCCTGAATCTGGGGAAGACACCCAGGGGCAGCCTCAGCGGGGCCGAGGACTGTGGAAGATGGTGAAGGTCTAGCTCCATCTGCAGGGCCAGAGACTGCCAGGCCCACCAGGCTGCATGTGGTCTGTCAGGGTACCCACAGGGGGACAGGGGGCTTGTTTCATTTGCCTCTGGGGAGAAATGGGCACGGAAGTGTGAAGTGCCGTCCTCTGGTATGGAACACCTCAGCCAAACTTGGTCTCAGGGTTGCACCAGGAATGAATGGGCAAGCCATGGAGTAGGCCAAGGAGTGGGCCTCTGATCTCCAGAAGGAGGGACTGTGTGTCTAGGACCCCTTTCCTGCGCACTGAGAAGATGTGGTGGCTGGGGGTGTCCTCCCCGTGGTCCTAATCCCTGAGCCTCCGGGCCAGGGTGGGACTGGCTGACTGTGGGGCTGCAGCCTCACTGGAAGCCCCTGGCTTACTGTTTTTCCCTTCCACTGGCTCTGGCCCTGGGCCAGGTGAGCAAATGCTGACCCACATTCCTACTGCGCCCAGGAGGAAAGTAGGCCACCAGCGGGCTGGAGCCAGGGAGTCCCGGCCACAGGGTCTGCTCAGATTTTCCGGATGGGAAGTGGGTCCTGAGGGGGAGGAAGGAAGGGCCTCCCTGGTTTGCTGGTCTCTGGCTTTGCAGGGGCAGAGCGAGGTTGATTCTCCCCACTCTTCTGTGCTGAGTTGTTTGTTCTGTTTCTTCCCCAGCTCCTAGGCCAGGCTCCTGGATTTCCACCTGGGGATTCCCATCTGTTATTTGTTTTTGTGTTTTTGTTTTTGCTATAGGGCACTTGAGGTCACCAGAGAGAGACCGAGAAGGAAAGTGAGGATCCCTTCTCTATTCTTCTCTCAGGATTTTGGCCCTGTGTGATTTTCAAGTCACTGGGTCCAGGACTCAAACCACACAGCGGGCCACGTGGGATCCAGCTGCCTTAACCTCCACACCACCTGCTGGCCCAGGATTAGCTCCTTTAACCACCTCTGGAATGGCCTCTTCACTGTGGACCCTTGGGCTGAGCCATCTGAGTTGCTTCTTAGAGCGTGTGCACACCCATGTGTGTTCATGGCACATAAGAGCACTGGTGTGGTGTGTGTTCGTGCACCATGACATGTGTGCATGACACGTGTACTTGCATGTATTCACACATGGGCACAGCACAAGTGAGCACATGTGGTATGTATGGTGCATAGCATGCATGTACTTACGTGTATTCACACATGTGCATGGTGTGTATGCATGTCAGGTCACTCACGTACAAACACACAAAAGTGTGCATAGTACATGCAATCACACGTGGTATAGGAACTACATGTGTGTCCTCATGTGTATGCAAATATGTGCATGGTGTGTGAGCATGTGCAGTGTGTACAAAGCACGACACATCTATACATCATGTGTGTGCATGTGTACACAACTGTGTATATGGCACATGTGAGCACATGTGTGTGCATGTGCACTGTGCACATCTTGGCACCTCCGTGGGTACCCAGGTGTCTCCTCCCTGCCCTGTGCCAGGTGAGGTGGGATTAGAAGAGACCCCCGCAGCCTCTGCACCCAGACACTGGGGCCTGCCCCTCCCCCTAGCCTGGTACCTCCTCACACTGGATGCTGGCCCCAGCAGGGCCGACTGCCTCTGAGAGAGTGAGACGACCCAACCTGAGGTTTGAGCCTGGGCCGTCGCTGTCAGTGGTGTTTCCTCTTGAGAACGTCCTTGCGATGTGGCCCCTGGGCACAAACTAGATGAGCAGGGCTGGGACATGCAGAACAGCAAGGTGCACGCACTCTGTGGCCATGGTGGTGCCCGGGCCTCCAGAGCAGAGGTTTCCAGCGGGATCCTACAATGTCGTCTGTAAGTCTCGGTGTTAAAGAGATTGAGAAAGAGGAGCAAGGCACGTCCCAAGGTGGTTGCTCTCTTCCCCGGGGGCGCCTCGGCTTTCCTGCTGGCTCGCACCACACCACCCTTGCCAACCGCGTGGTGGTGTTGGAAAGACACATTTCCTGTGGACACTTGGCCTTCTTGCACGAATGCTACCGAGAACAGCAGCCCAGGTTTAGATAGAGCAGAGGCCTTAACCAGCATCTTGGAGAATGAGAGTAGGAAAACCCACTGGGAAGAAAATGTGAGCCTTAAAGCATAAATCCCCAAATTCCAAATCCCCTTCCCAGGACCCGCAGCCAACACTGACCGGCCAGCGAGAGGCTGCCAGGACTGGGACCTGGGCTTGACTCAGAGTTTGGACGGAGCTCCATCCTCAGCAAAGCCGCTTGGCTGGCCTGTGAGGCCGGGGGAAAGGGATTTTCTCTACGTCGAAGCATGTGGAGACTGGAGGGTTGTGGGGTCGAGGGCCATGTGGTGAGCCTGGCCCCTTCCCGCACACTGCAGAGAGAGAAACCGAGGTCTTGAGAGAGTGTGGCCATGTAGGTCATGTATGGGGGAACCGCGGAAGGGCCTGGCTTAGAATTCCATCTCCTGACTCAGGTTCAAGGCTTCCTCCTGCCCTCCCTCACTGATGAAGAGCAGATTAAGCCCACACAGCCCCTCGTGAGAGCTGAGTCTCTGCCTCCCTGCCAAGCCCTGGACATGGGGAACCAAATGGCCTGTGGCCACCAGCCTGGGGGCTGCTGGGAGGCCAGGTACACAGGGAGGGGCTGGCTGACCTGGAAGCCCCTGCACTGGGGATGCAGAATGATGGAAACTGGCTCCTAACCCTGGTAACTTGTGGAAGCCTCCCTGACCTTCCCCCACCCTGGTCCAAACTCCTGCAGAGGATGTGTGTCAGGGAGGCCTGTGCTCTCGCCTCCCCTGGGCGAGATTTTGTAGGGATTTCTGAGATGCCAAGCTCCACCTGCTAGGGATCCAGAGGAGGATGTCCTGGTCCCAGGAGAGTGTGCTCCAGGCCCAGATGTCAGTCAGATAAGAACAGGAAGAGCTTCCATCACCTTTGCTGGGAAGCCAGCCCTAGCCCCACCTGGCTACCCGGTGGGCCAAGATCTGGAACAAGTTCCTCCTCAGTCCATGCCCTAACTGCTGGGTGTCTTGGAAAGGGGGCTGAGCAGGCTGCCCGCAAGCTGGAATGCCCCATGCCTGTGGGTGCCCTGTGCAGCAGACACTCATGAGTGGTCATGGGGGCTGTGGGAAATCAGGTGAACTCTAACCCCAGAAGGGAGGAGTCGGCAAGCCTTCCCCCTGCTGCCTGAGCACCTGGCTTTGGCTCATCCTGGTAAGGACGGACCTGCTGGATACATCACAAAGCAACAGCACACAGGGGACCCACAGAGATGGGCCCATTGGACTGGGGCCTACAGGTGACCCACAGATACTTGCAGGGGGCACCACACCTGGGTCCTTCAGGCTGCGGTCACTTCTATGACCTTACAGGGGCCAGGCACCCCCACCTATGGAGTGGTTATAGGAGATACTGGCTCCCACGAGGCACAAGCTGGGCAGCAGGCTGGCTCCTGACCGTGATGAGCGCCATCAGCTGAAACTTGCTGCATGAGCTTCTGCAGGGCCCACAGTGTCTTCCAGCCCCGAGTTTTCTAGAGCCGCCCCTCAACAGGTGGGGCCTCCCCTCCCCCCGGCCCCTGACCCTGCGTTGGCCTCTGTGACTCATGAGGGTAGGTCAGGAACAGCCATTTGCCTTCCTCCTGGCTCCCATTTTCTCAGGACACAACGTTGGGAAGAAGTCCAGGCCAGGCAGCGTGAACACCTGACAGAGAGTGAAAAGGCCCAGCCTTGGACCCACCTCAGTGACACCAGGAGGAACCGAGACCAGCTGACCTTGACCAGCCCTGCCCAGAGTATAGACATCATCACAGTTTTAAACCACTGGGTTTGGGGGTGACTTGTGCAATAACAGGTAACCAGAGCAGACCCCACGGAAGGGCCCACGAGCTTCTGGTAGGCAGCTGTGGCTCTTCTCCTGCGTCTCTCTGGGCAGACTGGCTGGGGGGCGGGGGTGGAGGGGAGGTCCCTGTGGTGCTGCGAGTGCTTACCTGGACCTAAGACCTCTTGTGGTACCGAGGACTTCTCGGCCTCATATCCCCCACCCAGAAAGTGAGCTCTAAAACCAAGTCCACAGGGCTGCTGTGTCTTCTAGAATAGTCCACGAGAAGGTGTCAGACCAGTCTCGTCTTTCCCCGTGCTTCCTGTCTGTGTATTCACCACGTTCTTTATTCCTGGAGTCTGTCCTCGCCCCCAAATGTTCCAGCTCCTGGCCACTGTTTACCAGTTATCCCTGGGACACAGTGTCTCGGGGATAACTGGTTTCATCTGTAGATTTGGGGCTTCTTTTATTTAAGGAACAATTTCTTTTATTATATCTTTGGGAAAAAATTGTTTCCATTTGTTTTATCCTCTTCAGGAAATGCCAGCAGTGTTTATTGTGTAACCGGTCTGCCTGTCTTCTAAGCCTCACTTCTCTCTGTGCTTTCAAACGTTTTCCTTTCCATTGGATCTGGCGCGGTGAGTCTGGGCTCTGGGTGGGGAGCTTACTTCTGCTCCCAGGTGTTCCTGGAGCATCGAGGTAAGTGCCTGGCACTTTATGGGTGCTGAAGTGTTTGAATAGACGAACGAGCTTTCTCAGTTCTGTCACTCACGGCCCTGGCTGTTTTCAGAAGGGCTTATTCCACTGCTTGCTGCTTCTAAGGTGCTTCCCCGATGTCCCAGGGTTTGTGGCGCTCTCTTTTTATTTCCTGAGAAGTGAGCAGTGGGGTGAATCGGAGTCTAAAGATCAGGGCCACCCAAGCCTTGAGGACTGGTCAGTGCCCTGGGCAGGACGCCCGACCTTGATCTACCTTGGTGTTCTTATTGCAAAATGGGATAAAGTCTATTCACAGGGCCTGTGAGAATGAACAGTAATCTGAGAACCTTTTGGTCCTGACATGGATCAGGATGGACTCAGCTACGAAGGTAGTCCCACAGCCTGGGGGCTAAAAAACAGTAAAGGTTTCTTTGTTACTCATACACACACCCGCTGTGTGACCAGGAGCTTCCACTGCCCACCACTCCACTCCAGGACCCCAAACCAGAGGCTTCACCTCCCAGTGTGCTGGCTGCAGAGGCACTGTGCAGCGGGCCTGGGCGCTGAGGGGTAATTAGGTGCTTCCACCTAGATGACATGTGAAAGGGAGGCACTGTACCTTGGGACCCACATGGACAGCAAGGTAAAATTGGGTGCTGGGGTCCTCAGAAGGCCCAGGGGAGAACTGGGGGTGTGTCCCTCTGTGTTTGTTTGTAGAGATTTTCTTTCAGATTAGGTTTTCCTTAATTCCTTCACATTTGGTGAGAAATGTTTGTATTTCTTCTGTGCTGGCAATGCTCTTCCTTACTGTGTTGCTGCCTGATCCTCCTTTCTCTGTTGTTCTGGGTGGGGTCTTCTGTCACTGCTGGGGAGCACTGTGGGGCTGCAGGAAGATAGTTTTTCCACAGACCAGGTCGGAGAGATGATTGTGAGATGATTCAAGTGCATTACATTTATTGGGCTCATTGTTTCCTTTAGTCTTACATTGTACTACATAATGACACAATCGTATAACTCACCACAGTACAGGATCAGGGGGTGCTTAAGCTTGTTTTCCTGCAACCAGGCAGTCCCATCTGGAGGCTCCTATGAAAATCCACTGCCACTGCTGATCCAACAGGAGGCAGAGCTCAGGCAATAATGTGAGCGATGGGGAGCGGCTGTAAATACAGATGAAGCTTTGCTCACTCATCTGCCACTTACTTCCGGCTGTGCAGCCCAGTTCCTAACAGGCCAGGGACTGCCGTGGCCCAGGGATTGGAGACACTGCATTTAGGCATGTAACACATCTCTGCTCCAGTTTGGTGGGGTGAGCCTCTCTGGGATGGCTTCAGGGCAGCTCCACATGTGTAGGTCACGCAGGCCGTCAGGTGGCTCCCAAGATTCTCCCCTCTTCCCCACCTCTGCTCTCTCTCCAATGTGGTATGCCTATGAGGGTGCCCATGGCCTGACCTGGGGGCTCCCTCAATGAGGGAAGGGCTGGCAGCCAAGCCTTTATCACTGACACACATTTGGTGAACTCAGTAGCACTACCAGATTCAAGGCCTGTGCCTATCCTGGCATTTTCCTCTTCTGGGCTCAGTTTTTGCCCATCTGGAGGATTCTATTTGTGCTTCCCAGCATAGGGGTCTGTACTGTCTAGTCACTCCTGAGTGTGAGCTGGACACCAAGGAAGTCCCCTTCACCTTGGTCCAGGGATGTGAGCTGTGAGAAAGGGGCTCTGAAAGGTTAGGCCAGGGTCTCGATGGGGAGCGGCTGTAAATACAGATGAAGCTTTGCTCACTCATCTGCCACTTACTTCCGGCTGTGCAGCCCAGTTCCTAACAGGCCAGGGACTGCCGTGGCCCAGGGATTGGAGACACTGCATTTAGGCATGTAACACATCTCTGCTCCAGTTTGGTGGGGTGAGCCTCTCTGGGATGGCTTCAGGGCAGCTCCACATGTGTAGGTCACGCAGGCCGTCAGGTGGCTCCCAAGATTCTCCCCTCTTCCCCACCTCTGCTCTCTCTCCAATGTGGTATGCCTATGAGGGTGCCCATGGCCTGACCTGGGGGCTCCCTCAATGAGGGAAGGGCTGGCAGCCAAGCCTTTATCACTGACACACATTTGGTGAACTCAGTAGCACTACCAGATTCAAGGCCTGTGCCTATCCTGGCATTTTCCTCTTCTGGGCTCAGTTTTTGCCCATCTGGAGGATTCTATTTGTGCTTCCCAGCATAGGGGTCTGTACTGTCTAGTCACTCCTGAGTGTGAGCTGGACACCAAGGAAGTCCCCTTCACCTTGGTCCAGGGATGTGAGCTGTGAGAAAGGGGCTCTGAAAGGTTAGGCCAGGGTCTGAGGAAGGGCCTCACTAGCTGGCTCTGAGGGTATGGAAAACAAAGTCTCAGTTCCCATACCCCTTGAAAGCTGGTCAATTCATTTCAGAGTCAGAAAGGGGTTCTTTTTAAATTTAGATATTGTTTTATGCCAGAGGACACATGCATACATGAGCGAGAGCTAGGGTACAGGGGAGAGAGAGAAAAAAAAATCTCCCAAAGGGATCTGGACATTCTGTAATTATTTTCCTCCAAATCTCCATTCTATCAGGGTCTTGGGTGTGCACTCGCTCAGCATGTTTTTCAAGCCGTCAGACTGGGACTCAAATCCTGGTTGGCCTTTTGAGATCCAGCTTCCTCTGTGCAGTGCTTAAGCTCTGCTCTATGGGGCAGGAGGCAGGCCTAGAAAGGAGTTCGTAAACAGGATCCAGAAAGTAGTACCAGAAAGGAAAAGAAGTGGATTAATTAGCCTATATTAAAATAATTTCAGGCCAGCAGGTACATGGAGGTTAAGGTAACTAGATCTCACACGCCAGCTCTGCAGTTAGAGTTCCGGACCCGGCAGTTTGAAAATTATGCTGGATGCATGTGCACGCATGCTCAAAATCCTGAGAGGAGAGTGGAGAAGGAACTGTGGATGGCTATCCCCTCCCCCCCGGGGGAGGGGTGACTTCTCACTCTGTATCTTTATTTTTCTGGAGGGTTCATGTACCCTATAGCAAGATTTTTTTTTTTTAATTCTGTTCACCAGAAGACACCTGTAAGAGAATGAGCAGACAAGTGAGAGATATCTGCCGTGCATATATGTAACCAAGGACTCACGTCACAGTCTACAAAGAATTTCACATCAATCACAAGAAAAGACAACTCCTGAAGACATGCACAATAAACATGAGGGAGGTTCTCCTAGGGCCAATATTATAAAATTATGAAAAGATGCTCAACCTTGGGACCAACAGATGATGCTGTGGTTACATCACTGGACTCCCACATAGTTGACTGTGATTCAAGTCCTGGTCCCAGTGGCTTGAAATTCACACCAGGCACATGTGTGTGCATGTCCAGTATCCCAAGATCTCTGTTTCAGTTATTTGGGGTATATACCTACTATTGCAATTATGGGATTACATAGTAAATGTATTTTTAATATTTTTAATTTTTTGGAGAGGTTTTTATTATAGGGCACGTGCGCTTGCCAGAAAGACAGAGAGAGACAGAAAGACAGAAAGCAAGAAATCACTCCCCTGGGGGGATGGCCATGCCTCAATCCCTTCTCCTCCATTCTCCTCTCAGGATCTTGGGCACGCACGCACACACAGCTGGCCACCAGGTCTGGGACTCGAACCACGGTCGACTACATGAGAGTCCAGTGACATAGCCATTACGCCAACTGCTGGTCCCTATTTTTAATATTTTGAGGAACTGTCGCACTCTTTCGTAACTGTTATACCACTTTTCGTTTCCACCAATGGTGCACAAGTGTTCCAATTTCTCTATATCCTTGCTAATACTTGCTATTTTCTGGGGTTTTTTTTCCCCCCTAACCCATGCATCCCACTGGGTTAGAGGTGGTATCTCACTGTCATCTTGATTTGTATTTCCCTAATAATAAGAGATGTTGGGACAAGCAGTTGGTGTAATGGCTGGGACTCCCATGTAGTTGACCATGGTTCGAGTCCCAACCTGGTGATTTAAACTTACACTGGGCACGTGTGCGTGCATGCTCAATATCCCAAGAGGAGAAGGGAGGAGAAGGGATTGTGGCATGGCCATCCCCCCTGGGGAGTGATTTCTTGCTTTTTGTCTCTCTGTCTCTCTCTGTCTTTCTGGCTAGCGCACACACCTTATAGCAAAAAAAAAAAAAATCTCCCGGGGCCAGCAGTTAGCTTAATGGCTATGTCACTGAACTCCCATGTAGTCAACCGTGGTTCAAATCCTGAACCCGGTGGCTTAAACTCATGCTGGGTGCATGTGTGTGTGCCCACGATCCCAAGAGGAGAATGGAGAAGGGATTGCAGCATGGCCATCCCCCCTGAGGGGTGATTTCGCACTTTCTATCTCTCTGTCTCTGTCTCTCTGGCAAGCGCATGCACCCTGTAGCAAAAACAAAAGCAAAACTCTCAAAAAAAAAAAAAAGAAAGAAAGAAAGAAAGAAAGAAAGAAAGAAAGAAAGAAAGAAAGAAAGAAAGAAAAAGAGATATTGAGCACCTATTTATGTGCTTATTGGCCATCAATATATCATCTTTGGAGCAGTGTCTGTTCAAATCTTTTCCCCATTTTTCAATCAGATTATTCTTCTGTTATGGAGTATTAGGAGCTCTCTCTATATTGTATTAATCCCTTATCATCATGTGATTTAAAAATATTTTCTCTCATTTCATGAGTTGCCTTTTAATTCTGTTGACATTGCCTTTGGATGCACAGATTTTATTTCTCATGCCTCTAGTGTCATATGCAAAATATCATTGCCAAATGCAAAGTTGTAAAGCTTTGCCTTTTTGTTTTCTTTTAAGGGGTTTACAGTTTTAGGTATTACATTTAGGTCACTGATTCATTTTGAATTAACTTTTTTTTTTTGAGAGAGAGATTTTCGCTATAGGGCACGTGCACTTGCCAGACAGACAGAGAGAGACATAGAGACAGAAAGCGAGAAATCACCCCCCGTGGCGGGGAGGCCACGCCGCAATCCCTTCTCCTCCATTCTCCTCTCGGGATCTTGGGCACGCACACACACGTGCCCGGCGTGAGTTTTAAGCCACCGGGTCCGGGATGCGAACCGCGGTCGACTACATGGGAGTCCAGCAACATAGCCATTACGCTAACTGCTGGTTCCCAAATTAACTTTTTAGATAGTGTAAGTTAGAGTCTGACTTCATTCTTTTGCATATGGATTTTCAGTTTTCTCAACATATTTACTCAAATGACTTTTCTTTCCTCTATTGAATGGGCTTTGTGCCTTCGTCAAAAATCATCTGTCCACCCATGTGAGAGTTTCTTTCTGGGCTTTCTGTTCTATTCCATTGGTTTATATGTCTACAGACTATAGATTATCGTATCCTTTTTTACAACTGTTGCTTCATAGCAAGTTTATTAGTCTATTGATTACTAGAACATTGAACTGGGATTTGAAATCAGGAAATGGGAGTCCTACAGCCTCGTTGTAAGTTTTCAAGATTGTTTCAGCTATTCAGGTCCTTCAAGTTTCATACAAATTTTATGAAGAGTTTTTCTATTTCTGTTGAAAATGGCATTGAGCTTTTGAAAATGATTTCATTGAATTTGTTGATTGTTTTTGTTTTCTAGTCAATGAATATGGAGTGTGTTTCCATGTATTTATATCTTCTTTAATTTTATAGTTTTCATAATACAAGCAATATTTTATAGTTTTCATTATATGTCTTTCGTCTTCTTGATAAAGTTAATTCCTAAGTATTTTATTCTTTTCGATACTACTGTAAGTAGAATTGTTTTCATAATTTCCTTTTTGGATTGTTCATTGGTAGTGTATATAAGTGCAACCGATTTTTATGTGTCAACTATGTATTCTGTTACTTTGTTGAATTTATCTATTAGCTCTACTCTGTGTGTGTGTGTATGTGTGCATGTAGTTTTTAAGGTTTTCTACATGTAAGATTATCTCAACTGCAAGCAGAGGCAATTTTACCTCTTTTCCAATTTGGATGGTTTTTGAAAATTTATTTATTTATTTATTTTTGTCTGATTGTTCTAGCTAAAATTTCCAGTACTATGTTGAATAGAAGTGGTCAAAATGGGCATCCTTGCCCTGATCTTGATCTTAGAGGAAAAGCTTTCAGTCTTTCACTACTGAGGTTAGTGTTTGCTATGGGCATTTCATATATTATGAAATTTATCATAAATTTTATAATATAAAATATAAAATTAAAAATACAGTAAAATTTCATTAATAAAATGTAATAAAATTATGCTGATGCCATTTCCTTCTATTCCTATTATTTTCCTATTTTTTTATGATTTAAAAAACTCTCAAAAATTTTCTTGCTATTAAAGGCAGACAGTGACACTGTAAGAAAACTATAGAACGATATCCCTGATGAATATTGATACCAAAATTCTCAGCAAAATACTAGTTACCTGAATTCAGCAGCATACTGAAAGGATCATACACTGTGAGAGTTAGTTTGGATATCAACTTGACTGGACTAAGGAACACCTAGAAGTCTGATAAGGCATTACTCTGGGTGTATTTTTATGTATTTATATATTTCCTGTATAATAGGAGAAAAATTTTGGAGAGTTTTTTAAATCATAAAAATAAATTGAATTTTGTCAAATGTTTTCTCCCATCAACTGAGATGACTATCTGAGGTTTCTATTTAATTCTGTTAACATGGTATATAACATTGATTCTTTTTCATATGTCGAACCACCCTAGCACTCCAAGAATAAATTGCACTTGGTCATGGTATATGTATTAGGATTATCTAGGGAGACAGAACCAATAGGTTTGTATAGGCATGTAAGAAAGGATTTATTGGAAAAATAAGCTTTCACAATTACAATATCTGAGGAGTCTCACACAACAGGTCACCAGCAAGCTGGAGATCTTTGGGTTCTGGTAGCGTGGCTCAAGTCCAAAAGCCTCAGAGGGAGGAAATCCCATGACACAACTCAGGCCGAGACCAATTTGTCTTCTGTTTTTACTCTCTCAGCCCTTTCTTGGTTGGGTCACGCCTGCCCACACTGAGGGCAGATCTTCCACATCTCGCTAACTCAGCCTCATATATTAATCTCTGCTGGAAACCTCCACCCCCAACCAAATACACCCAGAGTAATGCCTTATCAGACTTCTAGGTGTTCCTTAGTCCAGTCAAGTTGATATCCAAACTAACTCTCACAGTGTCTGATCCTTTCAGTATGCTGCTGAATTCAGGTAACTAGTATTTTGCTGAGAATTTTGGTATCAATATTCATCAGGGATATTGTTCTATAGTTTTCTTACAGTGTCATTATCCACCTTTAATAGCAAGAAAATGTTGTGTTTATAGAATGAGTGAGGAAGTGTTTCTTCCCCTTCAGTTTTTTTGGAGAGATTTGAGAAGACAAAGTTCTTTGTTTGCTAGAATTTACCAGCAACCATCAGGTCCAAAGCTTTTTTCAGATGGAAGATTACTGATTCTGTTACCACATTGTTACAAATCTGTTTGGATTTTCTAGTTCCTCCTGATTTAGTCTAGGATAGGTTTTGGTTTTTTTAGGAATTTATCTGATTCATCTAGGTTATCCAATTTATTGGTATGTAATTGTTCACACTACTCTCTCATAATCCTTTATATTTCTGTAAAATTAGTAGTAATGTCCCAATTTTAATGATCAGCTTTAGTAACTTGAGCTTTCTCTTTCTTTTGTTTTTTTGTTTTGTTTTGTTTTTGCTTTGCTGTGGGACCATGGACTCACCAGCAACAGCGAGGGCAAGAGAGAGGGAAAGTGAGAAATCATCATTACACTGCAGTCTCTTCCTCTGCTCTCCTCTTGAGATTTTGGGCATATACACACATGTACCTGTTGTGTTTTTCAAGCCACTGGGTCTGAGACTCAAACCGCACAGTCTGTTGTATGAGATCCAACTGCCTTAACTACCACACCACCTGGCTGGCCCTTCTCTTTCTTTCTTAATACATCTGGTTAAGGATTTGTCAATTTTGTCATTCTTTTCAAAGAACCACCTTTGGCTTCACTGACTTTTTTGTTTTTATATTCTCTATTTCATGTATCTTTCTTCTAATCTTTATTATTTCCTCCATTGTGCTGGTTCAGGGTTTCCTTTGTTATTTTTTTAGTTCCGTAAGTTGTAAAGTTAGGTTTTCGATTTGAGATCTTTCTTTTTTTTTTAATGTCAGTATTTAAAGCTATAAATTGTTCCCTTAATACTTCATTATGTCCCATAAATTTTGCTATGTTGTCTTTTCATTTTTATTCATCTCTGCTTCATTTCTCTTTCTTGGACCCATTGGTTGTTTAAGAGTATACTGTGGGGCCAGCAGGCGGCATGGTGGTTAAGAACATTGGACTCCCACATGGCCGACAGTGGTTTGAGTCCTGGACCTGGCGGCCTGCTTTCTCACTTTCCCTCTCTCTTTCTCTCTGTCTCTCTCTGGTCAAATTAAAATTGAATAAATAAATAAAGTTAAAATAAAATAATTTTAAAAAAGAGTATACTGTTTATTTTCCACAAATTAATACATTTTCTTGATTTATTTCTGTTACTGATTTCTAACTTTATTTTATTGTGGTTTACAAGAATCATTTGTATGATCCCTACTTTTTAAAAGTTTCTTGAGACTTAAGTTGTGGCTTAAATATATATCAGATTTCTAGGTGTTCCTTAGTCCAGTCAAGTTGATATCCAAACTAACTCTCACAGCATATAATCCTTTCCCATATACCAGGGAAAGTATTCCATGTGCACTTAAGAATAATGTGCATATTGTTACTGGGTAGAGTTTTACATAATGTTCCTCATATCTAGTTGATTTAATGTCACTTGACATATTTTTAGTTCTCTTATCTGGCGGTTCTATACATTATTAAGTGAAGTATTGGGACCAGTAGGTGGTGTAATGGTTACACCACTGGACTCTCACATGGTCTACTGTAGTTCGAGTCCTGGACCTGATGGTTTAAAACTCATACCAGGCACATGTGCATGCATGCCTCAAATCCTGAGAGAACAGAGAAGGGATTGTGGCATCGTCATTCCCCCAGGGGGTAATTTCTCACTTTCTGTCTCTCAGTCTCTGTCTCTCTGGCAAGTGCATTCACCCTATAGCAAAAAATCTCTCTCAAAAAGAAAAGAAAAGGGAACCAGCAGTTAGCCTAATGGCTATGTCGCTGGACTCCCACGTAGTCAACCGCGGTTCGCGTCCCGGACCCGGTGGCTTAAAACTTACGCCGGGCGCATGTGCGTGCGTGTCCAAGATCCCGAGAGGAGAATGGAGGAGAAGGGATTGCGGCATGACCATCCCCTCTGGGGGGTGATTTCTCGCTTTCTGTCTGTCTCTCTCTCTCTCTGTCTGTCTGGCGAGCGCACGCGCCCTACAAAAACCTCACCAAAAAAAAAAAAAAGAAAAGAAAAAAAAAAAAAAGCAAGGTATTGAAGTCTCCAACTATTATTGTTTAACTATATATTTTTCCTTCCAATTTGGTTAAGCTTTTCTTCCTATATTTTCAGGGCCTGCTAATAAGTTTAAAAATGTTTATAATTGTGGGACTAGAAGATGGTGTAATGGTTATGTCGCTGGACTCCCATGTAGTCGACTTCAGCTTAAAACTCACACTGGGGCGTTGTCGTTAAGGTGCTGGACTCCCACAAGGATGACTGCGGTTAAAGTCCTGGACCTGGTGGCTTGCTTTCTCACTTTCCTTCCCCCTCTCTCATTCTATCCCTCTCTGGTCAAATTAAAATAAGAAAGAAAGAGAGAGAGAGAGAAAGAGAGAGAGAAAGAAAGGAAGGAAGGAAGGAAGGAAGGAAGGAAGGAAGGAAG
>NW_006159856.1:91020-105388 GCF_000334495.1 Tupaia belangeri chinensis | reverse complement strand
AAAAATAAAATAGTTTTTTAAAAAATAATAATAAAAAATACAATTTGGGGGGGGAATCCTCACACTGGGCATGTATGCGTGTATGCCCAAAATCCCAAGAGGAGAATGGAGGAAAAGAGCTTATGCTGAGATCATCACCCTGGTGGGGAGGGGGGGGGTGACTTCTCACTCTCTGTCTCTCTAGTAAGTGCATGCACCCTATAGCAAAAATCTCTCTAAAAAGAAAAAGAAAGAAAAGGGACCAGCAGATGGTGCAATGTTCGCACTTCTAGACTCCCACATACTTGACTGTGATTCAAGTCTCGGACCCAGTGACTTAAACTCCTGCCAGGTGCACATGCGTGTGTGCCCAAAATCCCAAGAGGACAAGGGATTGTGGAATGGCCATCCCCCCGGGGGGTGATTTCTTGCTTTCTATCTCTCTATTTCTTCAGTAAGTGCATGCACCCCATAGCAAAAATATCTCTCTAAAAAAAAAAGTTTGTAATTTTTATATCTTTGCCATAATACACTTCTTATTAATATATAATGTCCTTGTCTCTTATAAGCTTTTACAATTTAAAATTCATTTTGTCTGGTATTAGTACAACTATCCTGCCCTATTTTGCTATTTGCAAGGAATGTCTTTTTCCATCATTTTATTTTCAACCAACTTGTGTCTTTGGGTATGAAGTGAGACTTGGGCTATCCCTGTAGCATAGTGGTTAAGCACAGAGTCATAGCCTACATGGTTGACCATGGTTCGGATCCTGCCCCAGTGCCTTGAGAAACAAGGTGTATGTGCATGCATGCCCCAAATCCTCATGGGATGGAGATATGGAGAAAAAAGGCTTGTAGCATGACTATACCCCATCAGGGAGTGTTTTCTCTGTCTTTTCCTCTCTGTTACTCTCTGGTGAGTATAAGCAGCCTCTGGCAATTAAAAAGAAAAAAAGTAATTACACTATGTTATTAAAGTGAGACTCATGTAGATAGCATATAGTTGTATGAGGTGTTCTTATCTAGTCTGCCAATATCGATCTTTTTGTTTGAGAGTTTAATCCATTTTAATTAATTTAAATCACTGATAAGGAAGAATTTACTTCTGCCATTTTGTTACTTGCCTTATAACCTTAGATCATCCCCTTCATTTTCTGTGTTATTGTTCCTTTCTGTTCAAACTTTTTGTAGTGAATTGTTTAAAATTCCTTCTCATTTATATTGTGTATATCATGCAGTTGTTTTCTCCATTGTTACTGTGGGACTTAAATGGAATACTTTAGACCCAGCCTCAGTGGCAAAAGTGGTGGTGTGCTGAACTGCAGTGTTGGAGGCCACATGGCCAACCGCAAGTTCAGATCTGAGTTGACAGGACAACATTCTAGGCACAGCATGTTCCCGCAAAGCCTCATAATCTGCAGAGGCTGGGGGACGGGGATTGCAGCATGATAAAATCCTGTCAAGTGTCCCCTTACCCCCATGTTCTCACACAGTTTCTCATGCGTAAAATAAAATTTAAAAATGTAACACCTTAAAGTTATAATGCTCAGGCCAGCAGGTGACATGGAGGTTAAGGTAGCTGGATCCCACATGGCAGACTTGTTGTTCGAGTCACAGACCCAGAGGCTTCAAAATCACTCTGGGTACATGTACCTGTGTGCCTCAAATACTGAGAGTAGAATGGTGAAGGGATTGTGGCATGGCCATACTCCTTTGGGGGGGGGTGATTTCTCACTTTCCCTCTCTTTCTCCAGAGAGTGCATATGCTCCACAGCAAAACTAATTTTAATTTATACTAGCTCAACTTCAATAGTATGCAAAATTCTGCTTCTTTACTCCTCTGTTCCTACTCCTTTCAGTTGTTGATGTCACGAAATTATTTTTTTCATGTATGTGTACCCCAAAACATGAATAATTCTTTAAAATGTGTAAGTCTCTTCAGTTATGTACAAAATGTGTGGCGTTACAATCCAAAGTTACAATAACAGCAGTTTTTTGACTTTTTAAAAATGTATTAAGTCCTTTAAATGTTTGTTTATTTCTTTACGTTTGCTATAGGGTGTGTTTGTTTGCTGGAGAGAGACAGAAAGAAAGAAGGAAAGTGAGAGATCTCCCCTGAAGGAATG
Organism: Tupaia belangeri chinensis; assembly: GCF_000334495.1. NCBI lineage: Eukaryota > Metazoa > Chordata > Mammalia > Scandentia > Tupaiidae > Tupaia > Tupaia belangeri. The sequence continues at coordinate 103,283 of NW_006159856.1, read as the reverse complement.
GTCATACCAAAATCCATCTGCTGTCTAGATCCTGGGCATGCATGCACACATGCCTGGCTTGTTTCTCAAGTCCCGTGTTTTTCTGGGACTCAAACGTGCAGTCGGCCTTGTGGGATCCAGCTGCCCTAACCACCGCACCACCTGCTAACCCAAGTCCTTTAAATCTTTAGAAAAGAAAAATTAAACTTACAAGTCATTGTCATAGTAGTAACACTGTTTATAATTGCCCATGTATTTATCTTTATTGAAATATTTATTTCCACATACAGCATCAAGTTATTGTCTCATGTCTTTTCATGTCACCCTGCTGGATTGCCTTGAGCATTTCTTGCAGGGCAAACTGTTGGTAATAAATTCCCTCAGTCATTGTTTAATGTCTTAATTTGTCTTTCACTTTTTAAAAAAAATAATTATTTATTTAACTTTATTATTACTATTTTTTAAATTTGACCAGTGAGAGAGAGAGAGAGAGAGAAAGAGAAAGGGAAAGCGAGAAAGCAAGCCACCGAGTCTTAGATGACCCACAGTCAGCCTTGTGGCGGTTCAGTGCCTTAACCACCAGGCCACCTGCCGGCCCCTTGTCTTTCACTTTTAAGAATAGTTTTGCTGGAATAGAATTCTTGCTTTAGTTTTCTTTTTTTCTTCAACACTTAGAAAATTTCAGTTTATTGCCTTCTGACCTCTAAAATTTTTGATGAGATATCTGCTGATAATCTTACTGATAATTGCTTGTATATGATGAGTCACCTCTTTTGCTGCTTTTAAGATTCTGGGGCCAGCAGGTGGCATCGTGGTTAAGGTGCTGGACTTCTACATGACTGAACACAGTTGAGTCCTGGATCCGGGCAGCTTAAAATTTATGCCAAGCATGAATTCTCTCTGATGAGCACACATACCTTATGGTGAAAACCAAAAAAAAAAAAAAAAAAAAAAAAAAAGTTCTGCCTTGATGTCTTTTTATTTTAGCAATATAAGTCCTCTTTTTCTTAATCTATTTTTGCATAGAAAAATATGTCATGACTTTTCTGACAAGCTAACAGTAAAATTTGATCACAGTGTGTCTTGGTATCTGTCTGAGTTCAGCATACTTGGAGTTCATTGAGCTTCTTGAATGTTTATATTCAAATATTTAATCAAATTTGGGAAATGTCACTATTATTTCTTTAAATAGTCTCTCTTTTCCTTTCAATTTCTCTTCTCCTTCAGGGACTCCCACAGTGCATAAATTGATCTGTCTGATGGTGTCTCATAGGTCCCTTAGGCTTGTTTATTTTTCCTAAAACTTTTTTTTCTGTTCCTCAGACTCAATAGCTTCCATAGCCCTGTCTTCAAGTTCATCAATTTTTATTCTGCCTGCTCAAATCTGCCTTTGAATCCTCCTAGTGAATTTTTCTGTTCATTTATAGTCCCAGAATTTATTTCTTTTTAGATTTTACATTTCTTCCTACATATTCTTTCTTTCTCTTTACTCTTCTCTCTCTTTTCTCTTTTCTATTTCTTTTCTTTGCCAGAGGGCATGCACACTTACCAGAGAGAGAAAGAGACAGAGGAAGAAGGAGAAAGTACCCCCCCAAAGGTGTGTTCACACCACAATCCCTACTCCTCCATTTCTCGATCCTGTCAGGATTTTAGGCATGCATGCACACCTACCCATCATGATTTTGTTACCAGGGCCAGTATTCAACCTGCAGTTGACCGGGGGCCAGCAGAGAGCATAGTGGTTAAGACTCTGGACTCCCACATGATTGCAGTTTGAGTCCTGGAACTAGCAGCTTGCTCTTCCACCTTCCTTCTCTTTCTCTCTCTCGCTTATCAAATTAAAAATAATAAATAAAATTAAATAAATCCTTTAAAAAGAAAAAAGCTGCAGCTGACCATGTGGGATCCAGCCCCCTTAACCACTAGGTTACGAGGTTGGCTCAAATATTTCCATTTTTTAAAAAAGTTTGGGATCAGCAGATGGCATAATTATGTTGCTGGACTCCCATGTAGTAGATCGCAGTTCAAATCCTGGACCTGGTAGCTTAAAACTTATGCTGGGCACTTGTGTGTGCATGCCCAAAATCCCAAGAGGAGAATGGAGAAGAAGGGATTATGGTATGGCCATCCCCTCTGGGGGGTGATTTTTTGCTGTCTCTCTCTGCCTCTGTCTCTCCAGCGAGCGCACACACCCTATAGTAAAAATCTCTGAATTAAAAAAAAAAAAGTTTACTTAAAGAGAGAGAAAAAAGAAAGATGAACACTCTCAATAGGGTCTCACATTATGATCCTCTCTAGTCTTTCCTAGCCAGTCAGGATCACAGGCATGCATGTACACATCTGGTATGTAGGGTCAATCTAGGAAATGCACCCCAATCTTCCACATGGCCTCTAGCATTGTGTAGCTTTGCTCTACTGCTGCACCACCATGATTGGGCTGATATTTCCATTTTGTTCATTTATTGTTTTGTTGATTTTCTTAGTTCTTTGAGAATCTTTAAGACAATTGTTTTAATGTCTTGGTCTATTATATTTATCATTAGGTCTTTTACAGGGACAGTTTCTATTTATTAGCTATTTTGCATTTAGAAGGGGTATACTTTCCTGTTTCTTTGTATGTCTTGTAATTTTGTTGTTGTTGTTGTTGAAAACTAGACATCTGATTCTAATAATGTAGTAATTCCTGAAATACTATCCACCCCCCCCCCCCCCCCCCCTTTTTGTCTTTTGCACTTTCTTCTTCTGCCTGGATGGGAGGAGCAGAGCGAAAATTAACAAGAAGGAAGGCGGAGCTAAGGGCCAGAGAAAAACTGGGCCTCTTTTTAAAAAAAAAAAGGAGTAAAAAGGAAATATTACCAAAAAAAAAAGGGAAGATAGAAGCAGGGAGAGACAGGAACTGAGAGACCGAGAGAGAAGGCTGGGGGCGCAGAGGGGGGCTCCCTACCGCTAGCTCTTTTGTTGGAGGCTGAATTATTAGTAGAAAGTCTTCATTCCCTTAAAAATCTAGTTCACAGTAGCCATGTGGAACCTTATCCTGAAGGCCCGTGGCTTCTTCTGCCGCTAGCTCTTTTGTTGGAGGCTGAATTATTAGTAGAAAGTCTTCATTCCCTTAAAAATCTAGTTCACAGTAGCCATGTGGAACCTTATCCTGAAGGCCCGTGGCTTCTTCTGCCGCTAGCTCTTTTGTTGGAGGCTGAATTATTAGTAGAAAGTCTTCATTCCCTTAAAAATCTAGTTCACAGTAGCCATGTGGAACCTTATCCTGAAGGCCCGTGGCTTCTTCTCTGCCTTGATGTCTTTTTATTTTAGCAATATAAGTCCTCTTTTTCTTAATCTATTTTTGCATAGAAAAATATGTCATGACTTTTCTGACAAGCTAACAGTAAAATTTGATCACAGTGTGTCTTGGTATCTGTCTGAGTTCAGCATACTTGGAGTTCATTGAGCTTCTTGAATGTTTATATTCAAATATTTAATCAAATTTGGGAAATGTCACTATTATTTCTTTAAATAGTCTCTCTTTTCCTTTCAATTTCTCTTCTCCTTCAGGGACTCCCACAGTGCATAAATTGATCTGTCTGATGGTGTCTCATAGGTCCCTTAGGCTTGTTTATTTTTCCTAAAACTTTTTTTTCTGTTCCTCAGACTCAATAGCTTCCATAGCCCTGTCTTCAAGTTCATCAATTTTTATTCTGCCTGCTCAAATCTGCCTTTGAATCCTCCTAGTGAATTTTTCTGTTCATTTATAGTCCCAGAATTTATTTCTTTTTAGATTTTACATTTCTTCCTACATATTCTTTCTTTCTCTTTACTCTTCTCTCTCTTTTCTCTTTTCTATTTCTTTTCTTTGCCAGAGGGCATGCACACTTACCAGAGAGAGAAAGAGACAGAGGAAGAAGGAGAAAGTACCCCCCCAAAGGTGTGTTCACACCACAATCCCTACTCCTCCATTTCTCGATCCTGTCAGGATTTTAGGCATGCATGCACACCTACCCATCATGATTTTGTTACCAGGGCCAGTATTCAACCTGCAGTTGACCGGGGGCCAGCAGAGAGCATAGTGGTTAAGACTCTGGACTCCCACATGATTGCAGTTTGAGTCCTGGAACTAGCAGCTTGCTCTTCCACCTTCCTTCTCTTTCTCTCTCTCGCTTATCAAATTAAAAATAATAAATAAAATTAAATAAATCCTTTAAAAAGAAAAAAGCTGCAGCTGACCATGTGGGATCCAGCCCCCTTAACCACTAGGTTACGAGGTTGGCTCAAATATTTCCATTTTTTAAAAAAGTTTGGGATCAGCAGATGGCATAATTATGTTGCTGGACTCCCATGTAGTAGATCGCAGTTCAAATCCTGGACCTGGTAGCTTAAAACTTATGCTGGGCACTTGTGTGTGCATGCCCAAAATCCCAAGAGGAGAATGGAGAAGAAGGGATTATGGTATGGCCATCCCCTCTGGGGGGGGATTTTTTGCTGTCTCTCTCTGCCTCTGTCTCTCCCGCGAGCGCACCCACCCTATAGTAAAAATCTCTGAATTAAAAAAAAAAAAGTTTACTTAAAGAGAGAGAAAAAAGAAAGATGAACACTCTCAATAGGGTCTCACATTATGATCCTCTCTAGTCTTTCCTAGCCAGTCAGGATCACAGGCATGCATGTACACATCTGGTATGTAGGGTCAATCTAGGAAATGCACCCCAATCTTCCACATGGCCTCTAGCATTGTGTAGCTTTGCTCTACTGCTGCACCACCATGATTGGGCTGATATTTCCATTTTGTTCATTTATTGTTTTGTTGATTTTCTTAGTTCTTTGAGAATCTTTAAGACAATTGTTTTAATGTCTTGGTCTATTATATTTATCATTAGGTCTTTTACAGGGACAGTTTCTATTTATTAGCTATTTTGCATTTAGAAGGGGTATACTTTCCTGTTTCTTTGTATGTCTTGTAATTTTGTTGTTGTTGTTGTTGAAAACTAGACATCTGATTCTAATAATGTAGTAATTCCTGAAATACTATCCACCCCCCCCCGCCAGTTTTCTGTCTTCTGTCATTTTTTAAAATTGTTTTAGGCTGTCCTTGTGTCAATGATCAGCCTTAAGTGAAAATTTAAGATTTTCTCGAGTCTTTTCTGAGCCTGTGCCTTTCCCTGGGCATGTGACAACACGTCCTAATTTTCCCTGTACATGCAGTTGTCTTTAAATGTATTGGTTTTTTGTTTTGTTTTCTGAAAACAATTGTGTTTCAGATTTTCCCTTGTCTCCAACCACCAACCACCTCCCCTCTAACTTCCATGCCCCTCCCCTAGTCAATGATGGAAAGCCAAATGTATTGTCCAAATAAATTTGGACTTATTTGGTGGATTGGCCAGGCCATTGGATTCTTTCTTATCCCTTGCCTGCTTCTAGACTTTTGTTCATTTCTCTGCTTGTTATTTCCCACCTGAAATGACAATATAATAAGATGAAATTTAGGTAGTCGGTGTTATCACTTGTGGTAAAAAGTTGGGTGAGGAGAGAAAAATTATCAGCTGAAAGGAAATTGGAATAGTTCATGTGAATTATAGCTCCATGTATTCCATGAGCAAGCATAAAGTTGATAGCAATACTAGTGCATTAAAAATAATTATTTTTTACTACCTGATTTGCATTATTAGCCCATGTAAATTTCATTAACACACATAAGCAAGAGCAATATACATGTAGTAACAAATGAGCTTTCTCTGCTAGCCATTCTGCAAAGTTAGTGAGTGGGTATTTGTAAGGCTGAGCTACTAGTATATGTAAACTTAAACACCTCTGTATGCTATGGTGACATCTGTTATTTAAATTTCATAACGTACATGTTCTATTTTTCTTTTTCCTTTGAACATTTTTTCTATCTGTCAAATGTTTCCTCCCCTTGTACCTCACATCCACCCTCTACCACCCACTCTCACCCCATACAGACGCTAGCATTTACACCCATCCTCTCCACCATCACGTCTTCAAGTCTCTCAACCTCTATTGTAGACACTCAGTACGAACTTTATAGGGATGTACAAGAATGTCCTAGTCTTTAATGTCTGACTCCTGAAAAGGGAAAAAGGAAAACAAAAGGGGGAGTTCTGGACCTTTAAAGTCCTTGGCAGTCACTTTGGTGGGATGGGGAGGGGATTGCCACATGGGAGATGTGCAACAGTTGCCACCTGCCTTTTGCACCTCTGTGATCAAAAGCAGGAATTGCAGGAATGAATGATCAGAGCACAGACGCCAGTTATCTAGAAGATAAGAACAAAACTGAGCATTTTAAATAATATAATGTGGCAACTTTAGAAATCATACTCTATTCTTTCTTCAGGACCTGTTGCTATTGCTGCTTATTATAGTTTGTTTAGTGACTTTTCTGAATTAACTCAGTCAATGACTAAACAGAAAATTTCTTAAATGCCAGTGGTCTCCCACTCTTTCTTGGGGACTCTATGTGTGTGGTGGCATGTTTTCGATACTCAGCCAAGGTAATTAACAACCCTTCGTTAGTCCTCACTTCCTACCTGTGCAGAGCCTCAAGGTAAAATGGAGAGGAAAGCTTAGTGCCATCTTAGGTCTTTCCTGAGCATACACACAGCACTGAGAATGTATGTGGCCTTCTAGGTTCCCAGGAATATGTTGGAATCTTTCAAAGCCCCCCAAACAAATCCCATTTCTCAGCATTTACTTTAAGTTCTTGGGTTAGTATTTTACTTGCCCCAACTATTAACCACCACCCTGGGCAACAACAAAGCGCATTAATTTGCCTATAATTGTTTTCAACAATTGCTCCTGGAGAAAAGACTTTTCACACTGGTGAGCTCTGAATCAAGTCAAATACATACAGCCTTGCAAATTAGTTCTGGAACTACCAGATAGGTCAAGTAATGAGGAAAAGAGGCTTTGAAGGAGAGTTGGCCTCATTTTGTTCAGTTCAAATAGCCACCACGCTATTAGTTTTTACCATGAACGTGGGTTGTTAATTTTCAAGGCTATGACAGAGATGGAGAGTGGAAAGTGGGAGGTGTGTATAGGTCAAGTTACAGCACACGAAGTTTACTGTTCTTACCAAGATTCAGCCTATTTTCTTGATAAAATAAAATTAGTACCTATAGACTACTGCAAGTCTCTGGTTAATTTCCAGAATACTGAAAAGTTTATACTGATATTTTTGCCAGTTTTCTCATTGCTTTGAGAAAGGAGAGAGTTCTCTAAGGTTCTTACTTTGCTATTTTTGCTAAGGTTTTGACATCTTGATTTGGGTGAAAATCAAGTGGCTAATACTACTGAAAATGGACAGCCCCGCATTTCAGGGAAGTGCACTGTTGCAGGAGAGAAAACTACATTTACATCTAGAGGCAGTGCCAGACTCTCCTCCCAGATCTGTGGCTCACCAGCATTCACCCAGCCTCCTTGTAAGGTGGGACTGGAGGAGTTGCTGTGATACTTGGTGAAGGCATTGCACTCACTGGTCACTCCCACAAGTCAGTATGGTTGCAGTGGTTGTGCTTCCAGAGTTGTGCACATAAGGTCTCCAGTCAGCATTAGCTAAATGAATTAGAGAAGAGTTGGTGAGAGTGGGTGCTGTGGCTTGGTTTGCTCAGCATCCTTTTCCACTTTCCTTCTAGGTGCAAAGCAGGACCCAGTACTCCGGATTCTCTGATACAAATCAGGCTTTGCTGATCAGAAGTGCTGAGAAACCTGAATTCGGAATGGAAATAAGTGGGAGGGAGGAAGTGAAGCATCTATTTGCTACTAGATGGTGAGTTCCTGAGCAGGTGGGACCAACACCCCCCATCCCCACTTCCCCAGCATCCCAGTCCTGCAGTACAGCTTGGAAGCCAACCTTAGAAGCTCAGTCAGAGCTTCTAGTCCAACCCTTTAAGTAATTCGGTAAACCATATAACACCCCGTAGCAAGTCCCTTTCTCTTTCCACTAGTTAAGAGCGGATGTCTCTACAGGAGGCTTGATTGAAAACAAAACCATGTGTGACAGAGCATGACCAAGTGCTGGGTTGGGTGATCCATGGGTGTTCTCCCTAGACCGGTATCACAGGAAGTTGGCTTAGGAAAAGTGCAAAGGCCCTGGAGATGAGCAAGCTGGGAGTGTCCCAGCACTGGGAGGGGGTCAGCCAGGTGCTGAAAAGGAGATCAAAGGGGGAATAGCAGAGCCACTGGACTGTTCAGTCCCATTCCTTGGGAATATTAAGCCTCAAGAATTGAAGCACCTTTAGAAAACGTGTGTGCAGAGACTATGGTGTTCCAAAGGAACAAGGCCTTTGGTACATGTCTGTGAACAAACGAGCAGGTACCTATGTGTCTATGTGGGCTGGCACTTGTGGGTATCTGTGGGTGATTTTAAAAGTATGTCAGGATCCCCTCCTGGGGAGCCAGGTACTGATGCTTGGAGTCTGTGTGTTCTGGAGAGATGGCCTGTTCCAGGGCCGGGATTCCAAGTCTGAGTCAGCAGATGTGGCCTGGGGGACTCAGGGAGGGGCCCTGGGCAAGTCCAGAAAAGTTGTTGTGATGTCAGACCTACAGGCTCTTTCCTTTCTAACTGGGACTTCAACACCCCTCAAAGCCATCCCGGGTTCTGGAGCTGTGCTGGGGCTGCAGCTTGAGGGGGAACAGAGCATGACTAGGCAGAAAGGGAGGGAAGAAAGCGTTCACTGACAGTAGCTCACATACAGACAGACTCCTGAAAGCCCCACCACCCGCTCAGATCCACCTCGAGCACAAACCCCAACCTCCCATTCCAAATTGGGAAGGGAACTTTATAGCACCTTGTGGTTGCCCAAAAGGCCACCATTAGCAACTCATCTGGGTTAACAGAGACCTTTTAAAATTTGCCAACACCCTTGGAGTTGAATCACTACTACTATACTCCTCACTAACCTGAGTGACACCAGGCACTCAGGGGAGGTGGTCAGGGATAAGGGCAGGAATAATGCCCTCTAGGCATTAGAGAGGGCAGGGCAGACAGGCTGGGCACTGGGCATAGACAGGACCGCTCACCACAGCCCTAAGCCATGATCTCTTGGAAACCTCAGGTGAGTGGCTATGGGATGACCTCAGAAAACCCTGGCACTAGTGACAACCAGTTAACCAAACACTTATCAAATAACAGAATCCAGTCTGCAAAATGCAAGTCTTCTCCACTGCAAGTCCCTCACAACCTTGAGTCTACTGGGGTCACTTTTGTGTCCCCATTTCTGAGATGCAGGAGGTGCTCAACACGAATTTAATGATTGGATGAATTTATCATGTGTACATGGAGGGTGCTCCTGACTGTATGCACAGAGGAATCCTCCTGTTTCTGGGAGGGACACCTTGCGAAGTACTCCTTCATGTGATCCTCAATGGGAGGTAAGAGACATCATTTTGGCTTGCAGAAGAGGTGTCTAGGAGCCATGGAGTTCTCAGCAAGTCTGTGAAAGCATGAGGGCAGGCCACTGACTCCCTACTGTTTGGGGCTGCCTGCCTCAGTGCAGAAACAGCTCCTCCTGAGACTCTAGTCTAGCGCAGTATAAGGGTCCCCAGGTCCCCAGAATTAAGTTGATCTGTTCCAGACCTCCCCTGTGCCTCTTTTTGAGCATGGCAAAGAGCCCTCTCATGTCCCATTATGTCCCAAGAACGTTCTTAGGCACACTTTGGAGGGGGCACTCTCACCATCAAAAAAGGTCTTCCCTGGCCACTCTCCCATCTGTTTCCCCTTGAAAACAGCCTGGCCCACCCCTGAGGCAGCTCTGGGCAAATAAGCTACAGCCCTGTCTGGGGGCCTTCCAGGCCTCTGTCCCCACACGTTGCAACTGGAGCCCCAATCTGAAGAGCATTTTTGAGATGAGTATGAGGGAAGAGGGTTGGGAGAGGAGCCCCCTGATGCCCCTGAGACTGTGTTTCGACCATCTTTAGCCTCCTGTATAATGAGGTGAGCCCTGAGGCTGCTGCAACATCTTCCGGCTTTCTAACATGAGAAAATATTCCAACCCATCTCCTCTTCTCAAACCCAGGTTCCTTTTAGTGGAGACTGGTGTTTAGAAACCAAGGTCTGGGGCCAGTCGTGCTCACTGCTATAGGTGTCACTGCTCACAGGCCTTCTCAGCTGACACAACTAGGACGGATATGGCGTGCAGCCTCCCACACACATCTCCACCCATCTAACTGACAAGCACGAGCTCACACTGATACCTCCAGTTCCTGTCCAGCATCACAGGGCTCGCCCTAGTCTGCCCTTAGCATCAGCAGCGGGGCGCTTGGCTCTTGTGACCCACAGGCATCTCCAGTGAAGTCCTAGAACACACTGAGCAGTTGTAGAACTGCTAGCCCATGGCTCCATGGGAACAAAACCTACCAATTAGAGGTCAGCATTTGTTTGGAATGGCAATTATCCAAGGGTGCCCTGGAGACCCTTGGAGCTCTCTGAGATCCTTCCAAGGGGTGGGTGAGGTCAAAGACATTTTCATAAGAGTACCCTTTTACTCCCATTCTCTGACAAGTGTATAGTGGAGTTTTCAGAGGCTGCATGCCATGACACTGCTAAAATATACCTCCCTTTCCCAACTACATATTCATGCAAATCTGTATTTTCTTCATAGACTTCAACTAACACAACATATCTTATCAGATTGAGTGCAGAAGCAGATCTAAGAGTCCAGCTGTCTCCTATTAAGCTAGACAAGAGACGTTTGCATGAAGAATCATGCCATTTCTCTCACTAAGGCTTTGTATTTGGGGAAAAAATAGTTGTTTGTCATAAAACATCATGCTATTTATACTAACACATAATAACCGTAAGTCCTGAGACCAAAATGTTTGACAACTGCTGAGCTAGAATTTGTCTTTGGCCTGAGAACCTGGAGTCTGAACAGTACATTCAGAGTTACTTTCTCTGTGGCCGTGTTATTTGAAATACAGGTTAGATCATCTGTTTTTGTTTACATTCTACCCTTGATGATTCTATTTATTTTCACTCTCCTTCTCTTTAAATATGTGAAACATTAACAGGGTTCCAAGACTCAAATGTATTTTGTTTAAGCTTAAAAGCTCCCTAGTAATTCCAATGAGCAGAGAGGGCTGGGAAGAATTGAGCAAGACCATTCCACTCCTTCCTCCTTTCCAGTTCCCAGATCCCATGACTGGGATTCTATAAATATGTTCCTGACATTGAGCAGCAATAACTTTAGTCTGTTAGCAGAGTCCCAAAGGAGGGGAAGTGATGTGGACACCCTAGCCAGCCTCCCTGTGCTGGACGGCTTGGCTTATTTGGTAGAATGGCCCAGAGGCCACAGGCACACAAAGTGCCTGATGCAGCAGGGTGCTCGGGAGAGTGCACCCCTTTCTGTGGCTTCTCCCTGACTTCCTGAACTTCACACCACCCTGGCTCTGACTACCCTCTGGAAGACATGACTTTCAGTGATGTGGTGGTTATGGTACTAGACTGCCACATGGCTAACTACAGTTCGAATTCCGGACCCAGTGGCTTGAAACACGATGGGTGCATGTGTGCATGCACCCAGAATCCCAAGAGGGAAGTGGAGTAGAAGGGATTCCAGCGTGGCCATCTCCTCTGGGGGGTGCTTTCTCACTTGCCTTCTCTCTGTGGCTATCCTGCAAAACTTAAACAAAAAGGAAAGAAATGGTTTTCGGATGTCTTCTGGACCACTTGGCTGTTTTGTGCAGTTTAGGCCAGAGAAGCCCAGCTGGAGTCCCTTGGCTTCCCCAGCCCACCTCCAACACTTAAGCCAGGCTATGAATATGCTCCTCAGGTCACACCCTGCCTGAGAAGGTGTAACACTCCACCTTTAATTCAGAGAAGGTGTGAACAAGAGCCCCTGTTGTCCTCAGGCCCTGTAGTCTTCCACTGTCTCAGCACAGCGCTCTCTTAAGCACCACTCGAGGGAGACACTAGAAAGAGGCTTGATGGAAAAGGAGAGAAACGGGAAAGGAGGGAGGAGTGCAGGAGGAAAGGAGGAAGGGCGGGGAGGAGGGAGGGAGGGACAGACAAAGAGAAGGGGTGCGGCAGTGGCGGGAGCCCTAGGGGAGGGTGATCTCAGCAGGGAGAAAGTCCGCAGTAGTTAAAGTAGTCGGGAGGACAGGGAAGCTTCTGCCCCTGCAGCCCCTTTCTCCCAAGTCCTGCCCCTCCCCGGAGACCAGGCGGCGGAGTGCCGGGGACAGGAGGAGCTGCAGCCTCACTGACCGGCTGGGGGCTCCAGCCTTGGGAATAAATAGGAATAGGAGCTCTGAGCGCTAAGCTCTCGCTGGGACCGGCTGGCGCCCCC
>NW_006159856.1:51365-90048 GCF_000334495.1 Tupaia belangeri chinensis | reverse complement strand
CCTGCCCTGCCGCCTGCCCTCCCGCCGCTCCTGCCGGTGAGTACCTTGTGCTCCTGTCCCCGGGACCCGCAGATCCAGAGAGGGCCCGGGCCTCCTGCGCCTTCCCCTTATCCGAGAAACCTACAATATCCCATGAGGGGACCTACCTTGGGGACTGGCAATGGCCTGAGTTTTGCTGATGTCGCCCTGAGCGCGCCGGTCCGCATTCCTGAGATGGCAGACTGGCGGCTGAGACACAAGGACCGGGGTGAGAAGTGTACCTCCTGGTTGTCACCCAGGCCAGCAGGGAGCGGAATCCCGCTGAGCTCTGCGCTTGACGCCGACGCTGTGTCGGGCGTGCAGTGATCCTGGGGACTATAAACCTGCCAGTTACCTTTAGGTTCTCGCAGACATTGTGAATCTGTGCGCCCTGTAACCTGACACGACTTTCCGTCCCTGGACCGAGGGCCTGGGAAACAGCGGAACAGTTTTGGGGCACAGGGAGCGATGCCTAGGCACCTTGGGCCATCATCAGAGCCCCTAGCACCCAGAGTGCCACTTGGGAGCGCCCTCTGGTCTCACCGTCCTCCACCCCCATCCCTGGAACTGGCCAGTATTGCAGGGAGCCCTGGGGACTAATCGTGCCAGCGTGTGGCCGCTCTTCTTTGCTGGTAGGTAATGGAAAACCCAAGCCTGGCCACCGCCCTGGGCCGGGCTCTCTGGGCTCTCCTCCTGGCCACACTGGGCGCTGCGGCTGGCCAGCCACTTGGAGGAGAGTCCATCTGCACCGCCAGACCCTTGGCCAAATACAGCATCACCTTCTCCGGCAAGTGGAGCCAGTCTGCCTTCCCCAAGCAGTACCCCCTGTTCAGGCCTCCTGCGCAGTGGTCTTCCTTGCTGGGTAAGTGCAGCCCCCTCCTTGCCTCCCCAGTTCAGGGCGGGCGCTGCAGCTCGGGACACCGTCTCCCTAACAGCTGCACAGCACTTCGCGCTGTGGAGGGCACCTCACGCCCAGTGGACTTCAGTGCCAAACGTATTTCCTAGGGCCAGCTCTGTGCCAACTGGTCATACGTGAGGGGCAGGTGACATTCCGGACTCTGGTGATGTGTGAGGGAAGGGTGGACAGTCACGAGAAAGGCCACCTGATGCTAGTCACAGCCTGAAGCCCATCCTGTGCGGCCACAGGATGTCACTGTCTGCACGTGACAGGAGTGGACACGGTTCCCTGCCTTGTAGCCAGTTTGGATCCCAGTTGGGTTGTCTCCCAGGGGCAGCTCACAGTTCCGACTACAGCATGTGGAGAAAGAATGAGTACGTCAGCAACGGGCTGAGAGACTTCGCCGAGCGAGGCGAGGCCTGGTCCCTCATGAAGGAGATGGAGGCTGCCGGGGAGAAACTCCAGAGTGTGCACGAGGTGTTTGCGGCCCCTGCTGTCCCCAGTGGCACTGGGCAGACCGCCACAGAACTCGAGGCTCACTCTAGGCACTCGCTGGTAAGTAGCACGCCAGCAGCAGGGGCAGGGCAGCCCGAGTGGCCAAGAGGCCGAGGCCTCACTGAGCACCCGCCTGCACCCAGGTGTCCTTTGTGGTGCGCATCATCCCCAGCCCCGACTGGTTTGTGGGCATCGACAGTCTGGACCTGTGTGAGGGAGGCCGCTGGAAGGAGCAAGTTACTGTGGACCTTTACCCCTACGATGCCGGGACAGACAGCGGCTTCACCTTCTCTTCCCCAAACTTTGCCACCATCCCACAGGACACGGTGACTGAGGTGAATGACTGACACCCCCTCTGCCCTCTGTCCCTCCACTCTGTTCCAGGAGTGCCCTGAACCTCAGTGTGGGGTAGACTTGTTTGTGAGGACACTGCCTATTCCTGGAGGACCGAGGCAAAGCACTGTCACCTGCTGGCGGTGTCCTCTGGTCCCCTCATCTTCTGGGTCTTGTTTGGAACATGGTCTGTTTCTAGCTTCCCAGTGAACAAGGGGGTGCAGTCCATCCCTGAGAAGCTGGCAGCATGGCAGGGAGGACAGCAAGATGCAGCCTGAAGAGTCTGATCTTTACTGCTCTGTGTCCTCGTCCACATGTCGTGGGACTGCCGTGAGGAGCACATGTACCCAGCCTGCCGCGCGAGTGCAGTGCGCAGGCACCATCAGGAGATGGCGCAGCTGAGCACTGTGTCACTCTCACAAGCCAGGTGGAGACACAGCACTCCTTCTCCAGGCTCAGAGAGAGGCCCAGCTGGGCTCCTGTGTCACTTAGCGGTGGCCTGGGTGGGGGTGTTTTCCAGTGCCACCCTGCTGGATGCCAGGTACTGGGCTTCTTGGACCACCCCTGTGAACGCCTCTTCTTCCTCCATCCTAGATAACATCCTCCTCTCCCAGCCACCCCGCAAACTCATTCTACTACCCACGGCTGAAGTCCCTGCCTCCAATAGCCAGGGTGACTCTGGTGCGACTCCGACAGAGCCCCAGGGCCTTCGTCCCACCAGCCCTGGACCTGGCCAGCAGAGGAAATGAGATTGTGGACAGCCTCTCAGGTAATGTCCAGGTTCCCCATCTCCCAGTACTGCAGCCAGCCCAATGGTGAGGACATGACGCAGGCTGGCACATAGCCAAGAGGCAGCCGGCATGGCTCTGAAAGTGCACCGGAGCCCTCCGATTGACGTGAGTGATCCCAGGGTACCCAGGTGACTAGGCTTAGAAGAAAACTCTGTGTCTGTCCCTGGTGATGTCCTGTGGGGGAAAAAGCCACAGCTCAATTTGTGCACTGTGGGCCCAATGAGGCAAGTGTCACCCCGTGATGCACAGTGGGCCCAGAGCTCTGGCTCGGACTGTGGCAGAGCACAAGTTCTGTACCATGCTGGATCTCAGCCTTCACATAAGCTCTAAAAGTCTGGAGCCTCTCTCAGGTTCTCCAAGGGATGTCGTCCAGGATCACATGAACCTGAGTATCTGAGTATTCAAACAGAGGATTCACAGCATTCATTACAAGATGATGCCAATTTTATGTATTTATTTATTTTTGTGTTTGCCATAGGGCACATGCACTTGCCAGAGAAGACAGAGAGGGAAAGTGAGAAATCACCCCCTACAGGGAATGGCCACACTGCAATCCCTTCTCCTCCATTCTCCTCTTGGGATTTTGGGCATGCACACACATGTGCCTGGTGTGATTTTTCAAGCCACCAGGTCTGAGATTCAAACCAAGGTTGGCCATGTGTGAACCCAGTTGTCTTGACCACCACACCACCTGCTGGCCCCATATTTTTTCTATTTTTTTAAAGAACTATTTATTTAATTTTATTTATTATTATTACTTTTTGTTTTAAGAGAGGTTTTTGCTATAGGGTGCATACACTCACCAGAGAGACAGAAAGTGAGAAATCACCCCCCAGAGGATGACCACACCACAATCCCTTCTCCAGTCTTCTCTTGGGATCTTGGACACACATGCAAAGACGCCCGACATGAGTTTTAAGCCGCAGGGTCTGGTTTTCAAACTGCGGTCGACTATGTGGGAGTCCAGTGATATAACCATTACACCATCTGCTTGTGCCTATTTATTATTATTTTTTAAAATTTGCTCACAAGAGAGGCAGAAAATGAGAAAGCAGGCTTCCAGGTCCTGGAATTGAACCATGGTCAATCATGTGGGAGTCCAGTGCCTTTACCACTATGCCACCTGTTGGCTGCAGATGACGCTAATTTTAAAGAGTTAGAATTTGGTTGATTCAACTCTTTCACTAAGTTGGCATCTGAAAGCATCTTACACTACTTTAGTGACGAACAATGAAAAGTGGCCCAAGAGAGGGCCTCAGAGACAATATCCCCAACAGAATGGTTCCACGGTGTCCTGTGTGTCACAACAGATAGGAATGTGAGAAAGTTTGTTCTCTCTAATCCCACCTGGCCCCTCACTGGTAAAGGGAGCAGGTGTCATCAGTGGTGCCATCACTGCCCATGGGGTGTGGAAGCTGTGCTGCAAGGGCTCCTGGGGGATCTTGGGACCTATCCCAACATGACTGACTTGGGGAGTTTGGCTGCTGGCTAACAGTCACTAACTCAAGTGCCCTCCAACTGGCTCTTGGAATGTCTGCCTGGGTCCTAGATAGTGCCCACTGGTGGTGAGTCTCTAACTAGTCAGAAGGCCTCAAGCAGCCCCTCAGAAAGGGTGGATGGAGTGACTGAGCAAGTCTAGGGACCTGAGTCTCACCTGTCATGGACACTGGAGGTACCCTCTGTTATAGGCCTTGAGATGAGAGAGGACTTGATTCAACCAGCTGTGCAGGCATTTCCCACAGAAGAACTGGAGTCAATCAAAGTCTGGCAGCTACAGAGCCTCATTAGTGATCATCTTCTACCTCACAGGGTGAACTTGAGAGAAGCTTAGGGGTTTATGTGACAGACTTGAGCTCTTGGGCAGGCCTCTAGCTGAACTTGTGGGTCAGGTCAGGGTCATACAGGAGGTAGTGAACTCTACATGATTGATGAGATACTGCCCCAGACCACAGGCTGTACACAGCACCAGGGTGGGTGGACCTGGCTTCCCTGTGAACCAGTACCAGCCCTGGTGTCTCCTGCCTCTGCTTTTAGAGGACAGCCCTATAGACACCAGACAGTGGTGCCACACCTACCACCCCAGCTCAGGTTTAGTGTTCTTCCTTGTTTGTCCTAGTAGACACACCATTCCAGGTGGACACAAACAAATCATTCATTCAGTGGGCAAACACCACTGAGCACCAGTTACATACCACAGACAACAGCAGCCTGGCAAGAAGAACCACTCATTGGCAGATTGTCCGGACCTAGGAGGGACCCACTACAGTGGGTGGGGAAGTGGTGGAGTCAGCCATAGTCAAGCATGAGGGGGCTCTGCAGGTACTGGGCAGGTGGAGACATGGCGGTAAACCCTGACTGTAGGAACTGGACATGGAGAGGGTGAGAGGAGGATGGGGCCAGCTGTGCTTGCTCAAGGATAACATCATGGAACTATGTGTAAATAATTCTATCCAAAGATCTATCATTAGATGGGGCAGGACTGAACTGAGTCCCTTCTCTACCCAATACCCAGGATGTCTGAGGAGTGCAGTCCCATACCATGGTGTCCCTGCTTCCAATGTTCCAGGGTCCCCAGCTGCTATGCCAGCTCTTCCCAGAGCCTCCTCATACCTTCCTCCCTGACACTGGTCTGCTTCTCTTCTCTCATGTCCTTGTTCTATATCCCCGACATGGGATGGAGCGTATGCCATCGGCCATGGGTCTCTGTGCTACACTCAACCTCCTGAGGCAAAGGCCAGGGCATGGTGGGTATCCTTGAGGAAGCTTCTGCCAGGCCTATGCCAAGCCAGCCCAGCTCCTCTCTCACTTCTTGTTCACAGACTGAATGCCCCTCCTATCAGGTCTCCTCCTCACAAGGATCCTCAAGATCCTAGAGATCTACTTGTGAGGTCCTCACTGCAGACCAGGGGCTGCTGCAAGTGCTTGTTGGCTCCTCACCACACTCTAGGATGGTGGCTTGGATTGCCCTCTTTTCTGTCAGGAAGCTGGGAAGTGTCTCTGGGCCTTTCAGCTGCTGTAAGGCAGAAGGAGGCTTAGGGATTTCCAGCGAGGAACAAGACTACCATTCTTGCTGACTGATGATATCATATTGCCCCCATGTGTATAACAGAGGCCAGGCTCTGACTTTCTGGAGGGAGCTGCCCAACCTCCTGGCCATACACCCAGAGAAAAATGTCCATTTGCCTATTTTTGCATATGGTGTACATAAGAGGCTTTTTCGCTTTCTTTCGAAAAAACAGAAATTATCAGGTGATTTAACCATAACCCTAAACTGATTTTTTTTTTGAGGTTTTTTTTTTTTGAGTTTTTTTTTTTTTTCTTTTTTTGGTATAGGGAACATACACTCGCCAGAGAAATCACCCCCCAGGGGTGCTGGTCATGCCGCAATCCCTTCTCCTCCATTCTCCTCTCGGGATCTTGGGCACGCACACACATGTGCCCGGCGTGAGTTTAAGCCACAGGGTCCAGGATTCAAACTGAGGTTGACTACATGGGAGTCCAGCAACATAGCCATTACACCAACTGCTGGTCTCAACCCTAAACTGATTTCTTAATGAAAATAGTGTAAACAGATGGGACATAATAAAACAGTAACCGTGATACTAAAAATGCTGTGGGGTCTCATAACCCAAATGGTTCGGTCCAGTTCCAGCTATTTCTGTCTTCAGAAATACATTGGTTATTAGCAATAAACATTGCAGGTGAGACTAGACTTTTGTCAGAGTATGCTCCAATTCAAAGCACATTTCTACAACAGGAACATTTTCCAATCTCTTACTTCTTATATGGGGGTCCCCTCAGGGCCCTCATTGTTTCCCAAAGCCCAGGACACTGTAGGTACCTGAGTGACAGCATCCAGCTCTTGGTATAAAAATGCATGGCTCAAGTCATTTGGTTGTTTTAGAAAGCCACATTTGGTGACATTAATCTTACTCTATAATCATGCTAAGAAAAGCAAGTATTTCTTTAAGCCTCTGAAGTTTGGAGATGGTCTCCAAGATGAACACACACATAGGGGTGGGGGGGCTCTGTCTATTACCACGAAGCACCTCCTTACAAGAGTGTTCATGTTCTCTTGTGCTTGGTCCAGTTCCAGAAACACCGCTGGACTGCGAGGTTTCCCTGTGGTCGTCCTGGGGACTGTGCAGAGGTCCTTGTGGGAAGCTGGGAGCCAAGAGCAGAACTCGCTATGTCCGTGTCCAGTCTGCCAACAACGGGACTCCCTGCCCTGAACTCGAAGAAGAGGCTGAGTGTGTTCCTGATAACTGTGTCTAAAACCAGAGCTTGCGGCCCCTCATACCCCCTCAGCCTTGGGACACTCAGGCCTGGGTCATTGTAGGCAGGTGGTCAAGGGCACAAGAGCTTTTTGTTTTTACTGTTCCTGCCCTTAGTGCAGACCAGGGCTGGCCAATTATCTCTTCACAGAAGGGCCTCTGGTGGCAGGGAAGGGAATGCCATGAATAGGCTCCTTTTTGCGATTTATCCTTCTGTGTGGATAAATTAATCCCCAAAGCTCACAAGTCTCCACTCTAAATTATGCCATTATGTCCTGTGATAATTTATTACTCTTCTGGGAAGTTGTCTTCCATACAGAGAACATCCACACTAGTTCTTGGGTAATACAACATCCCTCAAGTCCAGGAGTCCTGTATCCACACGGAAGTGAAATACCTCAGACCTGGCACCCCAGGCTGCTGCTGCACCCACTGCCTGAGCAAGACTTCCACTGTGCACTGCTCCCAGCGCTGAGCAGGACAAAAACATGAAAATAAAAAGAGGGCGGTTTCAGAAACTTCACTTGGCAACTTCATGTTATTCACCTCTTTTCATTTGAATAAACCCTTTTTCTGCTCCTGATGAGTATGGATGGCTGTCCTCACACCTTTCCTGGACAACATGCAGTGGAAGGACACTTGGGTGTGCATTAAGGGGTAAACACCATTGTACATGCTTGGCCTGCTGGGTGTGAGGTAAGGGGATGACACTTGGGCAAGGGACAAGCCAGCAGCTCACCTCACAAGTGAGTTAGGGTCTTCCCTGTGCCCAACAATAGGGCCAGGCCAGGGACCTCCCAGGGCTAGAAGATGGCACAATCCACATGTGAGTAGCTCATTCCATATGCTCTGCCCCCTCCCACATGGGAACTGTTTGCAGGTCCCTGACCACCAACCCCCAGGCCAACAGGCTGCAATTAAATACTTCCTCGGGGCCTGAGCTCAAAGGTCCACCTTACAGATGTCCCTCAAAGCTTACTGTGATTTGCCCAGGTCAACCCCTTCCAGAGGTTGGAGTCCTCAGCCCTCCTCCTACCAGCATCTCTCCTTTACAGGGATTCTCAGAGCCCTCACGCAGTAGGCCTGGCTGAGCACAATTTGAGGATGAAGATGCTCATGAGGGGATAACTGCTTCTCCTCAGCCCTCTCAGAGGTGGGGATATATCATCCTCACTCTGAGAGTACCTTACTAGAGCACCTAATTAGCTAAAACCCGCTAGTCCTGATTCTTCTGGAATCAGATCCTAGGCCCACCTCCCAATTCCTGGTTTCTTCTACCCTCAACCATGACCCTCAGGCCTACCTCCTACCACCCAGGACCCATCTCTCTCTACTAAAGCCACAGGCCTACTTCCTATCACCCAGTGTCCTGTCTAAGTCCCACCCCCACCTTTCTCTCTCATACAAACCAGGCCAACCTCCTACCATCTTTGAAAACACCTGAATGCAAGCCTAAGCCCACAGGTTCATGAGTTCTAAGGTTATAGTGGAGATATGAAAAACCCTTTCTTAAAGTTTTAAGGTCTGCTAATGCCCTGAAGTATCTAAAAGAAAAAAAGTATAAATCCTGCCTAGAGATTGCACTATGTGCTCAGGTAACAGAGTCTCTAGCAAGAGGCACCCTCAACTAAAACCGACCACTTACACACACTACCAGCTCTTAATCAGTGGAACAGGCAAATCAGATCCACTCTGAATCACTGGAGTGGGGACTTGCAGGTATAGAGTATCAGGAGAACATGTTGAACCAGGAGCTCAAAACTCAAAAGTATACAACAAGAACAATAAGATTATAGGTTTAAACTTGAATAAATGGACTAAAAAGGCCAGTCGACTGTCAAAGAAGATGGAATCAGATTCATAAATCCATGTGTGGTTGCAAAACCTGTAGAATCCTGTAAGGACATTAAACAAATGGGAACAGAGACTGTAGTGGGCATTTTTTCAATCACCATGCCCACTTCCCTGTCCCTCCTAGAACCCTGGAGGGGTGACAAGTCTCTTGGGGCGAGAACACTGACTATCAATGAGATATTGCAGTGCTGACTCCCTGGCTACGGGGACCCCAAAGTACATGTGGATCTGTAAATGCCCTCACAACTTCTAAGAGCAAGCAAATGAAAACTTGAACTGGGGCTAGAGCAAGGAGAAGCTGGGGTCAGGCCAAACAAAATGAGCTTACAAGCACCTGGGAAAGCTTGAGGGCTGCTACTGAGCTTGAGTCAGCAGCAAAATCAAGAAGGTGAGCCTGGGGCTTCCCTGCTGAGCAAGGCCCTCATGCTCAGTGTCCCTGAATATAGGAAAGAACAGGAACAATTTTCTCTACAGAAAGCGTTCCCAAACCCTAGTGCAGGCCTCAGGTCTCCCAAGACCCAAAATAGAGCAATGAACGCAATACAAAGGTCATCAAATAAACAAGACAAGTCACTACAATTAATTGAAAGTTAGTAGGAAAATAAACAATGAATTCAGACACCGAAGATCATAGATAACAGAATTGTCAGAAATAGAATATAGAACAAGTAGAATAAAAATGTAGAATAAAAACGACCAACCAACTAACAATGGGCAATTAGGAACAAAGTGATCATTGAATTTGAAAAGGAAAAACCATAAAATGGCAATGCCTAGTCAGTGGGTTAAATGGTTAATGAGGCCTAGTTGGAGAAAGATTAGTGAATCAGAAGATATCACGAAAGGTACAACTGAGAATGCAGCATAGAAACAAGGAGATCGAATATTTCAGAAAGAATTCTGGAAGCTAAAATGAGAAGGTTTAAAATGTTTTAAATCAGACTTACAAAGGAGATAATAGAGGGAATGGAAAAGAGATTCTACTGGGTTGTCGGGAAAGTCAGGATGTATTTTTCCATGCAAAATGTGTCATGACTTTTTTTGACAACCCAACATTTAAAAGGAAAATAGCGCAGAACTGGTTAAAATGAAAAGGTATCTCCAGAAACAGAAAGCACAACATACCCCTTCCAGGACAAATGCAAACAAACCGCGCACAGCATATTGCAACTGCTGAACACCCAACACAAAGAGAAAGCCTTCAAAGGAGCCGAAGGAAAGGGAAAGATCGCCTATTAAAGGCCATCCATTGAGTGACAAGGGTTTCTCTTTTCCTTTCCTTTCTTCCTTCTTCTTTCTTTCTTTTTAATGGAACAATAAAGCTTCATAGCAGGGTAAAAGGAATACAAAGTAGGGGAAAATGAAAATGAAAGTTTGCTCCTGAGAGGTAGGAGTGAGCTGACTCCAAAGGTGGATATAGATGACAGCAGATTTCTCCCAAGTGGCAAAGGAGAAAATAGGCAGTCAGAGAACACTTGTTAAATGTTGAGAGAAGTTAATTGTCAACCCCGAGTTTGAACTCAGCAACAACTTTAAAGAGTGAAAGTAAAAATAAAGACATTTACATATTAAAGGAAAAAAACCTGAGACCTTACTACGAAGAGAACTGCACTGAAGTAACTTCTCAAGGATGTGCTTCAAGATAGAGAAAAATCATCCCAGAAGGATGGTCTTAAATACAAGTAATAGTAACAATTAAAAAAAAAAATCTCTCAAATAATAAAAGCATAAATTCCCCAAAGATGGAGAAAAAAAGAACAGCAAAATTTAGGACACCCAAAAGTAGTGGTAAAATGACAACTGATTAACAAGCCTAAGGAAAAGAAATCCTAACCTGGAAATTTAGGTCCACGAATTCAAAGAACTGGGTGACTTTTTAGAAAGAATTATTTACTTAATTTTATTTATTATTATTTTTTAATTTGATGAGAGAGAGAGAGGGAGAAAGAGAGAGAAAGTGAGAAAGCAAATTGCCAGGTCCAGGACTTGAACCATGGTTGGCCATGTGGGAGTCCAACACCTCAACTACTATGCCACCTGCTGGCCAACTGGACAAATTTTTAACCACAGGATCTTTAAGAGCTCAGGGAATTGGCAATTCTAAATACTGACGTTTATTACTAAATTCTATAATGCCTTTCAGTGATTTGGGATTTTGGCATAAAATAATGCCAACCCCATAAAATGAATTTGAGTCCTCTCTTCTCTTTTGAAAGACTTTGTAAAAGACCAATATTAACTTCTATTTAAATATTTTATAGAACATTTTATAGAATTCACTAGTGAGATCAAGCCTACAGTTTTATTTGTAGGATTTTTCAATGATAAATATAATGTTTTTACTAGTATATGGCTATTCAAATGTCCTTTCTTCTTGTGAAGTTCAGTCATCTGTCATTTCAATTTCATCTGAACTGTCAAATTTATTGCCATAATTTATTTATAATATTCCTTTATTATCCTTTTAATGTTTGTGATGTCCCCTCTTTCATTCTGATGTTGGTAATTTGTGGGGGTCTTTTTCTTTTTCCCTTAATCAGTCCAGGTAGGAGTTTATTATTGATCTCTTAAAAAAAACAGTTTTGGTTGGGTTAGCTTTCTGTCGTGTTTATTTCGTTTCAGTTATTACTATACCTTAACATTTTCTTCCTTTAACTTTTAATATTCCCTTTTTCTTACTTTGGGTTTACTTTGAGGTTTTTTTTTTTTAGTTTAATATGGAAATTTAGATCATAAATTTAAAATTTTTATTCTTATACAAACACTTAAAAATTTAAGAATTGCTTTAGCTGAATACCACAAATAAAATATATTTTCATTGTAAGTCATTTAAAATAGTTCCTTTCATCTCTCTGTCCTCTTCTTTTGATACATTGTTTATTAAAAAGTGCATTTAATTCCCAGGTATTTGGAGTTTTTCATGTATGTTTTATTACTGATTTCTAATTAATTAATTTATGGCCAGGAACATATTCTGCATGATTTCAACCTTTTTAAATTTATTAAGACTATTCTATAGCTCAATATAAAGTCTATCTTGGTAAATATTCCACATGCACTAGGAAAAAATGTGCATTCTGTCATGGCTGGATAAAGTGTTTCATAAATGTTAGGTCACAGTGGTTGATAGTATGTTCATGTTTTCTCTATCCTTACTAATTCTCCTTTACTTTCTATTATTATTATTTTAGAGGTTTTTGTATTAGGGTGTATGTGCTCACCAGAGAGAGAGACAGAGACAGTGAGAGGGAATATGAGAAATCACCCCTTGGGGGATGGCCATGCCACAATCCCTTCTTCTCCCTAGATACTGGGCACACACACCCCGGGTGAGTTTCAATCCACTAGGCCCAAGACTTGAACCACAGCTGGCCATGTGGGAGTCTAAGGATGTAACTCCTGCACCATTTTCTGGTCCCCTACTTATTCTATTATTAATAGAGCGTTAAAATCACTTATTCTATATATTAATAGCAGTGTTAAAATTTTCACTATAGCTGTAGGCTTAGTTCTTTCTCCTTTAGTTTTGGCAATTGTTGTTTCATGAATTTTTTAAACTTTATTGTTATATACCTATACATTTAAGATAGTGCCCTTTTATCAATTAAATGTTCCCCTCTCTCTGATAATGTTCTTTATTCCCAAGGTTACTTTGTCTGATATTAATATAGGCACTCTAACTTCTTTTTCTTCTTCTTTTTTTTTTTGGAGAGGATTTTGCTATAGGGAGCATACACTCGCTAGAAAGACAGAGAGAGACAGAGAGACATCCTCCAGGGGGGATGGCCACGCTGCCAACCCTTCTCCTCCATTCTCCTCTCGGGATCTTGGACATGCACACACACGCGCCTGACGTGAGTTTTAAGCCACCGGGTCCGGGACTCAAACCACGGTCAGCTACATGGGAGTCCAGTGACATAACCATTACGCTAACTGCTGGTCCCCTAGGCACTCTAACTTCTTGAATTAGACTTTGTATGGTATACCTTGTTCTATTATCTTATTTTTAACCTACCTGTCTTTACAAGTGTGTGGTGTCATGAGTGCGTGTATAGTTTATTTCTTGAGAGAGAGAGAGAGACCAAGACCCTTGATAGGGTCTTGCCTTGCTGAGATACTCCCTGAAGCCTCCCAACCAGCTTACGGTTGCATGTGGACACGTATGATATGTTCAGGTTGACTGGGGATCCAACCACAGGCCTCCCATATGGCTCCAGGTTCTCGCAGTGACATCCTACTCCCTGCACCACTGTGGATGGGCCTTTTTTTCTTTTTCTTATTTCTTCCATCAGTAAGAGAGACAGAAAGAAAGTGAGATGAAGAGAGAGATAATACCCTCAATAGGGGCCTGGTGCCATAATCCACCCCCAGTCCCAGACAGCCCTGGATCATGAACATACACATCCCTGCCGTATTTACCAAGATCTTCTTGGACACAAATTTGGGCCTTCCCCATGCAGGTCAGCCTCAAAGAACTTCGCATTTTACTGCTCTACCATTTCCTAGCTCCCTTCTGATAGACAACATTTACCTGCCTTTTACTAGTCTGATCATCTCTGACTATAATATTTATATTTAATTAACCTATTGCTATAGTTAGGCTTCAATCTACCATTTTTCATTTTTATTCTATTTATTTTCTTTTAGAGAGTTTTGCTATAGGGCATGTGCACCTGCTAGAGAGACAGAAAGTGAGAAATCACCCCCCAGGGGGGATGGCCACACCACAATCCCTTCTCCTCATTCTTTTCTTGGAATTTTGGGCAAACACACACATGTACCGGGAGTGAGATTCGAGTCACAGTGTCCAGGACTTGAACCGAGGTCAACTATGTGGGAGTCCAGCGATGTAACCATTATGCCATTTGCTGGTCCCTGTTTTTGCTTTTCTCACATATAATTTTTGAGCCATGGAAATATTTTCCATAATAAAAATAAACAGATCTAAAAACCAAAATGACCAAACCCAAAATATTGAAAACAAACTGATATAAATTAAGTATACTTTATACAAAAAGAAAATAGTTACTTCAGGAACTTTAGTATTTTTGTGTATATGTTATTTGGAAAATACTAAAGATCAAGAAATTGGAGAGCATAGAGAGGGAAATTAGGGAGAAAAATAGAGAAGTAAGACATTGTGGGACACAGAAATGGTTTATTACCTGTTGATGATAACATATATAGTATTCTCAACTGGATTGGTCTGAGGTGTATTTCATGTTGGATAAATTCTCTCTACAAGCTAAATGATGTATAGTGTTGAATGTATAAAAAATAACAATACAATACATTTTTAAAAAGATAAAGTGGAAAAAATCTTAAATGGCATTTAGTAGTTTTTTTTAATACCAGCAAGATTGGTGTTGTTAGTTTCTCTGGAAACTATTATAGGCTTTTTTCTTTAAAGAATTATTTTATTTACTTCATTCATTCATTCATTCATTTTAATTTAACCAGAAAGGGACAGAATGAGAGAGAAAAAGAGAGAGGGAAAGTGAGAAAGCAAGCTGCCAGGTCCAGGACTCAAACCACAGTCAGTCATGTGGGAGTCCAGAGCCCTCAACCACCATGCCACCTGCTGGCTCCACTATTATAGACTAAGTATATTAAAGAATAATAAATAATAAATACATTAAAGAGTTAAGTAGTTAATTTTATTGAAATCATAGATCTATAGTTAAGATATCAGATTATAAAATAATAATGGCAAACTCTTAGATAGAGCACAAACTGTGTGCCAGTGTTTGTTCTTAGCACTCTACATGTATATTATTTGATCTTGATAACTATCCTATAAGGTGGACCTACTACTGTGTCAACTTTATAAATGAGGAAACTAAAGCAGAGATCAATTAAGAAATTTGCCTGGGGTTTCATAAGACATAAGTGACAGAGAAGGTGAGCCCAGGCATTGGCCCCAGAGTCTAAGCTTGTAAACAGTATGCTGTAGCACTTCTCAAAAGAAGAGCACTGGTAATCAGGGTGGGAGACTGAGTAGGAGGGCACAAGCAGATAGGAAAAGAGCAAGGTCTCTGAGGAGGAAGGAAAAGATGGGATCAAAAGCCAGGCTTAGCTTCAGGTAAGAAGAAAGACTGAGGCAGGGTCATAGAAGGAGACAGCTTCAAAAGGCCCTAGTGCCTGTTTCCATGCACTAGGAATGTACCCTGTTGTACTCCATCGAGCACCAGAAAAGTCAACAGCTGTACCCTTCATTGAATGCCCACTGTGCCAGGCACAGAGCTAAGGACTTTATACCACTTGTGTCACCTAATCTCTATATATACTGTGAGATAGTACTATCATTATTTCTCTGCCTTATAGGTACAATCCTGAGGTTGCTTAATCTGTCCATTCTCACACAGCTAGAAAACTTTGTAGTCAAACCATCCTAGCTGTTGGGTGCCAATCTCTTGCTCCAAACCATGATACCATTATTTTTTCCATTTTCCCCCCTCTTGTTTTAAGAGTGTTCTTAATTGCTCACTGAATCTTCCTTATAATAGAATAAGACAACTAGTATATGAAAAAATGTGTGTGTGCAAAAACTGAAGAGATCCATGTTAAACTGTCTTCATTGTATGCTGCCAATTCAAATTCTCAGTTTGGGTGATTATGTAATTATGTAATTATGCAATTATGTACTTATCTTAGTTACATAAGATGTTAGCATGGGGGAAGCTGGGTGATGGATACCCAGGTCCTCTCTGTACTATTCTTGCAAATTTTCATGAGTCTATAATATTTCTAAGTAACAGTTTAAGAAGAAAACACTGAATGCCAGAACTAAAAGGACATAATAGATTAGTAAGAGATTTTAACTCCTTTTCTTATGAGGAAACTGAGACTTGGAGAGGGTTAACCATCAGGTTAGGGCTTCAGTTAAAATTGAGGATCTTGGGACCAGCAGTTAGCATAATGGCTATGTCACTGGACTCCTGTGTAGTCAACCGCGGTTCGCATCCTGAACCCGGTGGCTTAAAATTCACGCCAGGTGTGTGTGCGTGCATGCCCAAGATCCCAAGAGAACGGAGAAGAGATTGCGGTGTGGCCATTCCCCCAGGGGGTGATTTCTCGCTTTTTGTCTCTCTATCTGTCTCAGTCTGGCGAGCGCACGTGCCCTATAGCAAAAACCTCTCCCAAAAAAAAAAAAAAAAAAAAATTGAGGGTCTCACCTCATTCCAATGCAGATGTTCACTTCAGCAACCTGATTCTTTCTTCCACCCATACTTGTATATCCCAGTTTCCTCTTCTCACACCAGTCTCCCAGTCTCTGCCCTCTGTTCCTCTCCTTCTCACCCTCTATGACACCATCTCAATTCTCTCTCCTCTACCTCCTGCCAAGCAATGGAAAAACCAGAAAGTGGCCATTTCAGTTTGGTCACAAAGGCATGGCTTTGGGGCTACCAACCACTGGGCTTTTCCTGTGCTTAGCATTTCTGAGTTTCCTCTAGTGCCGTTTCTTTAGCCCTAAATTGTCTTCCATTCTATCAGACCACTCCAAAATCTGTAAAAAGTGACAGATCAGAATGAACTCTGGTGTCATTGTTCTTAGAAAGGACCCAAGGTTCAGGTGTCTTTTTATCTTGCTCACTGGGATTTGCAGTTCCTTGCCCAAGTGTAGGCACCATATGTCGCTTCTCACAAAAATCAATTTTACAAAATTGTCCAATGAAATACAAACACTCAGTAAGCAGCGTCACTTGCAATTGATCCATTTCAAAGAATTACTACTTAGAGGGGCTAGAGCAACAAAAATGCAAGTGTTAACATTTCTTTTATGCTTTGGTTTTTCATTTTCAGCTGCTTTTTATTTCCATGTTGGAGAACGAGAGGAGAAATGCATAATAGAAGACATTCCAAGTGACACGTTGGTAACAGGTAGGTAAATATATTCTATTGAATGTTGAGTTAAAGAAGTCATGTTATGGTATTATGCTAATCTCTTGAAGACTATATTATTGGGCAGTGAGTATAATGGTGTATGGTGTTTTGTTTTCTTAATAGATTGTCAAGGTATTCAAACCTATCATAAAAATAGGCTTAAGAGTAAATTGTATAACTCATAAAATAGGGAATCTGGACATAACATCACAGAATCCAAGCACGAGTTGTTTTTCCAGGTGTCAGATTTCATTAAGTAAAAGAATCTCTGGTGCCAAATATCACCTTAATTGTGGTTAAACACTCAAAATGTATGTGAGGTCTTTAGACTGGTTCTGTGAAACACAGGACGCACAGCACAAGAGTATGTCTTCTGAACCTCAGCTTCCTGGAGCAACACCAGTCTCCCTAAGGGAAAGACGTACTATTGCGGGAGGCATGAGTGCAGATCTGAGACTGTTTTCCAAGCAAATTGACCATAAAAACCTGTGGTCACCAAAGTCATTTCTGCATACTTTCCATATTGCTGCCAAGCACATCCCTTCTAAGAAACAACAGCCCATGGTTTCAGAATTGTATAGAAAATACAGTATGATATTTAATGTTTGAGTCAGAATCAACATCAGATTCCTTGATTTTATGCCAAAAAGAAAAAAGAAAATCTAAATCTGGCAGTAGTCTTCATAAATGCTGATCATGCATTTTTTCTATCCCATTCTATCTTGCATTAAACAGTGTTGAATTCTCCTTTTAATTTATTCTCTTCATTACATTTGAGTGTTCTGTTCTGAAGAGTAATGGCCCATCTTATAAAAAAAATCAAATAAAAGCAGCAAGCATGGAGACAAAGTAAGACAGAAAATGTAAGATCACATTTAGAAATGAGTAGAATGAAAACAATATAAGGAGGAAAACTGAGTGGTCTAGACCACTGTGGGAAAAAGCCATGTTTGAGACTGTGGAGTCCAAACAAGACCACTTAGATCCAAATCCCAGCTCTGTCATCAAAGAACTGTGTGCCTTTGGGCAATCTATTTAACCCTCTGTTTCTTCATTTGTAAAATGTAGTGGTGACCATCACAATAATGCCTACTTCTTTTGGTTGTGATGATGATAAATGAATACCATCATTAGAACCCAGCCCAGCACATAGAGAGTACTGTACGTGTTTGCTCAATATGCTGCCTTAGTTCCAGCTACCTCATCTCAGGGGAAGCTTGGACTCCTGAGGGAATAGCCCTGTTACAGCTGGCTGTTCTCCTAGTAACTCATGAATTTTTCAATCTGCATTTAAAAGGACAGAGGTATAGTAGTGACAAGAATAACTGCCCACCTGGCTTGCTGCCTCAGGGCCCACTAGCTGGATTCACTTGACCTGAGACATATTTGGGGCAGCAAGTTGGAGGGTCACCTGAGCCGTGTGAGGTATCTGAGGCAGGAGGACAAATGCCGCTGGACAGTGTTCTGACAGCTGTGTTGAGGAAAGGTCTGTTTAGTCTAACTCAAAGCCTCTGTCTCCACTGTGACCAGCTTCCTCATCCTGAGTCAAAAATCTCTTCTAGTCATTGTCCTCGTTGGATATTGCTATCTTCCTTTCTTGATTCCTGTCTTACACCTTCCCTAACTCTAATAGCTCCTATTCTCCCCCTGCTTCCCCAAGCATCAATTTCTATTCTTCCTATTCTGCAGTCTCTTTAGCCATTACCCTCATGCAATTATTTCGATTTTAAGCTCAGCTACTTAAAAATCTACCATTACAGAAAAAAATAAAAAATGAGAACAAGCTCACATGCTTTAACTTTTCTTTAAAAGAGGACAATAGCTCTGAAGTCCAAGAATCACAGACTCTGATCTTGGAATTGATCCTGTGAGTCTGGCCCTCTTTTGCCATTGCCCCTAGGCAGGAGTTAACATGCCAGCCTTCAAATCCTGTGCCCTAAGCGAGCCTTTGCATGAGGTAGCTATTCACCTTTTCCTTGCCAAGCAGCGGAGCTCAACTGACCATAGAACAGAAACTACATTCCCACAACTTTTATCTAGTCATACTTGTTCTGCCGTCTGGATCTACTCAAAATAAACCTAATTTTTTAAAACTGAAAGTCCTTCTTAACTTTGAAGTCAGTGATTCCACTTGCCCCAGATTTCTCTTTTCCTGGCTAATTCTCCTTAGGCGCAGAGTCCATGGTTTCAAGTCCACTTACGCAACATATATTGATAAAATACCTAGCTTGGGTCAGGCTCTGAGCTGAGACTAGACTCAGCAGGTGAAGAACAAATGAGTCTCTAACTCTGTCCCTGGCGCTATTCAGCAGAGAAGACAGACAGTGGACAGCAGCGAGAGAGGGTATAACCTAAGACAGAAGATGGAGTGTCTGTTAATCAAGGACAGCAAAGAATGCCCCAGACACACAGCCATGAGGAGGACTGAAGAACAAACTGTGGAGACTGAGGCAGAAGGGCAAAAATGGGGGTCTAAAAGAGAGGATTACTATTCAGATATGGAAAAATGGTGGACATAATATAAGCAAATAGTACAAGGGGAGAAAGCCAGCCAAACTCATTAAAACCAATTAAACAAACAACCACAAGTCATTTTCCAAATGTGATACTAACTAAAATGGGATACAATATTCCATGGATTAGAGTGGGGAGGAGCCAGTCATGGGGGGAGCCAGGCCTTGGCCTTGGGTGCTATGATCAATTTGGGAATCCACTGAAACTCAGGCCCTGATACAGGAGTCACAGGAACCAGAGAATAGGAAGACATCCTGGGTCTCCTTTCAGTCTGTGTCAATACAGACACTTATGGTTTAAAGATGGATTAGGACAGACAGAAGGAGCTCTTTTAGGAACACAAACTCTATTCTATCTATCTTTGTATCTCCAAGCCTCCTAAAGTGCATGACACATGGGTAAGTGCTTTTGATTTCAACTGAATTAACAGGCTGCAGGATAAAACTGTAGTATTTGAGACTTCCAACCATGCTGAGATGAACCCATTAACTGGTCTTTAATTGAAATCAGCAGGTGGCATGTAAGATGCTGAATTCCTACATGGCTGACCATGGTTCAGTCCTGGGCCTGGCAGCTTGAAAGTCACTCCATGCACGTGTGCATACATGCCCCAAATCCCAAGAGAATGAAAGAGAGGGGATTGTGACTTGGCCATCACCCTGGGGGGTGAGTTCTCACTTTACCTGATTTATCTAGAATAGTTTCTGATTTTTGTTTAGTGAGCTAGCTATGTTCTCTCTGTGTGCAATTGGTTCCCCGAATATAGGGAACTCATGGAGTGATATAAAAAGAAGCATTATTTTCCACTCCTACTATCACCTTAAATGTCTGCCCTAATAGGTATGTGTCCATGTGTATGCCTTCTTCTACCTTTGGAAGTCTTCATAAGCTTTTTAGTTGTTCCAAGGAACTAAAAAAAATCCTATAGTGGGGCCAGCAGATGGCATAATGGTTATGTCACTGGACTCCCATGTAGTCAACTGTGGTTTGAGTCCCATACCTAGTGTTAAAACTCAGACTGGGGGCTGGTAGATGGCATAGTGGTTAGGGGCAATAGACTCCTACATGGCTGCCCACTGTTCAAGTCGTGGATCTGGCAGCTTGCTTTTGCTCTCTCTTGCTCTGTCCCTCTCTGGTCAAATAATAAATAAATAAAGTTAAATAAAAAAGAAAAAAAAATTTTTGGACAGGTTTTTGCTATAGGGCACGTGTGCTCGCCAGGCAGACAGAGACAGAGAGACAGAAAGCGAGAAATCACCCCCCAGGGGGGATGGCCACGCCGCAATCCCTTCTCCATTCTCCTCTCGGGATCTTGGGCACGCATGCACACACGCCTGGCGTGAGTTTTAAGCCACCGGGTTTGGGACGTGAAATGCGGTCAACTACATGGGAGTCCAGCGACATAGCCATTACACTAACTGCTGGTCCCAATAAAAATAATTCTTTAAAACTCACTCTGGGCATGTGTGCGTATGTGCCCAAGATCCCAAGAGGAGAATGGAGGAGAAAGTATTGTGGCATGATGATTCCCCCGGGGGGGGGGGGTATGATTTCTTGCTTTCTGTCTCTCTATCTCTGTCTCTACAGTGAGCACATGCATGCTATACCAAAAATCTCTCTAAAAAATAAAATTCTATAATAACTTTAATAAATAAATCTCATTTTGATACTGCCTAGTCTAAAAAAAATAAATGTTTTCAACGGGATTTATTCTCTCTTTTCTCTTTCCTCTAGCTGAGACCTGCTAAGCACTGATCACTCGCAGTAGAAAATAGAAGACTAGCCCTCTTACTCTTTTAAAATAGTCTGGAATTTCTCCTCTTCCTCTGCTTGGTAACTGAGATTCTGGATCTGCTAGGGCAGAGGCATAGGGTGGGAGGAAGGGTAACGAGAATAGAAAGTTCTCACTTGGCTGGTTCTGCTGTGAGATGGCCTTATTTGCTTTGGGCCTGGAGTTATTTAGCACTGACTCTTTGGTAGACTCTTCATTCATTGTTGCTTTTGGCATCTGGCTCATAGTTATCCTCTTAACTCCAGGCCTGCCACCATCCTGTAATGTGTGTCAAACCTATTGATGTTTTGGCTCCTAGGTTTACTGTCTTGCTTAGAAAAACATCCCTAACCCTAAGGTTATAAAATATTTTCATATATTTCCTTTTTTAAAAAAATAATTTATTTATTCTCTCTCATTAGAGAGAGGCTGAAGGAGAGAACCACTGCCAACAGAGTCTCACACCACAATCTTTCCCCATCCTTTTCCAGGATCACAGGCATGTGGGCATGCATCCTACATATAACGGTCAGCCAGGGGAACTAAACAAGATTCTATATGGCCTCCAAATGGAGCGTTGTCCCTCCACTGTGCCACCATGGGTTGGCCTTTCTATATATCTTCTAATATATTTTATTTTTTACATCTAGATATTTAACACCAAAAAAAAAAAAAAAGCTATACTCTCACATGGTCAGCCAGGGTTCAAGTCCTGGACCTGGCAGCTTAAAAATCACACCAGGCATGTGTGTGTGCATCCCCAAGATTCTAAGAGGAGAATGGAAGAGAAAAGATTATAGTGGAGCCATCACCCCCTGGGGAGGGGGTGAATTCTCACTTTACCTCTTTCTGTCTCTTTTTGGCAAGCACACGCACCCTATGGCAAAAACCCTAAAATAATAATAATAATAAAATCATGAAACTGGATTCATCTAACTTCTTGGCCGAAAAGTTCAACACAAAAATCCTTCTGAAGTCCTTAAACATATTGAGAAAGAGAGAGAGACAGAGTGACAGACACCCTAGACATGCTACAATCCCCTTCCCTGAGCTCTCTAGCCAGTCAGACTCTTGGGTGTGCACGTCTAGTGTGTTTCAGGTCAATTCAGGATCTGAACCTGTTAGCCCTGTAATGTCCAGTACTGCAGATCAGTACTTACCACCTGTGCCACTGACTGAGCCAATAGCCACAATGTTTCTAAGCTCTCTCAGTTTGCTACACACACACACACACACACACACACACACACACACAAGTATTGAAAATACAGTGGCACAATTTGTTCTCTGTAAAGTCATAAGGTTCACAACAGTCCTTCTGAAATGTTCATAAATAGTCTGTCAGTTCCCCAGGAATTAATTTCAAGCTTCAACAATTGAAAATTGCCTTTCACTTATGTTTATTCTATTTGTTTCCTTTCAGTGATCATATCCCTCTCTCTTTCTCTCCTCTCTTCTCTATCCATCTTCCCTTATCTATTTATTCAGCAAATACCTATTAATAAGCTATCAAATCATTGTTCTAAATTCTAGAGATTCAAATTGAAACAAAGTTTTGCCTTCATGGAATTTATATTCTCAGAGATAGAAAATGACCATAAATTAATAAATGAGCAAGTTATTTAGTATCTTAGGTGTTGAGTGCTGTGCACACTGTTTTAGCAAGAAAGGGAGAAGTTACCAAAGCATACACAGAAAAGGGCTCACTGAAAAGGTAATATTTGAGCTGACATGCAAAGAAAGGTAGGGGGATGAGATCAATGGATGGCATAATGGTTATGTTGTTGGACTCCCACAACCGTGGTTCAAGTCCCAGACCCGGTGGTATAAACCTCATGCCAGGCATGTGTGCATCAGTACCCCAGATCCCAAGAAGAAATTGGAGGAGAAGGGATTGAGATGTTGCCATCCCCCCTGGGGGTGATTTCTTGTTTTCTGTCTCTCCAGCAAGCTATAGTAAAAATCTCTCTCAAAAGGAAAAAAAAAAAGAAAAAGAAAGGTAGGGACAAACCATGGGAACATGGAAGGTTCCAAGGTGTATTTAAGACAACATAAGTTAGCCAGTGAGGAGCTAGTTGGGACAAAATTGGTAGGTGAGGTTGGAGGAGCAGGGTCATAGGACCTTGGTTAACAGCTGCACAGACTTTGACTTTAACTCTGAGTAAGACAGAAAGCCTTTGGTAGACTTTTAATACAATTTACACTTTAAATGGCTCACAGGTTACAGTATTGAGAAAATCCTGTAGCAGATCTAGAGTAGAAGCAGAAAAAAACAGATTGGAATGTCCTGTTGTTGGCCCAGCAATGAAAATGGGACTTGGATCAGAAGAGCTGTGGGAGAGAGAAGCTGTCATCAGACACTGGATGTATTTTGAAGGCAGAATTTAAAAAGTGCTCTGAAAGAATGGAAATGGTATAAAAAAGAGAAGTAGGGATGATTCCAGGATTTAGGGTTTGAGTGACTGTAAGAATAGAGTCCACAGAGAGAGGTGGAACAGACAGCAGACCACTCTTTGGGTGGTGGTGGAGGTCATGAGTTTGTGTATGAATTAAATTAGAGACACTATAGTTTTCCTTTCTCGTGTTGTTTTTGTCTGGCTTTGGTATCAAGGTAAGGCTGATCTCATACAAAGAGTTTTTAAGAGTTTGTATGTTCCATTTGCTTCAATTTTTTTAGAAGTTTGAGATGGGTTATCATTAATTCTTTAAATGTTTAGTTGCATTTACCTGTAAAGTCATCTCATTCTGGGCTTTTCTTTGTTGGGAGGTGATTACTGATTCAATCTCCTTATTAGTTCTGTTCAGACCTTCTATTTCTTCATGATTCATACTTGGTAGGTTATGTATTTCTAAGAACATATTCATTTCTTCTACATTATCTTGTTCGTTGGCATATAATTGTTCACTCTAGTCTCCTGATTCTTTTTATTTTATGATGTCGATTGTAATGTTACCTTTTTCATCCTTATTTTATTTGATTCCTCTCTATTTTTTTCTTAGATTTCCTGATTTCAAAATCTATCACAAAGTTACAGTAGTCTAAACAATAAAAACGGACAGACAGACTAATGGAACAGAATAAAGAGCCCAGAAACAAATCCATTAATATATGGTCCATTGATCTTTGACAAGGTGACTAGAATACACAATGGGGGAAAGGATAGTCTCTTCAACAAATGGTGTTGGGGAAACTGGTTATGCACCTGGAAAAGAGTGAAATTGTACCCCTATCTTACCCTATACTTACAATTCAGTTAAAAATAGATTAAAAACTTAAAACTTAAGCATATGATTTTAAACTGTAAAATAGATGTATTAATATATAGCCAAAGGAAAATTTTTAAAAAATATTGACTCGTGGAGTCTATAACATATGTATAAGTAAAATACAGGACAATGATAGCACAAAAGCAAGTAAATAGAGTCAAACTTTTGAAAGATTCTTGCAGTGTTTGGCAACTGGTAAAAGTACTAATTCAAGGAAGAATGTGGTACAACACGGATGTATATTGTTACTAAGGTAATCGACAAAGAATATTAAAATAACATGTAACATGTTAACAGAGAAAAATGGAAGATGAACTAAATTACTTGATTAATTAAAAGAAAAACAAGTGAAAAAGAAAGAAAGAAAGGAACAAGGAACAAATAAGACAAGTGGAAAGCAAATAGCAATATAATAGGTTTAAACCCAACTATATTTTACATTATGTTAAGTATAAATTAACGAAATACTCCAATTAAGACTAAGGATGGGACCAGCCAGTAGCATGGTGATTAAGATGGCTGAATCCCACATGACTAGCTATGCAGTTCGAGTCTCAGACCTGGCGGCTTGAAAAACATGCTGGGTGCATGTGTGTATCCAAAATCCCAATAGGAAAATGGAAGAGAAGGAATTACACTGTGTCACTCCCACCCCTCAGTGATGCTTTCTCACTTTCTCTCTCCCTCTCTCTCTTTCTCCAGCAAGTTTGCACACCCTATAGCAAAACTTAAAAAAAAAAAAATGAAGATGTTAGACTAAATAAAAAAATCATACAGTTTTAAAAACACAAAACTTCAGAATCAGCAAGTGGCATGGTGGTTAAGGCAGATGGATCCC
This sequence comes from Tupaia belangeri chinensis, assembly GCF_000334495.1. Lineage (NCBI taxonomy): Eukaryota > Metazoa > Chordata > Mammalia > Scandentia > Tupaiidae > Tupaia > Tupaia belangeri. The sequence continues at coordinate 65,111 of NW_006159856.1, read as the reverse complement.
ACGTGGCTGACTATGGTTTGAGTCCTGAACCCAGTAGTTTGAAAAACATGCTGCACATGTGAACATTCATACCCAAAATCCCAAGAGGAGAATGGAGGAGAAAGGACTGAGAATGTCCATGTCCCCTGGGAGTGTTTTCTCTCTCTCTATCTTCAATAAGCACACAGATTTAGAAAAGCAAATTTTAAAAAGAAACACTTTAAATATAGGAAAGGATTAAGGTAAAAGAATAGGAAAAAAGACATACCATGCAAATATGAATGTAAAGAAACTTGGTATAGTCAGACTTTAAGAAAATAAACATTACTAACATTAAAGAGGTATACAAATTACCAAAGTTGCTCTTAATAATAACAATATGTTGGATTTCAACCATCGAAGACCCTCTGCCCAGACTTTACCTTCCTGCTCCCTAGTCTAGCCAGGAGCCAGGATAAGCCAATCAGCAGCCATCTATATTTGAGTTCTGAGTGACCACATTCATTTTGACCCCCGAAGACCCTCTCTCCAGACTTCACCCTCCTGCTCCCGAGTCCAGCCTGGAGCCAGCTTAGAGCACCCTACTTACTCTCTATTTCTCTATATACATTTTTTAAAATCTTTCTTAACTTGTAAACTTAGCTCTCTGCTCCTCTTTTGTCTTTCTAAGTCTTACCTTTCCCCCTTCCCCCATAGGATAAGCCAAGCAGCAGCCATCTATATTTGAGTTCTGAGCAGCCACATTCTAGCACGCTGTGTGGTTTTCAATTTTTGACAAAAAAACATTTTTCTTCTCTTTTTATTATTGTTTTTGTCTTGTGGGGGTTTTTTTCCTATTCATTTTTTTCTATTTCTTTTCCTTTTCTTTTTACATTTCTCACTTTTCAGCTAAGCCTCCATGCAGTGATTTTCTAGACAAGTCTAGGTGCTCAGTAGCCAAGTATCTGAATACTTTTAGGGTCAGATTAATCCTCAGTTTTCATTAAATCAGCTGTGCAAAGGGAGAAAAATGGTACTGTTTACAACTGCAGGTCACCACCTTCTTCATTCTTCTGATTGCTCAGATTTAACCTCAAAATATAGGAAAAAAACATATAATCCATCAGATGACCAGAAACTACCGCAGGTGTACAAGAAATGTGAGAAACTTAGAACATATCTCTCCTCTAAGAGAAAAGAATAATTCCTCTTACTCCACAAAGAATACAAGGGAACTCATGGAAATATCAGATAAAGAATTTAAAATATTCATAGTGAAAAGCTAACACAGATGCAAGAGAACAGAGACAACAACTCCAGAAGATGCAAGAGACAAGAGACACTGAGTTCAGGAGATGAGGAAGTTCTTGCACGATCTGAAAGAGGAGATACACATCATAAAAAAGAATCAAATGGAATTGTTAGAGATGAAGGCTATAATACAGGAAATCAAAACTTCCACTGAAAAGATCAAAAGCAGATTAGATCATGCAGGAGATCAAATCTCAGAAGTAGAAGGTAAAAACCTCTGACCTAGAGAAATTCACCAAAAAGACTGATAAAATAACCCCCCAAAATGAGAATAACATATGAGTAATACTAGATACCATCAAATGCCCAAACATCCAGATCATCAGTATCCCAGAAAGTGAAGAAACTAATAAGGACATTGATAATCTATTCCATGAAATCCTGGAAGAATACTTTCCAAACCTAGATAGGCACTCAAATATCCAGACCCAAGAAATACAAAGGACCCCACATAGAATCAACCCAAGAAGATCTTCCCTGAGGCACATCACAGCCAGACTGAACAAAACCACAGAGATAAGATACTAAAATTGGTAAGAGAGAAACATCAAGGATACTTTCAAAGGATATTCCATAAGGCTAATGTTGGACCTGTCATTGGAAACAGTGCAAGCAAGGAAAGAATAAGAAAATACATTCATATACATTCAAAGTGTTAAATAAAAATCAATTTCAAATAAATAAATAAATAAAAATTAAAAAATAAATAAAAAATAAAAATCAATTTCAACCAGAAATACTATAACTAGCAAGATTATCTTTCATATGGGGAAAAAAAGATAAAATCATTCTCAGATAAACAAAACCTGAAAGAATTTACCAACACCAGACCAGCTCTCCAAGAAGTGCTGAAGGGAGTGCTATACCAGGAAAACTAAATTAGGACACGCAAAAATAAGAGCATAAGAAACAACCAAGAGAATGGCCAGCCTAGGGACCAGCAGTTGGTGTAATGGTTATGTCACTGAACTCCCATGTAGTTGACCGCAGTTCAAGTCCCGGACCTGGCTGGGCACATGTGAGAATAACATATGAGTAATACTAGAGATCCCGAGAGAATGAAGGAGATGGGATTGTGGTGTGGCCATCCTCCCTGAAGGGTAATTTCTCACTTTCTGTCTCTCTGTCTCTCTCTGTCTTTCTGGAGAGTGCATGCACCCTATAGCAAAAACCTCTCCAAAAATTTTTTCCAAAAAAAAAAAAAAAGAAAGAAAGGCCAGCCTAATGGTAGGAACAAGTCTAGCAATGAATGTTAACTTCTAGAGTTTAAATGGAAAGATCAGATGAGAGTAACACTGCAAATTCAATAGAAGAGAGATTAATTACATTAGTCTGAACTAGTAAAATAGATTTTTTTTTTTACTTTAGACTAAAACATTACTAATTTTCTTTGATCCTTTGATTTACATATTTAAGGATTTTTGTCTTCTCTTGAACTGTTGATTTGAACTGAATCCTAACCTTTTTCCTAGCTTTAAGTTTTAAGCAAATTTCTCTTAACATTTTCTTATTTTTATCTATTAAAACTAAAACTATTTTTTTTGAAATTAAAAATTGCATTAAAAAACACCTATTTATACATATTTATTGGCTGCAATAAGCTAGATAGCCCCAGCGAGGTGCTACTTTATAGTATGTTCACTTTACTCACTGAGGTCTAGGCCTAAAGTCAGACAGGGGTTCATAAATATGTATATATCAGCTGTTCTTGCTATTGAAAGTCTTTAAATTAATTAAGACCTTTAGTGAATCAATAAAATGTGAAAAAAAAAAAGGTATGGAAAACAACTGTACATACCAGACAGTGTGAGAGAAAGGGAGGAGTTGGTAGAGAGTGGGAGGTAGGGAATCAATGGGAGAGGGGGAAACAAAATATATAAGAAATAAGGAATAGAAAATTATTTGTTGATAACATGATGGTAATATCCTTGATTGAACCAATATACAATGTATACTGAATGAAAAATCTCATTTTGTATACTGTATTGATGTACAGTGAATGACTGTAAATAAATAAATAAATAAATATTAAAAAATAATAGAAATATGTTTAGGGGGTGTTTCCTACCCAACTGTTATGTGCTTCACTTAAAAGAATTTTGAGCATGATGGGCCATCAATTACACTTCTTTTATTGTCATTATTTTTCCTTTTAACTATGATCCTGTCTTCAATCACCAGTCTATTCCTTTGAAGTGCCAAATACTGTTAATAACACACTCCAAAATACAATTCTTAAACATTTCTTTTGAAAATTCCCTTGATAAAAACATTTGATTGCATATTTACTGCATACTTTTTTGTTCACCTGTTGTCCCTATGTAGAAGGCCAGGGCTGGGCTCCATTCACTTGTTTGCTATGTAGGGACATTAGGGACTCCTGTAAGCCATGTTTTTTGGTTTAGCATGCCTATATTACCTGCGCCAACAAATGACTATCTTTTCACCTTCCTTTCTCACTAAACTACTGCAAAACCTTCAGGTGCCCATGATATCCCTTAACTTACACTCAGAGCATACTTGATTGTTATTGCAAGTATCAAATTACTTAGTTAAAGAGTACTGATCAATAACATGTTTATATTTAATTTTTACATACTAAAACAAAAAAATTAATTTTCTGGTAATCTGTGGACTATGTCCCAGATCCCTAGTCCAGGAAGAAAATATACAGGGTATGGCCTCTTTCTCCCTTCATAGCTCTTAGGGCGCAAGAAGTCCAGGGAAATACACTGATCTAGAAAGTTCAAAATGGGTGACTTCAGAGGCCATCATCAAAACTTACCTAAAGCTTCTTTTTGTTTTTCCACTAGTATTAAAAATAAACTGCAAGAGAGGACTAGAAGGGGGCATACTGGTTATGATGCTGAACTCTCATGTAGTTGACCATGGTTTGAGTCCTGGACCCAGTGTCTTAAAACTCACCCTGGGCACATGTGCATGCATGCCCAAAATCCCAAGAGGAGAATAGAGGACAAAGGATTGTGGTGTAGCCATCCCCCGGTGGGTGATTTCTCACTTTCTGTCTCTCTGTCTCTCCAGCAAGTGCATGTATTCTATAACAAAAATCTCTCTTAAAAAAAAATGTACACTGCAAGGAATTTGAGAACTTGGGCATCCATCTTCCCAGATGGAGGTAATTGAGAGCATCATAGAGAAAAGAATAGGCTTTGGAGACAGATGCACTTTGATTCTTCTTTTATTGCCTAATAGCTGGGTGACCTTAAATTCTGTTTCCTTATCTGTGAAGATAGTATCTGCCTTAGAACAGCAAAGCACCTGGCAGGCAAAGTTCCTGACATGCTACAGGTGCTTTATCAATATTAGTTCCCACCCTTCTGGGCTCTGTAGCTAACCCTGTTAACTTGGTCTCTGAGAATCTGCCCTAAGCCTACAACAGAAGAAGGTACAGCTCTGACTCTGGTTCAAGCCCCTCCCTGAAAGGAAGACAAATTACCTAAGAAGCAGAGAAAAGGCCTGGACTCCCTGAATGGAAACTAAGGGAGACAACACAAGATTTGTGTACCTGTAAACTGTGCCAGTCAGGGACACCATAGCCAAACCCAGGGTAAGAAATCCTTGCTCTATAAACTCATTTGGAAAGTACAATGTATACAAAGCCAAATGTATCCTCTGTGTGTGTGTGTGTGTGTGTGTGTGTGTGTGTGTGTGTGTTTCAATTGCCCTAGAGAGTATACGCATGCCAGAGAGGGAGGATGAGGGAAAAAAAAAAGCATCCTGAGAGGGTTGCATGCACGCACACACGCACACACTTCTGGCATGTTTGCTAAGCCACCAGGGCTGGGACTAAAGCTCTGGTTGTCATGTGGGATCTACTTCCCTCAACCTACTGGGCTACAGGGCTGGCCAATATTCTGTACTTTCTTTTTTTTTAACCTTCCCCCCCCCCCTTGGTTCTTCTTCTCTCTTTTTAATTTGTAATTTCATTTTCTTTTATACAGTCAATCACGTTATTTAGCTTATAAAGTGAATATTTTAACATGTGAACATTTCACCCTAGTCCAGTTGACTAAACTATAAAATATCTTTAACAGAAATTGGCACGTTTCTTTGTCCCATTAGTTCTTCTTATTAGTGTTCCTTAATAGTAAATAAGGTTGCTTTGATTGGAACAAGGAATAAAAGATCTTTGACAATAAATTTGAGGGGGAAAGATGAACAGGAATGGAAGGGGGTAACTAGTGTAGGAAACTATGCACATTACTACCGCCTGCCTAATGAGCTTTAAAACCATTTACTTGCTGGTCCTTAAATGATTTTTTGAAAAGCAAGGCTCTTAAGGAGAAATTCCATGGAGCATAGTGATCATAATGTGGAAGACTATTCATTGAAGAGAAAAAATATTTAGAATTTAAATGCCATAGCCAAAAAAAAAATTCTGCTCTTGGCAGCCTCATTTCAAGGGTTCCCTGATATGACTTGAGCATTCTGCTAACATACTCATGGTTTTGGCTGGTTGGTTGATCGTTTTTAGAAGTACAAGTCTTATTAGAGAATGGAAGATAGGAGAAGAGGGGGGCAAATTATGTGAATATTATCATTTATCATTCTACTTGGACAAACAGGTCCCATTCTTCATGGGAAGCCTCACCACACCTCATCATGGTCGTGAGTTGTGTGCTCTCCAAAGCAGACCTAGAACCAAGTACAAGCTATTTGCTAAGGAAATGCTCCCAGGAGAAGGGAAGGGAAGAAGTCAAGCAAGGGTTTGATTTCAAGGTAATCCCAGATACATCCTAAAACCTGGGTGTACTCAGGAGCATAAATAACGATGGACATGTAATCCAGTGACTCCACTCCCAGGGGCTGTATCTAAAACAATTGAAACCAGGGACTCTAACTTGTACACCAACATTTATAGCATCATTCATAACAGCCCAAAGGTGGAAGTACCACAAGCATCCATCAAAAGAAGAATGGCTAAGCAAAATGGGGCATATACACAGAATGGAATCCTGTCCTGCCATAGAAAGGAAGAAAACTGTTACATGCTACAATATGAATGAACCCTGAAAACAGGCTAAGTAAAATAAACCAGACGTGAAAAGGCAAATATTGTTTGATTCCACTTAAATAAGGTTCCTAGAGTAGTGAAATTCATAGAGACAGAAAGCAGAAAAGAGGTTATCAGGAGCTGGGGAAAAGGGAGGATAGGGAATTATTGCTTATGTGGGGACAGAGTTTCTGTTTGGGAAGATGAAATGTTCTGGAAATGGATGGGGGTGATGGCTGCATAACAACATGAATACATTTATGGGCACTGAATTGGACACTTAAAATGGTAAATTTTGTGTTATGTTTATTTTGTCATTATTTAAAAAAATGTTAAGTTGTATAAGTTATAGTTCACAGAATTTGTCCTACCTCCAGGCAGAAGTACTAAGCATTTTTACTTGCACTATCCATTGGCTATTGGCTTGGGGTGGAGAGGCAGGTACTAAAACTCATACTCTTCTGCATGAGGGAATATGGCTCCAGTGCCTGAGAGGTACTCCTCTAAGGTTGCAGATCACAGCACAGCATGCCAAAGTCAGGGGTAGGGAAACAGCTGAAAAAGAGATCTGAAGAGGCAGGGTGGAGCATCAACAGTGTGTCCACCACAGCCATGTGAGCATGAATCATGGCAGCTGTTTTCTCCATTTTTTCTTTCTCTAACAAGGAAAAGTAATTTTACCTCAGGAGTGTTACTGATTTCAGTTGACACATTGCCTTGCCACAGGCTCTCTGCAAATACTATTGGTTTCTAAAAATACTGGTTTGGGAGAAGTGTCTGCCCTTTTAATTGTTTTTTCTTACTGATGAAAAAAATGACAAGTAACTAAGAATAAATGTAAATAATGTGCATCATCTACACTGAAAATTACAAATCAATAATGGAGGCCTATCCTGTGTTTACAGGATAGAAAAATGGACAAAAGATCGAAGGATATTTCACAAGACACCCAAATGACCAGGAAGTAGATGACAAGGTGCTCAAGTTCATTAATCATCAGAGAAATTCAAAGTGAAGCCCATTGAGATGCCACTTCATACCCACCAAAGGCCAAAATTAAAAGCCAGAAAATAACAAGTATACAAACAGATGTGGCACTCTTACCCATTCTAGACCACGAATAGTTGTCACCATTTTGGTTTCTATTGAAGTTAAACATAGGCATACCCTGTGACCAGGTAAACATAAAAAATACACAATAGAAATGTTTGTTCACCAAAGACATGTATGAGAATCTTCCTAGTAGCACTACCTGTAGTAGCTAAAACTGGACACTGCCCAGATGTCCATCAATAGACAAATGTAAAAACAAAAAAGTGGTCTATTCCAAAGAATGGAATATTAAGTAGCAATGACAATGAAAAATCTATATACATCTACATATAACAACAAAGTTGAATCTCACAATGTTTATTAAAAGAAGTTAGACACACAGGAGTATAATTATATAAAGTATACAAACTAACAAGAATAATTTGTCTTTAGAAGTCAGAGTAGTGGTTTCCCAGTGGGGAAGGGTGTGTAGTGAGTGATGGGGGAACAAGGGGCTTCTGGACTGCTGATGTTTTGGCCAAGGTGATTTCAGTTTGCAATAATACATTGAGCTATACATTGATGATCTATGAACATTCTGTCAATGACATGCTCCCTCTACTTAGTCTCAATGAGGTTATAGGAAAGCAAAAGATCCTCCTGGGAAGCTGAAACATTCTAGGAGTCATTATGTTTATAGCTACTCTTGAAAGCAATCACTTTTAATGCCCAGGTCTCACTCCCTCATCAATTAAATCAGAACATCTGGGGTGAGAGCCTGGCATCAACAGCATTTAAAGTTCCCTAGGGTTTTCACTTTCCAGCAAATTTCAGGAGTCACTAGATGAGACTATCTTTTTTCCTATGTACTAGTGGGAATTTACGGATACCTCTCCCACAGCCTGGAAGTCTCATCGGGGCATACACAGGGTACTTGGGAGACCAGAAGTGTGTCCAAGTGGCCTTAGAGACAACATCTTTGTGCTTAGAGTAGCTCACCTCCCACAATACCCAGCGTGCACCTGGTAACTAGTACGCTCTGGGTTTACTGAACACCCAAGAAGGGGACCTGAGACACACACACACACACACACACACTATCCAAGTGTATGAAATAGTGGTATAGTGTGGTCACTACCATCAACCTGGGAAAAGACCTTACTAAATTTTAGTTCTGGCTCTGCCACTTACTGTCTGGATGATTTTAGTTAAAATCACTTAGCCTCTTCAGGCCTCAGGCTCCTGACTTGTAAAGCCAGGATTAAGCTTTACAAATATTAGGTCGTCTGGAAAGTCATGACATATTTTTGTTTTTCTATGCAAAAATGCATCATGACTTTCCTGATGATCCAAATAGTATATACCCACATTACAGAATTATAGGATTAAATGGGAGAGTTCATTTTTTAATGTCTTGCACATTAAAAGTCCAAAAATAATGTAATGAATTGTTTACAAAGTGCTTATTACATTACTTACAGTGCTAAGCTATGCATTAGCAGTATACAAATATTAACTCATTTGTTCTTCCTACCTAAGAGATATTCCATTATTATCCTTGCTTGACTGATGGTGAAACAGGCATGGAACAGTTCAGTGACTTGCCCAAGATGGCACAGCTGGTAAGCTGCATTCTGTTCCTAGCCAGTGAACTCTGCATGACATCTTGCCCTGGGGATGTTCGTGTCCTGAATATACAACTTTCGTCACATAGATGGCTTCATTCATATGTCCTAAAGCTCTCAAAGGCTTACTCTTCCCAGGAGCAATGCTTCTTTTCTGCCATCTGGTGGCAGTAAAAGGGCATGACACTTGCCTTTGTCATTTTCCCCTACTGCCTGAGGAATGAAGGGGTAGAGGAAGAAAGTGTGCTTAGGGTTGAAGAATCCCGGTAAAAACAAGCAGAAATTATCCTCATTCATTCTAATAACTCAAAGCAGAAACATCTGCACTTTCACAGGGAACTGACACTCATTTATTCAAAATCCTCTATCAAGCATGTACTGTGGTCTACGACTTTTACTGAGTCTCTCCCATGAAATCAAACACTACCCTATGCTTACTGTTGCCTGACAGTACCCAAAGAAAGAAAAATATGCATCCTGCTCTCTAGTATTTTGCAGAGTATAGACAAGGGGGACTACTATAACATGTTGGTATGCTAATAAGAATAGCATAGTTTTTCAGGAACTAAACTAATGAAGATTTTCTGCTAAGACTTCACCCTCCAAAGCCCATCCACGAGTGGGTAGGACACCCCCCCCATCCTTCTCTGTCTTTTCATTAAAAAAAATTTTTTTAAAGATAAAGTATTTTCTTGGCTTTCAGATCCTCCTTTCTCTTGCTAATTCTCACTTCTCCCTCTCCCATCTAGGAGAGGCAAAGATTCCATTGGAACTGGAACTAGTGCTCGTGAACATGCTGCATGGTTTTCATTTTTTGATTAAAAAAATTTTGGGGGGGTATTTTTTTTTGTTTTTTTTTGTATTTTTTTCTTTCTTTTTTTTCCCTTTCTCTGTTTTCTTTCCCTTTTTCTTTTACCTTCACCACTTTGCTGCTCATCCTCTGTGCACTATGTCTAGACAGGTCTAAGTGAATGGAAGTCAAACACTCGAATACTATTAGGGTCAGAATATTCTTCAATTTCCACTGAATCTGCTGCACAAAGGAAGAAAAATGGAATGGCAGTGAGTTTGCAAATCACCTCCTCCTGCACTCCTCTGAATGCTCAGATCAAACTTCAAGATATTAGGAAGAAACGTATATCCCATCAGATGACCAGAAATCACTGCAGAGGCACAATATGAGAAACCAAGAAAATACCTCTCCCCTAAGGAGGAAAAGAATAACAGCTCTTCATCCACAGTCAGTACAATGGAACTCACGGAAATGTCTGATAAAGAATTTAGAATATTGGGACCAGCAGTTAGCGTAATGGCTATGTTGCTGAACTCCCACGTAGCTGACCATGGTTCGAGTCCCATACCCAGTGGCTTAAACTCACGTCAGGCGCGTGTGTGCGTGCGTGCCCAAGATCCCAAGAGGAGAATGGAGGAGAAGGGATTGCAGTGTGGCCATCCCCCCAGGGGGTGATTTCTCACTCTCTCTCTCTCTCTCTCACTGTCTTTCTGGCAGAGCGCACACGCCCTATAGCAAAAACCTCTAAAAAAAGAATTTAGAATATTCACAGTGATAAAGCTAACAGAGATGCAAGAGAAGAGAGACAATGAATTCCAAAAGATGCAGGAGAAAAGAGCTGACACATTCCGGAAGGTGAGGAAGTTCTTGCATGATCTGAAGGAAGAAATACTCAGCATAAAAAAGAATCAAATGGAACAGTTGGAGATGAAGGCTGTAATATAGAAAAATCAAAACCTCCCTTGAAAGTATTAAAAGCAGGCTAGATTGTACAGAAGATTGAATCTCAGATGTAGAAGATAGAATTGCTGAACTAGAAAAATCCACCGCAAAGACTGAGAAAATAGCCAAAAAGAGAGAGAGAGAATAATATATCAGAAATACTAGATACCACTAAACGTCCAAACATCTGGATAATCAGTATCCCAGATGGTGAAGAGACCAATAAGGGCATTGATAATCTTCCACGAAATCCAGGAAGAAAACTTTCGAAACCTAGAGAGGCATTCAAAGATCCAGACCCAAGAAATACAAAGGACTCCAAATAGAATCAACCCAAGAAGATCTTCTCCAAGACACGTTATAACCAGACTGACCAAAACCACAAAGACAAGATACTAAGATTGGCAAGAAAGAAACATCAAGTTACCTACAAAGGATATCCCATCAGGCTAACAGCAATCTTCTCACCAGAAACAATGTGAGCAAAGAAAGAATGGGAAAATATATTCAAAGTTGAGTTAAAAGCAATTTCAACCAAGAATACTATACCTGGCAAGATTATCCTTCATATGGGAAGAGAAGACAAGATCATTCTCAGATAAACAAAACCTGAAAGAATTTACTGACACCAGATCAGCTCTCCAAGAAGTTCTGAAGGGAGTACTACTATATGAGGAAAACTAAATACAGACACACAGAAATAAGAGTTCAAAAACAACTAAAAAACTGGCCAACTTAATGCTAGGAACAAATATGGAGTTGAATATTATCTTCCAGAACTTAAACAGAAAGATAGGACCACAATAGAAGACAGATTAAGTACATAAGACTGAACTGGTAAGATAGAATTTTATGACTTCTAACTAAAACATTATTGGTTTTCTTCTATGCTTTGTTTTCCAGATTTGAGGATTTTTATCTTCTTTTGAGTTACCAATAGGTTCATGCACCTAGTGTTTTGAACAAAATCCTAACCTGTTTCCTGGCTTTAAGTCTTAAGCAAAGTACTCTTAACATTTTTTAAAATTTTGATTTATTAAAGCTAAAACTGCCTTTCTTGAAATTAAAAATATATTGAAAAATACCTATTTAATGACCACAGTGAGCTATATAGCCTCATTCAGTTGCCACTTTATAGTATATCCAGACTATTCACAGAATTTCGTGCCTAAAGTCAGACTTGTGTTCACAGATATCTATATACCAGCTGAACTTGCTATTGAGAGTAGTTAGATTAATTAAGATATTTTGTGAATCACTAAAATGTAGGAAAGAAAAATGAATGGAAAGCAACTGTAGATACCAGAGACAGAGTGGGAAGAGGGTGGGAAATGGCAGAGATAAAAAATGGAAAATTATTTTTGATAACATGGATGATTAAGTCACCGTAAAGTGCATTCTTGATGGGAAATCACATTTTGTATGCTGTAATGATGTTCAGTGACTGAATGTAAAATAAATAAATTTAAAATGAAAAAAATGAAAAAAAAAAAGGATAGCATAATATAGGAAAGTGTGGGGATAGCAACAAGAGTGAAACCTTAGAAAAATTAGAGGGATTGGCCACTGATAGAACAGGGACATCCCACCCATTTCAACAAGAAGGCAGAAAGATTAAGTTGCAAGATGTATAGTATATTTGGTTGTAGAAAAATGGAGAGCCTTACTGTTTCATATGAGATGAGGTAACTGTCTGAGAGGTGGAAGTGGGGGTGGGGATGCTGGAAGAGATTCAGGAGGAAAGACACAGCAAGAACCAGATGTTTTGGAGAACAATGTATACAAATGATACATTTATTTTTTTTCTTCTAAATGTGCTAGAGAGCACATATACCAAGAGAGAGACAAGAAAAAAAGAGAGGGAGGAGAGTACGAAAGCATCCCCCAATAGGGTATGGTCATAATGGAATCGATTTTCCTTTATTTTTCTGTCTCGTTGAGATTTTGGGTATACACACGCATGGCGTGTTTTTCAGGCCAAGGGTCCTGGAATTTGAACAACACAGTCAGCCACATGGGATCTAGTTCCCTTAAGCAAAAATCTCTAAAAAAAAAAAAAAAAAAGAAAAAAAGAAAAGAAAAAAATACAGACATGTCAAGGCCTGCTAGTATCCATGTTTCTGTTAAGAAGCTGCTGTCATTCAAATGTGTTATCCTATCAGTCACAACGTCATTTCTCTAACTTTCTGTAGACTTTTTTGTTGTCTACAGTTTTGATTGTGATATACTTCAGGGTGGAATGAGAGGGGTATCCTGTTTGGGATATGCTAATAAACTTTTCAAATCTGTAAGTTTGTATCTTTCACAAAATTTTAGGAGTTTTCAGCCATTACTTCCTCCAGTGTTTTTAGCCGTACACACTTTTTCCTGTACTGAAAGACTCTAGTGACACATTCTAGACCTTTGATTATTGTCTTGCAGTCCCATGAAGCTCTGTCTATGGCTTTTAAAAAAAGAATCTATTTTCTCTTCAATGTTCGGATTGAACAATTTCTATTGATATAGTTTTGAGTTCAATGACTTCCCTGTCATCTTTATCTTCTACTGAATCCACAAAGTCATTACTTTTTTAAAAAAAATATTGTATTTTCCTATTCTTTTTTTATTCTTTTGAGAGGTTTTTGCTATATGGCACGTGCACTCACCAGAAAAAGAGACAGAGAGAGAAAAAGCAAGAAATCACCCCCCGGTGGGATGGCCATGCCACAATCCCTTCTCACCCATTCTCCTTTCGGGATCTTGGGCATGCATGCACACACGCCCACTGTGAGTTTAAGCCACCAGGTCCAGGATTTGAACCATTGTCGACTACATGAGAGTCCAGCAACATAGCCATCATGCCAACTGCTGGTCTCATATTTTTCTATTCTAATGTGTCCATTTTGCTCTTTTTTTTTAATCTACATTTTTACTGAAGCTGTATTTTTTTCATTTACTTCAAGGTTTTCTATATTGCTTATTGAAATATTTTTATTATGGCTGCTTTAAAATTCTTGTCAGATAATTTCAACATCTATGTCATCTTAGTGTTGGTGTCTGTTAACTGCCTTTCAACTTGAGATTTTGATTCT
>NW_006159856.1:0-51199 GCF_000334495.1 Tupaia belangeri chinensis | reverse complement strand
AATATGGAATATTATATATATATACATATATTTATATATACATATATAAAACATATATACATATATATAATATATACAAAAATTTATATATCTATATCTATATATATATACACACACATATATACATATATGTATCAGACTTCTAGAGGGGAGGGCAGAGATAGGCTAGTACTATTCAAATGAAGCCTAAGACTGAAGTTACTCTCAAGTGCAGGCAGAGCTTGAGGGTTGGCTTCAGCCTTCCCATATCAGGAAATGTTCTCTTTAGTTATCCCCTAGGGTGTACTTCATTTTCCAGGGCTTGTCCTCTTTGAGTGTATCCAGGGTCAAGTTCTCTTCTCAAGTCCCTACTAGAAACTTGTCTCTCTCCTGCCTTCTAGGGAGGCACCATAGTACTGAAATTAGTAGTTCTAGGCTTCAGAATCAGACTGCCTTATGTATAATTCTGCCTTCATGACATTAATTATGTGACTTTGAGCTGTGGTTTTTCTCTCTCTGAGACCCAGTACACACAATGTGTAATAACATGTTCCACACTATGTATTTGCTTGTCATCTGCTTCAGTCTGCATGAAAGCTCCATGGGAGTAAGGACATTGTCTATTTTGTTTATGTCTACAGCTCCTAGAACAGTGCTATGGAAAAGGTGGTCAGTATATACCTGTCAAATGACTACACGAATGAATAAAAATACTTTCCTCAGAACACAGTTTGAGAACTGAACGAGATGATACATGTAAAATGCTTAGCACAGAACCTAGCAGATAACAACTCAGTAAGCGTAGCTGGTTTTTCATTCTCATTGTACCTTTCAATGGTTTCAAGAGGAAGTTGAGCCATATGATAGTTATTACATACTGAAGGAAAAAAGTTCAAGCTCTTTAAGTGATTCAAAGTTTAGCCTTTGGAGAAAATGGGATGAAAGATTCAATATGACTGCACCTCTACTTCAGGAAGTTCTGCTAAAGTGGATGGAAGTAAGTTATAGGAGGAAGAAACTGAAGGCAGAACTATTGTGAGGATGTTGAAAAAGGCCCAGGAGAAATCTCTCAGCCCTGGCCTTCCACATGAAGTTTACATTCTAGGCAAATTTCATAGGTTTATTTTCAAAAGTCTTAACAAATATGAGATTTAAAAGGGATGTGTACTATCCTCATTTTTCTGAATAGGAAACTGAGGCTTAGAATGATGAAATAACTTCTCAAATTGCCTAATCAACAAGGGTGAGAACTGGATCAAGAACTCAAATCTTCCTCTATATTCTAGTCTTGCTGCACTATTAGGTGACCCAGACACCAAGAGATAAGCTGTGTTCAAATTAAGAAAATCTTGTGGTATATATAAATTGAAAAAGACAAACTCATTTAATTTAGCAAAAAACAACTGTCACTGTTGCTTAAATTTTATAATAAATATCTTACATTTTTGAAACAGGGACTTTCAAGATACAGCAATGGGACATACACAGACATGATTTCCTTGAATCTGCTCCTGGTTTGGGAATGTTTGTGACTGTTACAACCTACAATGAAGAGGTAAAACATTTTTTCGTGTTGCTATCAAAATTTTTCGTTTCCTAAAAATTCATATGCCATATCCTCTGAAAGTTGTTTTTGGGTTTTTTTTGAGAGTTTTTTTTGCTATAGGGCATATGTGCTTGCCAGAAAGAGAGAGAGAGACAGAGAGACAGAAAGTGAGAGATCACCCCCTCAAGGGGGATGACCACACCACAATCCCTTCTCCTCCTTTCTCCTCTTGGGATCTTGGGCACACACACACACACACACACACACGCCCAGTGTGAGTTTAAGCCACCGGGTCCGGGACTCAAACCGTGGTTGACTACATGGGAGTCCAGCGACATAGCCCTTATGCTAACTGCTGGTCTCCCTCTGAAAGTTTTAAAAGCTCTACATAACCCCTTGTTAACCAGTATTTACAATTTTTAATGGACATAGCACTGAATAATGCATGACTCAGAATGTAGAAAGTCCTTGCCTTCAATGAGTCTATTGTCTAGTTGAGGAACAGGGACAGACTTCTTAACACAATTTAAAAAGAAAAAGGTGGGCTTCATACTTATTATTCTGAGGTTTTTTTATTTTGCTGGGCAGAGGGGATCCTTAGCACCAAACCATCACTCTGGTTTTTCCCGGGCCAGGTTTCATATGCCTGTAGGTACTGCAACCACATGCAAGCACAAGGGTCAGATAAGGTGCCTCCAGCCACCTTCCTCCTCTCATTCTGGCAGGGACTTTCCATAGTAACGCAAAAACCTTTGGGTCTATCTGGCTTTACAGGCCTCTTCCTCACTGGAAGTTAGCATAGAAGTAGAAAAGTCACCATGGTTAAATGAAAGAATATGGGTTTTAGAGTCAGAGCAAGTTAAAATATAAATTTTCATCTACAGCTAAAACTTTGGGCAGGTTTTTTTTTTAATGTTTTTATTTATTTATTTATATTTCCAGATTTATTTCACATTTCACATAAAGTCCCCGTCATACTGTATATAATATATACTTTTTCAACAGACCATTTTTTTTGTCTGTTAAGTGTTTCTTCCCTTTCTTTGCAACTCAAACATGGTGGTACAGATATCTTTACAAGTAGTGATTTCATCTCCTTTGGGTATATGACAAAAAGAGAGATTGATGGATTATAGAGTAGTTCTATTTTAAAAAGAATTATTTAATTAAATTAACTAATTGTTATTATTACTTTTAAATTTGCTATAAGACATGTGCTCTCACCAGAGAGTGAGAAAGCAAGCCGTCAGGTCCAAGACTCCTCAAACAAAGGCTGGCCATGTGGGAGTCCAGTACCTTAACCACCATGCCACCCGCTCATCCCTGATGAAATAGAACCTGAGTGGTTCTATTTTAACTTATTTAGGAACCTCCATCCTGTTTTTTATATACTACATCAACAGAGTACAAGCGTTCCAAATTCTTCATACCCTCACCAACATTTGACATCTCCTGTCTTCCTGATAATGATAATAATAATAACAAAACTGAGCATTGGGCAAGCATATTTATTTTCATTCTTACCATTCTTGCTTTAATGCACTGCATCTGAAGTGCCTGAATGGGCTATCAAAAGAGAAATTTAGCATTACACTTTGAAGCACTTGGAAACATTGGTCTTTCATTTCTATTATCAAGCATTCCTGATAATAACTGATAGATAATTCCTGATACCACATGTGAGATGGTATCTTATCTTGTTTTGATTTGTATTTCTCTGATGATTAGTGAGGTTGAAGACATTTTCAATATATCATTTGGACTTTTTTTTTTTTTTAAGTTTGCTATTGGGCATGTGCGTTCAGTGGAGAGAGATAGAGGGAGGGCTAGAGAAAACCACAAACCACCATCTGGGGGGATGGCCATATCACAATCCCTTCTCCTCCATTCTCCTCTCAGGATTTTGGGCATGTAAACACATGTGCCTGCATGTATCTCAAGCCACCAGCTCCAGCATCTCAACCACCATGCCACTTGCTGGTCCCTATTTTGGCCATTTTTATGTCTTCTTTGGATAAATTTCTATTTGAGTCCTTTGCCCATTTTTTAATTGGGTTATTTGTTTTCTATTGAATTTTTTTTAAAGGTTTTTGCTATAGGGCGTGTGCGCTCATCAGAAAGACAGAAAGTGAGAAATCACACACACACACCCCGGGGGGATGGCCACACCACAATCCCTTCTCCTCCATTCTCTTGGAATCTCGGACATGCATGCGCATGTGCCCAGCATGAGCTTAAGTCACCGAGTCCAGGACTTGAACCGTGGTAGACTACATGGGAATCCAGAGACATAACCATTATGTTAAATGCTGGTCCCTGAACTGAATAGTTTTAAAAGTAAGTTTTGAATATTAACATCTTTTTTTTTTTTTTGGAGAGGTTTTTGCTATAGGGCATGTGCGTTCGCCAGACAGACAGAGACAGAGAGATAGAAAGTGAGAAATCACCCCCCAGGAGGGATGGTCACTCTGCAATCCCTTCTCCTCCATTCTCCTCTCAGGATCTTGGGCACTCACGCACAAATGCTCGGTGTGAGTTTTAAGCCACTGGTTCCGGGACTGGAACTGTGGTCGGCTACATGGGAGTTCAGCAACATAGCCATTACGCTAACTGCTGGTCCCACATCTTTTCATATATATTGGTTATACATATTTTTTTCCAATTCACAGGCTGGCATTTTGTTTTGTTAATTATTTCTTTTGCTGTGCAGAAGCTTTTTAGTTTGATATACTCCCATTTACTTATTTATACTTGTGTAGCCTAAGCTTTAAAAATTTATATTTTTATGGTGAAAAAGCGTGCATTTAGAATTAGCCAGCTGGCCTCAGTTTAGATTATCTCGATTTTGGGGGGCATCATCCAAAGCATTATAACCAGGAGCCAGTCAAATATAGGCCTTCTTCTGTCCATCAGGCCTGATTAAGGTGGTGACCTTGGCCATGTCAGTATCATAGAGCTTCTTCACAGAATATACTTGATGTAGACAGGGCAAAATTCCCATTCTTGTAGGAAAACTGGACAACTGATTGGCCCAAGTGCAGGACTGATATGTTAATAATCCCATCCATGTCCAATGTCAATGTGATTGACAGTCCAAGGGAATAATGTGACTGATGCAGTGGGCAGGGAAGACAATAACAATATGTATGTACCATACAAACCTATACATTCTATACCCATTTTACTTTTCCATTATCCTGTTTCCAATATTCCTATTCCAGTTTTAGAGGAAACTTGTCCTGACATTAAGTGGTTTATACAATGTTACATGTGCAACACTGAGATTTAAACTCAAGTGCTTTTTTCCCAATACCTCAAGCCAACAGATACTAAAAAGTGCTTGCTAACTTGGAGATTCACTGGAGTAAGATTACATGGATCCTTGAATATGAAGCTAAATTCCAAAAATGCAATTTCTTTTCTTCTTCCTTTTTTTAAGAGAGAGATTTTTGCTATAGGGCATGGGTGCTTGCCAGAGAGACAGAAAGAGACAGAGAGACAGAAAGCAAAAAATCATCCCTTTAGGGAAGATGGTCATGCCACAATCCCTTCTCCTCTATTCTTCTCTCAAAATTTAGGTATGCACACACATGCGTCTGGCCTGAGTTTCAAGCCACTGCGTCTGGGACTCGAACCACAGTTGACCATGTAGGAGTCCAGCGATGTAACCATTACACCATCTACTAGTCCCAACAGAATTTCTATGAATGGAAAGTAAGTATATGGCAAAATTCTTTAATTTTCTTCAAATCAAACTTGAACGACTTTTAAAAAGGAGAATCTTTGGGACCAGCAGATGGTATAATGGTTATATCACTGCCCTCCTATACAGTCAACCGCAGTTTGAATCCTGGAACCAGAGGCTAAAACTCACTCTGGGCATGTGTGTATGCATGCTCAAAATCCCCAGAGGAGACTGGAGAAGGGATTGTCATTCCCCCTGGGGTGTGATTTTTCAGTTTCTGCTTCTCTGTCTCTCCAGCAAGTGCATGGACACTGTAGCAAAAGTCTCTCTTAAAAGAGAGAGAGAGAGAATCCTTACTTCATTTTTCTATGTGTGTAACATGTACTTGTATTTTTACTAATGATTTAATAGACTTTGTTTTTAGAGCAGGTTTGGGTTATTAACAAAACTAATTAAAAAGCAGAGCTTCTATAGTACCTCTGCTCCCACACATGCACAGCCTACACCACTATCAACATTTTCCATAGTAATACGTTTGTTACAACTAATGGATCTACATTGACACCTCATTATCACGCAAAGTCCATTGATTACATTATATTACTTTTACTGCTTTATATTCTATGGGTTTGGACAAATGTATAATAGTATGTATCCACTCAATTATTGTATCAAACAGAATAGTCTCACTATCTTTAAAAAAAAAAACAAACAAACAAAAAAAACCTTTGCTCTGCTATTCATCACTGCCTCTCCTTAACCCTTGGTAATCACTGATCTTTTCATTGTTTTGCTATTTCCCAAGCTGTCATATAGTTTGAATCATACAATACATAGCCTTTTCTGATTGGTATCTTTCACTTAGTAATATGGGTTTTATGTTCTTCCATATCTTCTCATGTGTTGATAACTCATTTCTTTTTTAAATTTATTTCTTCAATGGGAGAGGCAGAGAAAGAGAGAGGCACCCTCAAAAAAGTCTTCATATCCATCCTGTTATCCAGCCTAGCATGTATAGAAAGCCCCCAAGATGTGACGCCAGGGCCTTACCACACATGGGCACAATTGCTTTACTGCTGTGCTGTCTGGACCTGATAGCTCACTTTTTAGTGCAGAATAAGATTCCATTGCCAGAATGTGCATTCACCTTTAAAACAACATCTTGATTTTTTACAAGTTCTGGCAACTATGAATAAAATGCCATAAATATCTGTGTGCAAGTTTTTGTGTGGACCTAAGATTTCAGATAATTTGGGTAAATAATCAAATAACATATCTGGCAGGTCATATGTTAAAAATATGTTTAGTTTTGAAATAAACTGCCAAACTATCTTTCAAAGTGACTGTACCATTTTGCATATACACCAGGATGAATGAGAGTTCCTATGACTCCACAGCCTGGCCAGTTTTCAGTTGAATTCAAAACCAATTTTGAATTTTGGTTATTTTAATAGATGTGTAGTGGTACCTTGCTTTAATTGCAATTCTCTAATGGAATGTTGAGCATCTTTTCAAATGCTTATTTGCCATTTGTACATCCTCAATGAGGTGTCAGTTCAGATTGGGTTGTTTGCTTACCGTTGAATTATTGTTGTTTTGTTTAGTCTTTTTATGCCAGAGAACACACACAGGAGAGAGAGGGTGAGAGAGGAAGCACTTCCCAGTGGGGCCTGGTCACACCAAAAATCCCTTTTTCTTCTATTTCTCCACATGAACCCTGGGCACATGTGACCATGCCCAGGGTGTGGTTTTTTTGGTTTTTTGTTTTTTTTTTTAATTTAAGAATTATTTATTTTTGGGACCAGCAGTTGGCATAATGGCTATGTTGCTGGACTCCTATGTAGTAGACCACGGTTCGAGTCCTGGACCCAGTGGCTTAAACTCACGCCTGGTGTGTGCGTGTGTGCCCAACATCCCGAGAGGAGGATGGAGGAGAAGAGATTGTGGTGTGGCCATCCCCCTAGGGGGTGATTTCTCACTTTCTGTCTCTGTCTCTCTCTGTCTTTCTGGTGAGCGCATGTGCCCTATAGCAAAAACCTCTCCAAAAAAATTATTTTATTTATTTATTTTTTAAAATTTGCTATAGGGTATGTGCACTCATCAGACAGAAACAAGAGTGAGAGACAGAAAGTAAGAAACCAAGCCACAAGGTCCAGGACTCAAACCACAGTCAGCCATGTGGGAGTCCAGAATCTTGACCACCATACCACCTGGTGGTCCCATCCCAGGGTATTTTTCAAGCCTCCGGGTCTGGGATTTGAACCGTGGTTAGCTGGTCTCCTCCACACAGCACTTAACCACTACACTATAGAGCTAGCCCTTCTTGCTTTGTATATCTTGAATAAGAATCCTTTTCAGATATGCCTTTTGCAAATACTTTGTCCCAGTCTGTCTTGTCTTCTCATTCTCTTGACAATGGTATTTATAGAACATTAATTTTTAGCTTTTTAAGTCCAGTTTATCATTCTTTCTATTAGGATTTGGATACTGGTTTGTCTCTAAAGTTTCATGTTTGGCCTTAGTGGGCAGTGACTGGATGTGCCCCCAGAAACTCATTTTTTGGGACTGGATTATATTGTAAAAGTGTTGAATGAAAGCTTAATTCTTATAGTGCCCCAGGGTTGGGCCTTTGGGTGCGACATTGTCATTAGGACAGGTTTGCATGATTAAGTTCTGGTAAGGTTTATAAAGCCGAGACAAGTTAGACTAGAATGTCAGGCAGAGAGAAGGCCATATGGATACAGACTATGCTTCACTCTGCTAAAAGTTCTACTCACCATTTTGCGATACCTTCGCACTTTTCAACTACCAGAACTGTGAGTCGCTAAACTTCTATTTTTATAAATTCATTCAGTTTCAGCAGTATTTCTGTTAGCCATGCAATAATGGACTAAGACACTTTCCTTCATGGATCATGACTTATATCTAAAAAATCATCACCAAATCCAAGGTCATCTGGATTTTTTTCTACATATGGTCTCCTACATTACCTTCTAGGATACTTATATTGGGTCATCAGAAAAGTCATGACACATTTTTGCAGAGAACAATACATCATGACTTTCCCAAAGACCCAATAGTTTTTAATTTTGTATTTAGGCTTAAGATCCATTTTAAGGTAATTCTTGTAAAATGTGTAAGGTATATGTCTAGATTCTTTTTTTCACTTTTCTTTCTTCTCCTTTCTTCTTCTTCTTTCTCTTCTTCTTCCTCTTCCTTTCCCTCCCCCCCTTATCTTTCTTCTTTTTTTGTATGTTGGCATCTAGGTGTTCCAGTGCCATTGTTTAAAAAGACTATTTTCTTCATTGCATTACTTTTATTCCTTTGACAAAGATTAGCTATCTTCATGTGGGTCTATTACTGGACTCTGTGTCCTGTCCCATTGATCTATTTGCCTATTCATTCACCATGCACCACAATCTTGATTAGTATAGCTTTATAGTAAGTCTTCAAGTTGAGTTTTGTCAGTCCTCTGGCTGAGTTCTCCTTCCTCAATATTTTGTTGACTATTGTGGTCTTTCCCCTCTCCATACAAACATTAGAATCAGTTTGTTGATACTCACAAAATAATTTAATAAGATTTTACTGGGATTTTGTTGAGCGTATGGATCAAGTTGAGAAGAAATGACATTTTGACAATATTGAATCTTATTATCCATAAACATGGACTTCTCCATCTATTTAGTTGATTTCTATTGCCACATTTTAGTAGTTTTCCTCATATAAACCTTGTACATATTTTGCTAAATTTATAAATAAGTATTTCCTTTTGGGGAGGGTGTTATGTGAATGGGCCACTTTGGGTTTTGTTTCATCTTCCATTTGTTCATTTTTGGTATATAAGAAAGCAATTCACTTTCTTTTATTAACCTTGTATCCTGCACTGCTATAATTGCTTATTACTTCCAGTAGTTTGTCTATTCTTTTGGACACTCTATATAATCATCTCATCTATAAAAAAAAAGTTTTATTTCTTCCTTCAAGATTTGTTTACCTTATATTTCCTTTTCTTTTCACATGTGTTAGAACTTCTAATTCAATGTTAAAAAGAATGATGAGAGGTAATAGCCATCTCTTAGTGCGGTGAATTCTGGTTTCTCATCATTAGGTATGTTAGCTATAGGGTTTTTTGCAGATAATCTTTGTAAAATTAAGTTCCCTTCTCTTCCTAGTTTGGTGAGTTTTTTTAAATCATGAATGGGCATTAGATTATTTCAAATGTTTTTTCTTCACCTATTACTATAATCATGAATTTTCTTCTTTAATCGATTGGACTGATGGATTACATTGATATTTTAATGTTAAACCAGTCTTGAATATCGGTAGTAAATTCCACATGATTGTGGTGTGTAAATCCTTTTATACATTTTTAGATTTGATTTGCTAATATTTTGTTAAGGATTTCTGCATCTAAGTCATGAGAGATAATGTTCTGGTTTCCTTTCTCACAATGTTTTTGTCTGGTTTTGGTATTAGGGATGGTAGTCTCATAAAATGAATTAGGAAGTATTCCTTCTGATTCTATTTTCTGAAAGATATCATAAAGAACTGGCATAATTTCTTCCTTAAATGTTTGGGATAATTTGCCAGTGAATCCATCTGAGCCTGGTGCTTTGTTTTTAAAGGTTTCAGTCACTGATTCTATTTCTTTCACTGATGTAGGCATATTCAGATAGTCTATTTCTTCTTGTATAGGTTTAAGCAGATTTTAATCTTTCAAGGAAATGGCCCATTTCACCTAGATTATCAAATTTGTTCACATGAACTTGTTCATAGTGTCCCCTTATTATCTTTTTTTTTCATAATCAGTTATTTAATTAAGTTCTTGACAAAAAATTTAGAACACCAATTTGTGAGGATAAACTCCATTTGTAAGGGCAAACATGGATCGCAGGTAGCCCTGGAGCTGAGGAACAGCTTTGATTTTTGGTAAAATTTGTGGGTCCACAGTTTTCTGATCCATCTTGCACTGCTTGGAAATCTCATATTTTCTTTCTCTGTGTCGAAGATCTCACCTTCCTGGTGTCTGGACTTCTGCAGTTTCTTTTTCTTTTCTTTTTCTTTTTTTTTTTGGAGAGGTTTTTGCTACAGGGCGCATGTGCTTGCCAGACAGAGCGAGACAGAGAGACAGATAAGTGAGAAATCACCCCCCAGGGGGGATGGCCACGCCGCAATCCCTTCTCCTCCATTCTCCTCTCTGGATCTTGGGCACGAACGCACACGCGCCCGGCGTGAGTTTTAAGCCACCGGGTCTGGGACGCAAACTGCGGTCGACTATGTGGGAGTCCAGCGACATAGCCAATACATTAACTGCTGGTCCCCCGCAGTTTCTTTTTCTTGAAGTAAGGTAAGGTGCATTGGGAGTTTTACTTTGCTAATATCAATTTTTGTGGAGGTGGCAATGACAAATTTCTGGTGTTTCAGTGGAACTCGATTGAGAACCAGCAGTCCAGTCACAAGTAGCAAGCCACTGCTCAGCTGCTTCAGGAAAACCACTCTCTTGCCTCTGTGGCATCCAGGGAGGATGGTCAGGATGGTCCCAGGAGGGATGCTAGCTCATAGCTTTCTCACATGTTGACTGAAGGGTTTTCTGCCGTGGTTCAACAGCTTTCGAGGCATATCTTCAGTAGGATAATACCTAGGCATTTTGCACAGTTTAACCACCTAAGTACCACCATTTTTGTCTCCACCAACTGGTTTTGTGACAGTCGCAAGAACCTTCTCCTTCTTTTTCTTTTCAATCCTGGATTTAATGGCAGAGTATTTCCTCTTGTATATGGCCTTCCTGGAATACATGGCAGACCAGGATTATCTGTCGATGCCATGGACTAGGATGGGGTTTTGGCTGCAATGGGGCTTCCCCTTCTTGAGCTTTTTAGCCTTGGGGTCACCCTATTTAACCTTGCCACTGGCATCAGCCTTCTTGGCTTCACGATTCTTCTCCTTAGTATCCTGCTTTGCAGCTTTTTCACTTGCTATCTTGTAAGCCCTTTATTATCCTTTTAACATTCATGGTATCTTTAATGATGTCTCCCCTTTAATTTCTGGTATTAGTAATTTGTGGCCTCTCTTTTTTTTCTTAGTTTGGCTAGAGGTTTATTAATTGATCTTTTCAAAGAATGTGCTTTTTGTTTCATTAATTTTGTATGTATCATCATCGACTTCTGCTGTTAGTATTTCTCTTGTTTGCTTTGTGTTTAATCTGCTCTTTTTAACTTGTTTTCTAAGGTGGAAGCATAGATTACTGTAATTATAGATCTTCCTTCCTAATATATGCATTCAATGCCTTACATTTCTCTATTCCCTGTTTTCACGGCATCCCATAAATTTGGATAAGTTGTATTTTCATTTAGTCAAA
Source organism: Tupaia belangeri chinensis (assembly GCF_000334495.1). NCBI lineage: Eukaryota > Metazoa > Chordata > Mammalia > Scandentia > Tupaiidae > Tupaia > Tupaia belangeri. Next base: position 39,631 of record NW_006159856.1, on the reverse strand, counting down.
ATATTTGAAATTTCTTTTGAAATTTCTTCATTGACCTTTGTGCTAATTAGAAGAATGTTGCTTAATCTCCAAGGATCTGGGGATTTTCCAGCTATCTTTCCGTTATTTATTTCTAGTTTAATTCCACTGTGGCCTTAGAGCATACATTGTATGCTTTCTATTCTTTCAAATTTGTCTAGGTGTGTTATATGGCAGAGTATGATCTATCTTGGTGAATATTCCATGTGAATGTGAGAAATGTGAATCTACTGTTGTTAGATAGTCTATAGATGCTAATTATGCATAGTTAATTGATGGTGCTATTTAGTGCAACTATGTTCTTACTGATTTTCTGTCTCCTGGATCCGTCCATTTCTGATAGAAAGCTGTTGAAGTCTCCAATGATAAGTGGATTGCTCTGTTTCTACTTGCAATTCCATTCATTTTTGTTTCACTTTTTTTTGTTGTTGTTTTTAGATTTTTTTGCCATAGGATGCACGCACTCGCTGAAGAGAGACAGAGACAAAGGGAAAGTGAGAAATCACCCCACAGAGGGGATGGCCATGCTGAAATTCTTTCTCCTCCATTCTCCTCTTGGGATTTTGGCCATGGATGCTCATATGCCTGGCCTGTTTTTCAAATTGCTGGGTTCAGGACTGAAACCAGAGTCAGACATGTGGGATCTAGCACCTTCACCACCACGCCACCTGCGGGCCCTGCTTCATGTATTTTTGATGTGCTATTGTTAGGTGCACACACATTGAAGAGTGTTACATATTCCTAAAAAAAATGACCCTTTATCATTATGCAATGCTCCATTATGTAATCATTCCTGTTAATTTTCCTAGCTTCTGAAGACTATGCTCTTTGAAATTAATGTATTAATAGTATTTCAATTTTCTTTGGGCTAAAGTTAGTATGGTATATCTTTATCTCTTTACTTTTAATCTCTATGTGTTTTTATATTTAAAGCGCTTTTCTTATAGACAACCTTTTTTATCTTATTGGGTCTAACTTTTCAATCTACTTTGATAATCTTTGACCTGGTATTTTAGAACACTAACATCTAAAGTGATTGATATAGTCAAACTAGTTCTACCATATTTGTTACTGTTTTCTATTGTCTTTGTTATAATTTTTGTCTTTCATCTTTTTCCTTATCTTTTTTGTTTTCAATTGAGCATGTTCTGAGTCCATTCTCTCTCCTTCTGTGCATATTGATTATACTTCTTTTTAAGTGCTTGCCCCATAATTTATGAAATGCATTTACAACTAATCCAAATGCACTTTTCCAATAATAATATACCATTTCATAGGTAGTGGAAGTGCCTTATAATAACAAATTATTCTTCCCTCCTGTCCTTTGCATCACTGCTGTCATTCATTTCACTTGTACATAAACTATTATCTTTGGATACATTATTACTTTAAAGAAACTAGGCTGTTAGATCAGTTAATAAGAAAGTTTATTTTTCCTCTATTCCTTATTCCTTCTCTAGTGCTCTTCCTTTCTTTATATAGATATGCATTTCTTACCACGTAATTCTCCATCTTTCTGAAGAAATTCTTTTAACATTTCTTACAAGGCAGGTATACCAGCAACAAATTCCCTCAATTTTTGTTTAGAAAAGGTATTTATTTTTCTTTAACTTTTTTTTTTGGAGAGATTTTCGCTATAGGGCGTGTGCGCTCGCCGGACAGACAGAGAGAGACATAGAGACAGAAAGCGAGAAATCACCCCCCAGGGGGGATGGTCACGCCACAATCCCTTCTCCTCCATTCTCCTCTCGGGATCTTGGGCACGCACGCACATGCGCCCGGCGTGAGTTTTAAGCCACTGGGTCCGGGATGCGAACCGCAGTCGACTACGTGGGAGTCCTGCCACATAGCCATTACGCTAACCGCTGGTTCCCTTTTTCTTTAACTTTTGAAGAATCATTTTGCACAAAGTCTAGGTTGGGGTTTTTTACTCATACCTTAAATATTTCACTCTACCGTTGTGCTTGCGTGGTTTCTGAGAAGTCACATATAATTCTTATCATTACTCCTCTACAGGTAAAGTCCTCCCCACTCCCAGCTCCTTTCTGAAGTTTTAACGTGATATGCGTAAGTGTAGGTTTTTCTTGCTGTTCTGCAGTTTTAATGATATGCTTAGGTATATGGTTTCTTTGTTTTTGTTTCTGGAGTTTTGGTGTTTTGTTTTGTGGTTTTGGGTTGTTTTGTTTTGTTTTGCATTTATCCTGCTTGGTGTTCTCTAAGCTTCTTGGATCTATGGCTTGGTACTTGATGTTAATTTAGGCAAGATTCTCAGTCACTATTCCTCCAAATATTTCTGTTTCTTCTTTATTCTCCTTCCAGTAGTCCCATTATGTATAAGTTACATGTTTTATAGTTGTTCAACAGTTCTTGAATTTTCTGTTGCTTTGTTTAGTCCTTTTTTCCTTTGCCTTTCAGTTTTGGAAGTTTCTACTGACATATCCTCAAACTCAAGAGATTCTTTCCTCAGCTGTATTGTCTACTAATGAGCCTATCAAAGACATTCTTCATTTCTGCAACATTGTTGTTGGTGGTAGATTTTTGTGTCAAACATTTCTTTCCTTTTTTTTTTTTTCTTTTTATTCTTAGAATTTCCATTTATCAGGACCAGCAGATGGTGTCATGGTTACATCCCTGGATTCCCACGTAGTCAACCGTGGTTCAAGTCTCAGACCCAGTGGCTTAAAACTTATGCTGGGTGCATGTGCATGGATGCCTAAGATCCTGAGGGGAGAATGGAGAAGGGATTGTGATGTGGCTGTTCCCCATGGGGGATGATTTCTTGCTTTCTGTCTCTCTGTCTCTATGGTGAGAACAGGCACACTACAGCAACAATCTCTCTCAAAAAAAAAAAAAAAGAATTTCCATCTCTCTGATTACACTACCCACCTTTTCTTGCGTGTTCTCCACTTTTTAGAGCCTTTAACATATTAATCATTTTTAAAAATTCCTTATGCAGGAATCAGCAGTTGGTGTAATGGCTATGTTGCTGGACTCCCATGTAGTCGACTGCAGTTCGAGTCCCGGACCCTGTAGCTTAAACTCAAGCCAGGCGCATGTGCGTGCGTGCCCAAGATCCCAAGAGGAGAATATAGGAGAAGGGATTGTGGCATGGCCACCCCCCCAGGGGGTGATTTCTCACTTTCTGTCTCTCTGTCTCTCTCCGTCTGTATGGCGAGCGCACGCGCCCTATAGCATAAAAAACTTCTCCAAAAAAAAAAAAATTCCTTATGTGGGGCCAGTAGGTGGCACGGAAATTAAGGCACTGAATTCTGCATGGCTGACTTTGCAGTTAAAAGTCCTGGCTTGACAATGATGCTAAACCATGTCCATGGATGTCCAAAATCCAAAGGACAATGGAGGAGAAGGGACAGCAATGTGGTCATAATGAGAATGAATAATTTCTCACCTGTACCTCTCTGTCTCACTCTGGAGAGTGTATGCACTCATTAGCAAATAAAAAAATTAAAAAATAAATAAAAAATCCTAACCTGGTAATTCCAACATCCCTGCTATATCTAAGTCTTGTTGTGATGTCTGCTGTCTCTTCAAACTCTATTTTTCACCTGCAGTATATCTTGTAATTTTTGATTGAGAGAAGATATGATGTACTGGGTGAAAGGAACTTGGTACTGATTTCCAGAGGTTTCTTCCCGTAGGTTTCTGCTCTGATAAATTGTAATTCTTCGTATCCTCCCATACAGTCTCTCCAATTTGAGGGGCAATTGTTTGGCTTGTAACCTCAATTCTCTGACAGATCTAAGAATTGTCAATTTGGACTTTCCGTTTGTTCAGCTTTTTACTTGTTAGAATGGAGTGACAACTTCCAAACTCCTTACAAGCCAGACTACCAATTCTATCAGCTTTTAAAATGTCAAAGAATAATAGCAGAAAATCAAAGTCTCTCAACAAATGTAACCAGTATTAACAGCTTGGAGAGGGGCCAGCAGGTGGCATAGTAGTTGAGGCTCTGGATTCCCACATAGCCAACTTCAGTTCAGGTCCTCGACCTGGTGGCTTGCTTTCTCACTTTCTCCCTGTGTAGTCAAATTGAAGAACAATGATGATAAACTTAATTAATTAATTAATTCTTTAAAAAATCAGCCTAATGAGTATTCTTTAGAATTTTTTCAGCATATACTCTACCATAGGATAGCATGGCCACTTTTACCATAGATATAGGTCTAATATTCTCTTTTACTGCTACATGTTCCTCTGTTTGGCTTTGCCTACATTTATTTACTCAATCTACTACTGAAAGTTATTAAGGTTATTTTAAAAATGCAGTTTTGCGATTACAAATAGTATCACTGAATATCATTTTACATATAACCTGTGTCTATTTTCATAGAATAAGTTTCTATAGGTAGAATTCCTGAACCAGTGATTATGAACATTTTAATTTTTAATACATATTGCCAAACTATGCACCAAAATGGTTGTTGAATGTACAGTCCCTTCAACAGCATCTGTATATATTTTCCCACATCATCTCTGGGTATTTTAAAATCTTTGCCAATCTGGCGATGAACAAGGGATTTTTTGCTACAGTTTGAATTTTGTTTTTCCTGGCAAAGCTGAATATTTTTCATGTTTATTAGCCATGTGATTTTTTTTCTTTAGGAACCACATGATTTCTTACTAGATTATGTGATTTATTTTTAAGAATGAAAAGTAGAGAATAATAAACTATGGAAATCTTCAATCCCAGGTATTACTGTCAAAGTTATATGGCCCACAAGGAACATTCTATTTTACTTCACATTCACCTGGTGAACACATCATTTGCTTAGAATCTAATTCTACGAGGCTTGTGTCATTTGGAGGGAGTAAGCTGGTGAGTATATTCCTCCCATGTCCTTGTTGATGAACACAGTGTCAGCACTATTCAAGCATGACATTGGTATGCAAAGCCATTACACTCAGACTGGCTAGAAACTTATTAAAGACCTGTGTCCAGATCTCAGTGCAGTAACCAAAGAGGGAGCTGGAGAGCTTGGAAGGGGTTCAAAGGATAGCCACGAAGTTGATTAAAGGGTTTGAAAAATAAGAGCTGTAAGGGAAGGTTAAAAAGAACTGTGATTATTCAGGCTTGAAAACAAGTGAAGGCTGAAGGGTGAATTAATAATGGAATTCTAATAAATAAAACTCTTACACGGTAAGATGATGATTGGCTATTTTCTAAACGTGTTAAGAACAGAGGAAGAGAATTTGTACTTTGGCATAAGAAATTTAGTTTTATATAAAGAAAATTTTCCTGAGAGCATTAATCAAATTTTCTTAGCAACAAAGGCATTTTCCTAACAGTAAATTTGATGTTCAGGAAGGTATAAATATACTTGCAGGTCAGTCAGTTGCCACTTAATGCACTGTTATTACAAGAAAGACTACTGAGTAGAATACAGAATAGAGTGGTAGTGGGGTGGGGGGGGGAAGGAGGTTGAAATGAAGCAGCTCCCTGCTCATGAAAAAAGGGAAGGGAAATAAAGGAAAGAGAGAGGAATAGAAAGACACAAAAAGTGAGAAAATAAGCAAACAGTAGGTGTATTTTTTTAAAACAAAGCAAAACAAAACAAAACATGTCATTTCTTCCTTTCTACTGTTTGTGCAGCGGATCCACTTAGACATTCGAGTTGGAGAACATGACCTTGATGCAACCATTGCTCAAGCAAAGGACAAAGTTAATGAAGTTACCTTCAAGCTTGAACATCTAATTGAACAAATTGAGCAAATAGTTAAAGAACAAAACTATCAAAGGGTCAGTCTGCCTATTCAGCTTATTTTATCTCTTCCTGCCAGGAATGCTTTTCTCAACACAAAGCCCCTAGACCAAGGAAAAAATGAACTGCCTGTTCCCCAATCTTTCTCTTTGAGCTAGAACTGTGTCAACATGCAGATGTGGGAAAAGGGCAATCTTCACTCTGTCTGCTGGACCATGCACTCCTCTAAGAAAGGCGACTGAAGTTCATTCGCCTTTTTATCCCCTCTGCGTAGCAAAGTGCCCAAGTGGCAAAGGGTATGAATTTACAGAATAGACAAAAGCTTTCCAATGCACATCATTTATTTGTAGAGGCTTGAATATGTCCACTTTCTATATCGTGACATTATGTTTTCTTAATCATTGCACTCAGTGGATTCTGGTTAGACATGGGCTCAGTTCTTCACTACCATTCGTAAACTTGTGTCATCTATAAACCATAGTTTCCTTACTTGGAAAACAAGATAAGCACAGGTGTGATCTATATACAAGGAATTTAAGTGCCTGGCATAGTACTTACCATAAAGAACAACCTCAAATGATGAAAATCTATCACTGTTGAGTAATGTTTGTTTTGCCTGACGGTGGCAAATAAAATATATAAAGTAATAGATCAAAACCTTGATATATTACACAAACACTTTTCTGATTGTATTGGTTAATTTTTACTCTCTTATACTTGGCTAAAGAACAATTCTGGTTTAGAAAATCAGATATTGCACTTTGGCATAAGATATTGAATATTTAATAATAAATACTAAATACAACAAACTTTCTTTCAAAATCACATATTAAGTACTTTAATAACCTAAACCTATCTGTTTTTCTGTTTCAGGACCGTGAAGAAAATTTTCGAATGACCAGTGAAGACACAAATAGCAATGTTTTATGGTGGGCTTTTGCACAAACATTAATCTTTATTTCAGTTGGCATTTTCCAAATGAAATACCTTAAAGACTTTTTTATAGCTAAGAAGCTTGTTTAAAATATTATCATTAAGGGCAAATAATTTGCATAATGTTTCAATAAATCAGAATGCATACATAAATGTGTATTAACTTTATGATTTCAAAGATATAAGAGGCTGAAATTAATGTTACAACATTATAACATTGATACAGTGTTACTTTAGTTTCTGATTTTGGTCAAATACGTACATTATCTTATTTTTATTTTAAGCTTAATATAAATCACCACTGAGAGGAATAAAATATAAACTACATATATAATTAAAAATTTTCTGAAAACCATATAAAAAAGGTTTTAGTACATTATCTTATTTTTATTTTAAGCTTAATATAAATCACCACTGAGAGGAATAAAATATAAACTACATATATAATTAAAAATTTTCTGTTAACCATATAAAAAAGGTTTTATTAAAAGGGTAAAATTAACTTAATATATATATATATATATATATATATATTTAAGATATATATACACATATATACACACAAATATATATATCTTAAAAATATCACTTTCACATTTACCAATATAAAATTAGTAATAAAATACTTTACTTTTTTTTTTAATACTAAGTCTTGAGAACCCTAGTCCTATTTTATATCCATAACACACCTCAATTTAGACCAACCACATTCTAAGGGTTTGGCACCTACAGAACACATGAGGCACACAGCAACAGAACTGCACGGAGCAAGTTTCCTACTGTTTGCCACTAAGAAATGGTAACCTCAAATCTATGTTTTTCCTTATTTCCCTGAAAAACAGTAATTTTTCTCCACATAAGTAAATATATGGCCCAGGACAGTCCCAACAGACTTTGGAGACTACATGATCCACGATCTATCTTTGGTGACTACATGATCCATGATCTTCCAAGTCAGAGAGGGGTTCTGGCATCAGGTGAAGAATGTAACTTTTATAAAAAGGAGCTTCTATCTATATATTTTTTAACTTTCAATTTGGAAATAATAATAATCACACTGGAAGTTGCAAAAATATTTTCCCAGCTTCCTCAGGTATTGTTTTGTTTTGTGGTAGAGGTTCTTGCCTTAGTGTATGTAGGCTCGCTGAAAAGAGACAGAGACGGAGAGGGAAAGCAAGAAATCGCCCCCCAGAAATGGTCACTGGCAATCCCTTCTCCTCTGGGATCATGGGGACATAAGTATATACACCCTGCATGAGTTTCAAGTCACTGGATCCGAGATTCCAGGCAGTCGGCCATGTGGGAGTCCAGCGACTGAACGCCATCTGCTGGCCCCCATCTATTGTTTTTATGTTTTTTGTTTTTAATGAGAAATAATCTCCTCTAGGTCAAGCCCTTTCCATGTGTGTTAGAGGGAAGAAAAGGTTTTTGCCTCGTCTGGGTCCACTTCTATCCCGTGATTCAGCCAGTGGGCACCGGTCTCCCAGTCCTACCACCATGCTGGTCCACTCAACCCCACTAGTCCCCCTGGCCTGGTCCATGCCCTTCTCCTTGTCCTTCCCACACCATCCTCTCCTCCACGTTCCCATTCCACCCCCAGATCCGCCAGGACTCCTTGGTCTTTCTGGTCCTCCTTCCATCATGATGGGCATGGAGGGTCCCTGGTCCTCCTCACTCAGTCTTCCTGGCTGCCTCCAATCCTCCCTGGCCACTCAGCCCTAACCACCGCACAGTGACCGTCATGGAGGGCCCAGCCTCTGGTACACAGAGCCTGCTCCGCTCACCTAAGTCCAGGCTTGCCAGGAGGGCGCAGCTTCACCTGCAGCGCAGGGTAGGCCGCCTGCCTCAGCTCTGTCCTCGCACAGCCCCACTTGTGCCCGCCCACCTGGCGGCTGTAGAGGAGGGGTATATCATCCCCGGGGCCCAGGCCGCTACACGCTATTGCACAGGAAAAGGCCAAGGACTGGGAGATAGAATGAAGAATGCCAGTTCCTCACGCTATGGCCCTATTACCTTATGTCCAGCCAAAACGACCTTCAAAGAGAAAAAGCCAAACTCAAGTCGTCCTCCCTTCTGAAATTGGTACATCCCAACCCGCGGGTTTTGGCGGGAACAACACCACCTCTGGCGCGCAGGCGCAGGGCGGGGGAGAGGGGGCTGCTGCTCCAGTTTGCGCAGGCGCAGAGTCACCTTTCCCGGTTACCGCGTCAGAGGTCAGGCCTTCTCAGGTGTGGACCTCGGGGCGACTTGGCCACCCATTCAGCATGTCCAACTGGGTGTTTTGTAACCGCTGCTTCCAGCCACCCCGGAAGACAACCTGCTTCAGCCTGACCAACTGCGGGCATGTGTACTGCAACACCTGCCTTGGCAAAGGTTAGAGCGGGTGACCTCGCGTTAGGCCACGGTCCTAGTCCCACAAGCTGCCTGTGGGGGCCGGAGACAGGGAGCCGTTCTCCGGCCTCGGCCGACCTAGGGATTGGTGAGGTGGGTGCCATCCTTCGGGTAGGTACTGATGGACTGCCAGGTGATCTCATAGACATACCCTTTTGGTGCTGTTGACCACCTCTGGCGCAAGAGACAGAGAGGTGAGTGGGGTACTGGGATGTGGAGGAGTCCCTGGGAGCTGGGATGCAGTCTCATGGCTGGAACCTTGAGGAAGGGGAACATCCCTACCACGAACACGCTGGGAAAGACAAGTGTGCAGGGCCAAGAAGATGCAGCCTCACCTGGCCACAAGTGTTGGTGAAGCTAGAATCAGCAGGAGGAGGTGGGGTGCACAGCCCGGTGCTCCTAGGCAGGAGAAGAGATCTCAGGGTGGAAGAAAGTGTGGAAAAGACCAGGGAGCTGAAAGGATTCCAGGAAAGGTATTGTACAGCCTGGTGGAGTAGGCAAAAGTATACCTGTAAAGGACCCTGGCCCTATTCTGTGGTTGTAAGCACAGCAGTTGCAGAAACAAAAATGCATTTATTTTCCTTTTTATAATTTTTTTTGTTGAGATCAAGTTTATACAGGGAAAAAAAGCATAAATGTAAAAGATGATGAATTTTACAAAGTGAATTTACCTGTGAAATCAACTCACACCTTAAGAAAGGATGTATCACCACCCTCTCAGAAGTTCTCTGAGATAACCACTACCCTGACTTCTATCCTTGTAGACTACCTTAGATTATTTGAACATTAAGTAAATGGAATCATGCAACCAGACAGTGTGTATGCTTCTGTGTCTTGTTTCTGTTATTCAGTACTATGTTTGGAAGATTTATTTGTATATTTTATATAATTGTATTTTATCTACTTTCATTGCTGTATAATATTGTGTGTGTATATATACTAACCTACTGTTGTAGTCCATTCTGTTACTAATAACAGAAATTACCTGAATCTGGATAATTTATAAACAGAGGTCTATTCAGCTCACAGTTTGAGTGTCCAAGGTCCAGGGTTCACATCTGGTGAGGGTCTTAAACTACATTACAACATGGCAGAGGGCAAAATTGCATACATATGTTTCCCTGTGTCTTCTATCTTCCTCCATTTTCTTATAAACCCACCAAGCTTTTTTTTTTTTTTTCAGAGATAGAGATTTTTGCTATAGGGTGCATGCACTTGCTGGAGAGACAGAGAGACAGAAAGCGAGAAATCACCCCCCAGGGGGGATGGCCATACCACAATCCCTTCTTCATTCTCCTCTTCAGATTTTGGGCACACACACATACACACCTGAGATGATTTTTAAGCCACTGAATTCAGGTCCTAAACTGCAGTCAACTATAGGGGAGTCCAGCAACATAATCATTATGCCATCTGCTGGTCCCAACCCACCAGGGTTTAATCATGGAGGCCCCACCCTTAATCCTAATCTCTCAAAATCCTCATCTTTCAACATAATAGCCAGATTAAAATTTCTGCCTCCTAATCCCATCACAACCAAATCTCATTACATGAATTTGGGAGGGGATTCTCAAACCATAGTACTTATCACTTCTGTTGTTGAAGGGCATTTCGGTTGCTTCCAGACTTGTCTATGACAGTGCTATTGTGAATATTCTTGCCTTTGGGTGAACATGGGTACATACTTATGTTCAGTATCTAATTAGGAAATTTGCTGAATTTCAAGTGTGTGTTTTTTTTTTTTAAAAAAAAAGTCTCTCAGGAAGATAGGTGAAAAGTAATTTGGAGGGAGATAGAAATTGCAGAAAAAGGGAACCAGCAGTTAGCGTAATGGCTATGTCGCTGGACTCCCACGTAGTCGACCGTGGTTTGCGTCCCGGACTCGGTGGCTTGAAACTCATGCCGGGCACGTGTGTGTACGTGCCCAAGATACCGAGAGGAGAATGGAGGAGAAGGGATTGCGGCATGACCATCCCCCCTGGGGGGTGATTTCTCGCTTTCTGTCTCTATGTCTCTCTCTGTCTGGCGAGCGCATGCGCCCTATAGCGAAAAAAACCTCTCCAAAAAAAAAAAAAGAAAAAAGAAATTGCAGAAAAGGCTGTGCAGTTGAACACATGAGAGATGAGGGGCTATGGAATGGAGAGAAACAACTTGGATTTAGGAAAGGTTATGTAGACTCAGCAGACTTGATTCAAAGAAAGCTACTAGGGAAATGGACAGAATTTTCACTCCTTGATAGCACATCAAATGGGTGTAAGTTTCAAAAACTCACACTTGGACACTGTCTAGGAGAGCATTCAGGGGGCAGAAAAGAGTCAGTAGCTTATGTGGATCTACAAGTCAAGATAGACAGGAATACATCTGAGGAGTCATTAACATGGAGATAATAATCAAAGATACTGGAATGTGGAGAGTGCCAAAGTGGAGGAAACTAGAAGCTGTCATCTTGGGAAGAATGTGTTTTGAAGAAGGTAAGTGCAGAGAAGATAAGAATATTGAATAAGAACGTAGGATATCAATGAACTAGACAGCCCAGCAAAGTCAAAGTGGTATTTGAAAGTGTCCACAAGACCAGTGACAGAGGTCACACTGGGCCTCAGATCCTATTGTTGGAAAAATGGAGATGGACATATGCTCATAGTAGGATATGTGAGCACCTTTTGCTTTCTCTCCTTTTGCATCTGTGTAAACCTGACTGATTTTATTTTCATACATTTATTGGCTGTTTGTACCTTGCCGATTCCTTATTTGAGTCCTCATAGCTTTTTATTGGAGCGTTTCTTTTTAAATGACTCTCAACTGCTATTTATATATCATGTATCAACCTCTTTGTCTATCAGCTGCAGTGATTTTCTCAATGTCATGTCTCTTAATCTCTTTCCTCCAGCAGAACTTTTAGATTTTTACAAGTTGTCTCTGTTAATCTTTTACTGAACGACTCCTGGCTGTGGTGGTGCATAAGAGGAATTTCTTTGCTCCAGAATCTTTTTTTTTTTTTTGAGACGTTTTCACTATAGGCGCGTGCGCTCGCCAGACAGACAAGAGAGAGACAGAGAGACAGAAAGTGAGAAATCACCCCCCAGGGGGGATGGTCACGCCACAATCCCTTCTCCTCCATTCTCCTCTTAGGATCTTGGGCACGCACACACACGCGCCCAGCGTGAGTTTTAAGTCACCAGGTCTGGGACGCAAACAGCGGTCGACTACGTGGGAGTCCAGCGACATAGCCATTACACTAACTGCTGGTCCTCCATTTGCTCCAGAATCTTTAGTTAAAGATAGAGGTGTGGGAACATAATGTCAAGGATGGATGTTTTTAAGATGGCAGCAAATTGAATATGTTTGTAAGAGGAAAAGAGACAGTTTTGAAGGCCATTGGAGGGCGACCACTCATTCTACACCAGACACCACTCTGTGTGCTAGTTGCTATGGGTACTGAGATGAGTTTGCATGCAGAGGTGAAGGGTTGAACTTGGGCTAGAGGAGATGCCCCCTCCATGGCAGAAAGGAAGGAAGCAGAGTGAATTGGCTTGTTCTGTGGTGGTTAAGTCTAGAGGATAAGGTAGGTAATGAACAGGGGCATATTTTGTACTCAGTAGATGCTATGAGGGGGCTTCTTCAAATGTCCCCCATAAGTGGAGTCTGCAAAGCTATATCAATGGCCAATCACAGGGAAATCCAGGTTTTCCAGAGTGATAGAATTTCATAGAGAGGGGTCATTCTTTCTCAGTCTCAGCTCTGCATATGCCTGTTTACATTCAGCTTCATAAATCCTAACAGGCCAGACCTTCCTTCCCACCAGCCCATAGCCATGTCATTGTGACTCCTCCACCCTGTTTGAGGCATGCCTGGTCTAGGGCTCCATCCTAAAGAAAGTGCTGAAAGTGCTTAAGACCTCATCAACAAAGCCTGTTGGGGACATTGACTTAAGCAGCGTGAACATGCAGAACACGGACTTTTTCCATGTCTCCTTGGTACAGCTCACTTTGTGCTTCAAGAGCTTCAACACATACTGCTGTGATTGTAACCTGGCCATGGGCATGAATCTCACCAGCATGTCTAAAATACAAAATGTTCTGGCAGTGAAGGCATCATTAAACTGATAGCTGAAGATAATGCTGACACACTGGTGGTAGTATTTGAAGCACCAAATTAGGGGAGTTCCAGACTATTGAATGAAGTTAATAGATTTGGATGGTGAACAACTTGGAATTCCAGAACAAGAGTACAACTGTGTAGTAAAGATGCCATCTTGGAAATTTTTCATGTATATGCAGAGATCTCAATCATATTGGAGATGCTACTGTAATTTCCCATGCAAAAGATGGAGTGAATTTTCTGCCAGTAGAGAACTTGGAAATGGAAACATTAAGTTGTTGCAAATAAGCAATATTGATAAAGAAGAGGGAGCTCTTATCATAGAAATGAATGAGCCATTCTGCTTATTCTTGCATTGAGGTACCTCAGCATCTTTACAAAAGCTACTCCACTCTCTCCTACAGTGACATTTAATATGTCTGCAGATGTACTCCTCATCATAAAGTATAAAACTGCTGATATGGGACATTTAAAGTACTCTTTGGCTCCCAAGATCGAGGATGAAGAAAGATCTTAGACATTCTTAAAAATCCAAGGAAATAAAACAAAGCTCTTTGAGAATTGCTTCTGAGATGTTAGAGAATACTAAAGTCTTTTCTGTCATCAAATTTGTACTTCTGAGTATATGTAGATGTTATTTCCTGTAAATAACTTATTTTTCTTCATTCTCTACAATTTATTTGAAGAATAAAGTCCATGGGGCCAGCAGATGGCATAGCAGTTACGCCGTTGGACTCCCACATGGCTGACCGTGGTTCAAGTCCTGGACCCGGTGGCTTAAAACTCACGCCAGGTGCGTGTGTGTGCATGCCCAGCATCCTGGGAGAATGGTGGAGAAGGGATTACAGCATGACCATCACCTCTGGGGGATGATTTCTCACTTTTCCTCTCACCGTCTCTATCTCTCTCTCTCTCTATGGCGAGCACACGTGCCCTCAGGCAAAATAAATAAATAAATAAATAAAGTTCAAAATGGTACCTAGTCTTATTAACCTAGAAATATATCTGTCTTGCTTAGAAATACTAGTGATATCATAACAAAAGGGTCTTGATTAAATACAATTTTGTGGATTTTTAAGGTTTCTTTCATAGGGCATGTGCACTTACTGGAGAAAGAGACACCCTCCCTCCCCAGGGGGGATGGCCTTCTCCATTCTCCATTTAAGATTTGGGGGACACACACACACATATGCCAGGTACAGGACTAAAACTGCAATTGACCGTGTGGCAGTCCAGTGCCTTAACCACTTTGCCAAATGCTGCACCACCCCCACCTCATTAAATGTAGTTTTAAGAATTATTTTTTAATTTAAATAAAGTTACCTGAATTTTAAATGTAAAACAAAAAAAAATTATGAAGAGGAAGATGGTAAAATAGATGCTAGAGGGCCAGCCCTGTGGCCTCGTGGTTAAGGGAGCTGGATCCCACATGACCAATTGTGTACTTCAAATCCTGGTCCTGGTAGTTTGACGTACATGCCAGGCATGTGTGCATGCGTTCCCTAAATGGCATTTGGATAGAGAAATGGAGGAGAAGGGATCGTGATGTGACCATGCCCCAAGAGGAGATACTTTCTCCCCCCCCCCAACTCTGTCTCTCTCTAGCAATCACATGCACCCTTTGGCAAATTAAAAATAAATAGATACTGGAATAACTGTATCTGGGTCAAATACTCTGAAGATTGGACAGGTGTTCACAGGCAAGACATCTTAATGTTTCATTCTTAGGCCCTGCACTGGCTTACAAGAAACAGAAGCTCAATGAAATATGTACTAGTGTGTAAAGGAGTGATCTCTCCTGGGCATTTGGACACTCTGTCTAGTATAGTAGAGGCAAGATCAAGAGGGGCTGGACAAAACTTGTTTTATCTTTTGAGCAGCAATGGAAGAGCTATTTTCATTTTGAATAATTAAGGGTTTTTTCCTGGTAGAGATTTTTGCTTTAGGGTGTATGTGCTCACCAGAGAGATAGTGACAGTAAGAGGGAAAGTGAGAAATTTTCCCCCAGGAGGATGGCCACACTGCAATCATTTCCCTTCCATTCTCCTCCCAGGATTTTGGGCATGTGCATACACATGCCTGGTGTGAGTTTCAAGCTGCCAGGTTCAGGACTTGAACCATGGCCAGCTATGTGGGAGTCCAGCTATGTGACTGCTACACTTCTGCTGGCCTTGATTTTGAATAAAGTTTTTAAATAAAAAATATCACTATAGGGGCCAGCAGGTGGCACAGTGGTTAAGCCACTAGACTCCCACGTGGCCTCTTGCTGTCTGAATCCCAGACCAGTGGCTTGAAACTCATACCAGGCACATGTACATGTGTACCCAAAATTCTAGAAGAATGGGAAATAAAGTATTATGGCATCGCCATCTCCCACCATGAGGGTGGTGATTTCTCACTTTCTGTTTCTCTGTCTCTGTCTCTCCAGCAAGTGCATGCTGAAGTAAAAATCTCTTTTAAAAAAACTATAAAACCTGATTGTAATAAATATCTGAGATAGATTTCACCTAATAGATTTAACTTTAAGTATTACTGATCTTCATGGTCACTATTCTTGGGCATATTTATAAAGCGGAGGAAAAAAAGGATTGTTGTGTAATTGTTCCAGTTGTATCCATATCATTTCCTATCTGAACATGAAAACTTTTAAATGTCATAGTCCTATGTATTTCTTGAAGAAGCATTATAGTTTTAAGTCTGAATTTATACATGTTTCAAAGCACTAATCTGTATGATATAATAAAGTCTGCTTTTATTTTGTAGGTCAAATGGATGAATGCTTAATTTGTAAAGTCCCTTGTCGTACAGTTTTACTTTCAAAACAGGTATGTTGAAATTTTTAGTATTGAAATATTAGTCACAGTAATATTTTCTTTTAAATTTGAGACTTAATTTTTAGTCATTTGTAGTATCTATACTTTTCATTCATTTTGCTAGTTTAGCTGGGTCTTATAAGATTTCTGAATAATAGAAGTACAATTTGGATCTGATTTTCAAAAACCTCAATATATCTTTCTTAGCCATAGATTGTTCTCATTCATAGTTTGTTAGAGTGTGTTAGGTTCCTGGAAATTAAAGTGGGTTTTTCCAGTACAATAAAACAAGCTACTAAGAGGATGAATAGAATTTGGTTTTTCCACAGGGGTCTTACATGAGTAGGAGAGTTGTTGATAAAGTAATTTTAAACCAATTACTACTGCAGTAGGCTTGAAAGAATACCTTTTGTTCTGCCTATGAAATACATCTATTGGACCAGCTGGTGGCATGAAGGTTAAGACATCTGGATCCTACATGGCCAACTGCATGGTTCGAGTCCTAACACAGCAGATTGCAAAATACACTAGGTGCATGTGTGTACATGCCCAAACTCCCAAGAGGAGAATGTAGAAGGGATTGTGCCATGGCTGTCCCCTGGGGAATGATTTCTCATTTCCTTCTCTGTCTCTTTCTCTCTGCCTCTCTCCAGTGATTGCACACAACCTATAACAAACTAAAGGAAAAAAAAATACATCCACTGAACTTATTAGGTGCCTAAACTTAGTTACAAATGATTGTTCTTTTCTATACTGCTTCTCCAAAGAGTACATATTACCTGATGTTTTAAAATACTATGGTTAATGTCCTTCCTTCCTCATAGGCTATTCCTTCCACCCACCCTCTTCCAACACTGTACCTGGTATTTATAACCACTTACTATGTTTCTAATAGAGAGGCAAGTCATTTATGGAACAAAAAAATGGGTTATCTATTGAAGATAATTCTATAGTATTGTTGTTTTTTGGGATTTTTTGGAGAGGTTTTTGCGATAGGGCACATGCGCTCGCCAGACAGACAGAGAGAGACAGAAAGTGAAATCACCCCCCAGCGGGGATGGCCACACCGCAATCACTTCTCCTTCATTCTGCTCTCGGGATCTTGGAGACACACACACACGTGCCCAGCGTGAGTTTCAAGCCACCGGGTCCGGGATGCGAACCACGGTTGACTACATGGGAGTCCAGTGACATAGCCATTACGCTAACTGCTGGTCCCAATTCTATGGTATTGTTAACTGGACTATAAGAAATGTACACGTGTTGGAATATTAATTTTGCAAGCTAAGTAACATGTAATTGAATGTATAAAAGAAATTGAAATTAAAAAATTAAAGGAAAAAAATACTGTGGTTAGTGGGACCAGCAAGTAGCGTGATGGTTGTCTCACTGGACTCCCACATGGCTGACCATGGTTCCAGTCTCAGACCCAGTGGGTTGAAACTCCTGCCAGGCACTTATGTGTGTGTGCTCAATATCCCAGGAGAAGAGTAGAGGTGAGGAGATTGTGGTGTGGCCATCATCCCAGGGTGTGATTTCTTGCTTTCTATCTCTCTGTCTCTGTCTCTCCAGCAAGTGCAGGTGTCCTATGGCAAAAATCTCTCTTAAAAAAGGCATAAAAAAAAGAAAACTGGTTTTTCCTGATTACAAATATAGTACATGAATAAATTCAAGCAATATAAAAAACAAAAATGACAAATACAAAAGGCCCCCAAAGTCTTTTTCCCAAAAATGTTAATGGCCAGGAGTTTGGTACTTGTTTTGTGTTATTGTGAGCTCTCGTTACAGCAATGATGTTTTCTCAGTTGGCATATTTTGGACATACCTGCACTCTTAAAGTGACTATATAATATTTCAGTATTTTCCTATTTAGGAACCTTTGGGTTTTTTCAGTTTTTTAATATTTCAAACCAACTTGCAGTAAACATTTTTTTAAACCATTATCTTTTTATACTTGTAAGAATTTTCTGTAGCAAAAATTCTTAGAAAGGGAAAAAGTAAGGACAAAAAACTTAAATTTTTAGTGGAAAATACCTTATTTTACACCGAATATATGGCATTTTTTTAAAGAAAGATTTTTTTTTTTAAAGGGGTTTGTGCTCACTGGAGGGACAGAAAGAGACAGAGAAACAAACCGAGAAGTCACTGCTCCCCCCCCCCGCCCTCTGGGCAATGGCCACACCACAGGCCCTTCTGGTCCAATCTCTTAGGATTTTGGGCACTCATGCACATGTGCCTGGCGTGAGTTTTAAGCAACAGGGTCCAGGACTTGAACTGGGGTTGACTACATATTGGCATAGCGTTGCACCATCTGCTGGTCCCAGTATATAGCAATTTAAACTATTTACATCAGTGTCCATTTCTGATCCTTGCACAGCAGTATAACATTAAGCCCTGTCATGTGGTTAAGGCTTGAAGTTGGTAGGAGGAAACTTGAGTCTTTTGCTTGCTTCTTGTGCTGAATGTTTAGAGCATTAATTTTCTTTCTAGTTTCCTAATAGGTAGATTTAAGCCATCCATTTCCTTCTGTGCACAGCTCCTCTGTGTCATTTCAAGGTAGCTTTTCTGTATCATTTCTAAATGGTTTCTAATCCATACTTTTTATTGTTTTCTAACTCAAGAATTATTTGAGAGAATATTTTTAAATTTCTTTCTAAATAGTTACACTTCTTTTCTATTACCATTTATTTTAAGGTGTTTTGTTTTGTTTTGTTTTGTTTTTTATTTTTTAGAGAGGTTTTCGCTATAGGGCGTGTGCGCTCGCCAGATAGACAGAGAGAGACATAGAGACAGAAAGCGAGAAATCACCCCCCCAGGGGGGATGGTCATGCCGCAATCCCTTCTCCATTCTCCTCTCGGGATCTTGGGCACGCATGCACACGCGCCCGGCGTCAGTTTTAAGCCACTGGGTCTGGGACGCGAACCATGGTTGACTATGTGGGAGTCCAGCGACATAGCCATTACGCTAACTGCTGGTTCCCTGCTTTTTTTTTTTTTTTTAAATGCCCATTCTCTTCTGTATTCACCAGAGAAAGAAAGAGATAAAAGAAAAGTGAGTAATCACCCCTACAGGGTTGACCATGCTGCAATCCCTTCTCCTCCATTCTCTTCTCAGGACTTTGAGCATGCACATACATGTACCCAGCCTGATCCTTAAGCTGCCAGTTCCAGGGACCAGCAGATGGTGTAATGGCTATGTTACTGGACTCCTACATGGCTGACTGCAGTTTAAGTCCTGAACCCAGCGGCCTGACACACCGGGTGTGTGTATGTAGGTGCCCAAAATCCCAAGGGGAGAATAGAGAAAAGGGGATTATGGTGTGGCCATCCCCCTAGGGGGCGATTTCTCATTTTCAGTCTCTCTATCTCTCTCTCTGATGAGCAAAAATCTCTCTAAAACACATGCACACACCCCTTCCAAACTGTGGAACTCAAACCATGGTCAGCCATGTGGGATGCCAGCATCCCAACCTCACCACCTACTGGTCCCTCACTATCATGTTTATAGTTAATATTTTTTGTTTTGATTTATGGCACTGTGACCAGGGAATATGGCTATATGGTTTCTTTTTTTAATTATCAAGATTTTTATTGTGGTTTAATACATGATAATTATTAATGTTCTATGAATATTTGAAAAAAATTTGTTCTTCTGTTCTCTGTATAGAATTGTATGTGTTAGTGAGTGAGGATGTTTTAAATATTGAAGTCATTCTACTCTTTCTCTCATAACCACATTCTAAAGCATCAGCAGATGGTGGACTCCCTTGAAATGTCTCTTCACAATCCTTGTCTTCCCTTCCCATTGCTCCATCTTACATCGGAGCTGCTGGTCCTTCCTGCTTTCATATAGGCTTCCTAGATCTGTTCTCTGCCCTGTAACCAAAGGGCTGTGCTTAGACTTAAGTCAGATCTGTGTCTTTGTGCATCTCAACTTTCCAGGAGTAAAACTCAACGTCCCCTGGTGCCTGAAGACTCTGTAACCTGGCCTGGAGCATCTTCCTCATCCCCAGACCAGTAACCCTGACTTGGTACCAATCATGGAGCCAGGTGTTTCCTTACTCTTCCAGCACCCACCTTTCTAGTTCCCTCTGACTGGAATGTTCTCTCAGAAGGCCAAGGACTGGCTGAAGATTTAGGGCCGCCCGGCTGCAGGGCAGCTGGCCACAGGCTGCCTCCAGTGCTGTAGGATGTAGCACTCGGTACTGCGGCCCCCAGCAGAGCCCTCCTGCCTTGTCTGTCTACCATCACCGGGAGATCTCTGCCCCCTGGAGCTGAGAGACCCCAGGCTTTCCTCAAGCTGAAGCTGCAGGGTTTTGAGGTACCAGTCAGATGTCATCCCACAAGAGATCTGTGGTGGCATAGGGCAATGGGGCTCCTGCCAAAAACAGGGAAACGGACACAGTGGAACTGGCTGAACTGGGACCCCCACTGGAAGAGAAGGGCAAGTGTGTCATCTCCAGCCCAACCAAAGCTGAAGAAGACCAAACATGCTCTGTGCCTAGGAGGAAGAGGAGGACGTGTGGGTTCTGATGCTTCTTCTGCAAGCCCATCATGCCATGGAGGAGATGGAGGAGTTTGTCTATAAGGTTTGGGAGGGACGCTGGAGGGTCATCCCATATGATGTGCTCTCCGATTGGCTAAAGGACAATGACTACCTGCTGCATGACCATAGGTCTCCCATTCCCTCCTTTCGAGCTTGCTTCAAGAGTATCTTCCACGTCCATTCAGAAACTGGCGACTTCTAGTCCCATCCCCTTGGTTTTGTACTGTTTCTCTTTTTGGGAATTTCGACCATGCTTAGACCAAATATATACATCATGACCCCCTTCGAGGATAAGGTGGTTTTGGGGATGTTCTTTCTGGAAGTGATGCTCTGCCTCAGCTTCTCCTGGCTTTTCCACACCGTCTGTTGTCATTCAGAGAAAGTGTCTCGGAATTTTTCCAAATTGGACTGTTCAAGGATTGCTCTACTGATTATGGGGAGCTTTGTCCCCTGGCTCTGTTACTCCTCCTACTGCACCCCACAACTATGGCTCATCTACCTCTACATCATCTGTGTCCTGGGCATCTCTGCCATCATTATAGCACAGTGGGACAGATTTGCCACTCCTCGGCATCAGCAGACAAGAGCTGAGTGTTCCTGGGACTCGGCTTGAGCAAGTTGTGCCCATGATGCACTTCACTATCACTGAGGGCTTTGTCAAGGCCACCACAGTAGGTCAGGTGGGCTGGTTCTTCCTCATGACTGTGATGTACCTCACCGGAGCTGGCCCTTATGCTGCTTGGATTCCTGAGCACTTCTTTCCTGGGAAATCCAATGTATGGTTCCAATCTCACTGGATTTTCCATGTCCTGGTGGTGGCAACAGCCTTTGTTCACTTCTACAGGGTCTCCAACTTTCAGGAATGGAAAGTAGCTGTACCGATGACTCCCTGCTCTGAGCCTTCCTGCTGAGTGTGGAGGAGGAACTTCCCAAGTGCTTTTAAAAATAACTTCCTTGCTGAAGTGAGAGGAAGAGTCTGAGTTGTCTGGTTTTAGAAGAAACCTTGTAGAAGATTCAGTACCAAACAAGCTTCAGCCCACTATCGGCCCCACTAAACTTTCCATGTCTGCTCCCCTGGCTGAGGAAGGTGGGGATGGTCCCACTTGGCCATTCCCCTCCACAGTGATCCCCTCCTTGGCAAGGCGGCCATGAGCCCTCACAGAGACTATACTTTGAAGCTCATGTTGAGATTTTACCCCCTCTTCCAACTATTTTGGGGGAAAATAGTGGACTGGGACTCCAGAAATTCTGTCTTTTTCTGGAAGAAAATGTCCCCTCCGTTACCCCTATCCTTACTTTGTAATCTGGCTTATAACAGGTAATCCAGTTTTATAGCACACTTTTTGAAAACAATGATAACCTGGTCCCATCTTTCTAGGACTTGAATCTGCTTCCACAGCAGGAAGAGTAAAGCCACCAACTTTTACATAGCCTGGCTAATCATGGAAGTATGTCCAGGCTTCAGCTAACTTGAGTTTTAATTTTATTTTTCTTGGCAGAGTCATGTAAGATTAAAACAAGAAAGATATTTTATATTTAATACTAAGCTTTAAAAAGAAACCTGCTATTGGGGACCAGCAGGTGGTATGGTGGGTAAGGTACTGGATACTTCCACATGGCTGACCATGGTTCAAGTCCCGGACCTGGTGGCTTGCTTTCTCACTTTCCTTCTACCCCACCTCTCTCAGTGTGTGTCTCTCTCTGGTCATATTAAAATAAATGAATGAATAAATAAAATTTAAAAAAAGAAACCTGCTATCATTATTATGTATCTTGGTTCAAAGACTATGATGATAATTAAAAATAATAAAAAAGTACAGAGGAAAAAAATATTAAAAAAAGGCCAAGGGCTTTGATGCCACAGCCCTCACTCTCAGTAGGATATTGTCTTATCAGGAAGCGTTCTCAACTCTTCTGTATGGCAGTGACTTCCTTGTTTTGTCTTCTTTCTTTCTTTCTTTCTTTCTTTCTTTTCATTGTCAGAGGGTATGTGTGCTTGTATGAGAGAAAGAAAGCACCCCCAAATGGGATGTAGTCATGCCACAACCCTTCTTTCTCCATTTGTCCATCCTGTCAGGATTTTAGGTGTGCCCATACCCTCTCTCAGCATGTTTTTCAAGCCTCCAGGGTTGGGGTTCCCTGGAGGGGAACCTGTGCACAGCACTTAAGTTCTGCATTGCAGGGCTGACCCAACTGTTCCTTCTTTGACTCTGACTGCAATAGGAAGAACACGTCATGCTGTGGCACCATGTGTGCATTTGCATGTATATGCACATGTGTATTTGCACGTCCATGAAGTGAGTTTCACAAAACAGTGTTTAGCCTCACTAAGGGCAGTGCCCCCTGATGTTTCTATTCTGATTTGTTTTCCTGTTTTAAAACAAAACACGTCATAAGCTGCTTTTTCCTGACCTGTGGTATGGCTGATATCTCTGTATAAAAGATACCCTCTGACTCTTTCACAGCATGTTCCCACACCCAACATATGTTTGTGTGGCAAATTGTCATTAAAATCAGCTGTTACTGGGGCCAGCAGATGGCACAGTGATTAAAGTGTTAGTCTCTCATGTGGCCTTGAAAACCACACTGGGCAAGTGTGCATGTGTGCCCAAAGTCCCAAGAGGAGTATGGAGGAGAGGTGATTGCAATGTGGCCATCCACCCCACCCCCAGGGGTGAGTTCTCATATTCCCTCTCTCTTTCTCTCTCCTTTAAATGCAGGCACTCATGCACTCTGTGGCTAAAACCTAAAAAAAAAAAAAAAAAAAAAAAAAAAAAAAAAAAAAAAAAAAAGACTGTTACTTTTTCTACCCATAGAACAGGGACTGCTATATGGATCAAGTGTGCAAGGGAACAGGGCTAACTAAAGCTGATACCTGCAGAATGCAGAGGCAGCTGACCCTGGAGATGTGCTGACCACAGAATCTGCCTGCCTGAGGAACTACAGCAAAGACTGCATTTAGGCTGGTTTTCAAGCAAAGGTAGAAAAGGAATGCTACAGTAAAGAAGCAAAAGACCTCACCAGATTGGACAAGACAATTGCTTGTTGACTCCAAATGATGAAAGTCTTGAGGAATAAAGGCTCCAGAAGCATAGGCAGGCAACATTTTCTCACACCACATCACTTGGAAACCCTGAAGGGGCAGAAATAGGAGCTGGAGATGGATGAGAGAGCTCTCTCAGAAGCCTGAGAGTTATAGTTTAACCAAGGCAGTCCCCAGAGGAGGAGACTCCAAGACACCTGCCCACAGTTCCTCATGACATGATGTGTTCGTCCCTCTCCTCTATGTCATGGGGAGTGTTTCTTAGTTGTCTGGCACCTGTACCCTCATGAGTTTTGGGTCATGGTGAGTATGCATAGCATTTTTTTTTCTTTTTCTAGTTCATAGGTTTCAGACCCAGTCTGGGCCTGAGGGAGAGGACCACATGGGCTCTAGGACCTGGGCTGTGATGTGGACTGTGACAGGGATGTTTGGGATTGCTCACAGAGGGAGCAGGGGCTTTGGCTTTCTGTATTGGGGAAGAGTAAAGTCAATGCTCACAACCAGAATGACTGACCAAGGATAGACTGGCATTTTTCCCCCAGTTCCCTTTCTTCCTAGACTAGCCTCAGTCTTCCTGTCTGATTTCCCATAACGGAAAGTAGGCAGGAGCAAGGAAGACCATTTCCAGGCCTTGCCCATAAAAACAACCTTCTGTGAACCAGCAAGTGGTATAGTGGTTAAGGCACTGGACTCTCACATGGCCAACAGTGGTTTGAGTCCCCAGACCTGTCAGATTTAAAATCATGCCAGGCACATATATGTGCATGCCTAAAATCCCAGGAGGAAAAAAAAAAATCCCAGGGGGAGAATGGAGGAGAAGGGATTGCAGTGTGGCCATCCCCCAGCCCCCAGCGGTGATTTACTTTCTTTCTCACTGTCTTGCTCTGTCTCTCTCCACATGTGCCTGATGACAAACAAACAAACACTTAAATCAATGAAATGAAAGCAATCTCTTGGACTACTTTCCACTCTTCTTCTGTCAGCTGATGCTGAGGACCCAGCAGAGCAGAGTTACTGCTGATATGAGGCCCAGTATGGAGTACTACCCATTGAGCATGGTCTTGAATTGTATGGAAAAGAAACAAGTGGCCCCTATAGTGAGTCACTAAGACCTAGGATTTTCTGATATTCCAGTGTTCTGTGTTAGTTTATACATGTCTGTGTAAGTTTTGGACCCCGATGTAGTGGCACAGTGATAGCACTCCACTTTGCAATGGTGGAGGCTGTATAGAAGATCAGAGTTTCATTCCTATACATAGGTCAACCTATACATGCCCATGATCCAGCCTGGTTAGGAAGACTGGGAGTAGGATCATGGCGTGAGACCCTATGAAGTATGCTTATCTCTCTCTCTCAAGAAAGACAGACATTAACTTTTTTAAAAAAAAAAATGGAATCAGCTTCTCAGTTTCCACACAAAAAAATCCTCTTGGGATTTTTATTTATTTATTTATTTGTTATTTGTTATTTTTTTATTTAAATTTATTGATTTACATTCATTCACTGTACATCATTACAACATACAAAATGAGATTTTCCATTTAGAGTACATGGTATATTGGCTCAATCAAGCACATCAACGTACATGTTGTCGTCCACAAATAATTTTCCATTTCTTGTTTCCTATATGTTTTGCTTTTTTTTTTCCTCATCCTTGATTCTCTATCTCTTACCCTATGCCATCTTCCACTCTCCTCCCACACTGTCTCTGGTATCTATGGTTGCTTTCTATACTGTTTTCCCCCCATATTTTATTGAGTCACTAAAGATCTTAATTAATCTAAATATTTTCATAGCAAGCACAGCTGATATATACATTTCTATGAACACAAGTCCAAATTTAGGCATAAGCCTAAATGAGTAGAATGAACATCCTATAAAGTAGCACCTAACTGGGGCTCTTGGGATTTTTATGTTGCACTTAATTGGTGAAACAATGTAGGGAGAATTGACATCTATATAATGTTGACTTATTTTGGAGAGATTTTTGCTATAGAGTGCATGTGTTTGCCAGAGAGACAGAAAATGAGAAATCATCCCCCGGGGAGATGGCCACACCACAATCCCTTCTCCTCTGTTCTACTGGGATCTTGGGCATGCACACACGTGCCCAGAAAGAGTTTAAAGCCAGGTCTGGGACTTGAACCATGGTCAGCCATGTGGGAGTCCAGCAACATAGCTACTACACCATCTCTTGGCCCCTAATGTTGACTTTTCTAAATCTACAAACATGTCAGATGCCTTCGTTGATTTAGATATTCTCTAATTTTTCTCAGTTATTTATAATTTTCTTTAGAGACACTTTGTGCATTACCATTTTTAGCAGATAGTTGATGATATATATATATATATATATATATATATATGAATTTGTGCATATCCACATTTTCAAATTTCTTGTCATCAACATGTTTATGGCCCTCAAATAGTCTTTAAAAAAAAAAGAAAAGAAAAGAATTACTTATTGGGGCCACCAGGTGGAACAGTGGTTAAGGCACTGGACTCTCATGTGGCTACCTACTGTTTGAGTCCCAGACCCAGCGTCTGAAACTCATGCCAGGCACACATGTGTGCATGTTCAAAATCTCAAGAAGAGAATAGAGGAGAACGGATTGCAGCATGACTGTCCCCCTTGGGGAGGGGGGGGAATATAGACGTATATGTATTAATTTCTAAATATTTGGGAATTTTTAGTTATCACTTCTATTAACCTTTATTAAAGTATAATACATTGTCAAGTACACAAATCATAAGTATGTAGCTCAATGAATTTTTCACAGTCAAAATATAACCAACATTCAGACAAAGAAAAAGTTAACTTATGATTATTCTAGAGTTTATGGTAGGCAACCTTGACTTTTGAAATCTTGCCAGTGATTTTTCTGATGTTGCGAACACTAAAGAATATTTTCACTCCATTTAACCTTCTTCCTGCTTTTCTCTCACTACTCTCTGTGTCAATTCTATTTATTAACCACACAGTATAGTACTGTTATACATAGTCACTATTCGTTTAGATTATCCCATATTTCCTTCTTTCTCATGCTCTTCTGCTGCTTGCTTCTTCCTGAATCTTGATGCTTCTGTCAAGGATCATTTTCCCACCTACAGGGAATTCCTTTTGTTGTTTTAGTGTGGGTCTATTGATAATACATTCTCTCAGGGTTTGTTTTTGTTTTTTTTTTTGTCTAAAAAGAAAAAAAATCCCCTTGGGACCAGCAGATGGTGTGATGGTTATGTTGCTGGACTCCCACATGGTCGACCACGCTTTGAGTCCTAGACCCAGCAACTTCAAACTCACACCAGGCATGTGTGCCTGCATGCCCAAAATCCCCAGAGGAGACTTGGAGGAGAAGGGATTGCAGTGTGGCCATTCCCCCTGGGGGGTGATTTCTCACTTTCTGTCTCTCTGTCTCTCTTTCTGGTGAGTGAACGCACCCTATAGCAAAAATATCCTAAACCCCCCCTAAACAAAAAATACCTCCTCCCAAAAAAAAAAAAAAAAAAAGGAAAGAAAAAAGCCCCCCTTTTTCTTTCCTTCATTTGAGGCATATGTTCACAAGGTCTAGAGTTCTGTGGTGAAAATTAATGCTTTGTAACACTTTAAACATATCACTCCTGTGTTTGTCCTGCAGTTTGTTTTGTGTGTAATAATGATTGTGTTTGTAGTCCCGCTTGACTTTCACTGAAATTTGTGAATCTATGATGTCATTTGTCTTTGGAGACTTCTTGCCTATTCTGCTCCCACATTTAGCTCCATTCGGAGGTCTCTGTGAGAAAAAGACACTCAACACCCCTCCCCAAGGAGGACACAGGGCCACAGAGTTCTGTGGCAGCCTCATCAGTCTCTCTTATTTCTGGTCCACTGAGCTCTCTGTCTTGTTTTTCAGTGTGTCTGTGTATTTAGATAACAGAAACAGTCATGGCTCCCCGAGGCCCCAGCTTGGGTTCTGTTCAGTGTGATTTTCCCATATTGTGTTACCTGGTGCTTGCCACGGGGAGAGGTGGGACCGTTCCTGTCTCATGCATGGGAAGACCAAGGCACAGGGGTTAGGTGATAAGCTGATATCACAGGTCAAGTGTCTTTAGAGCTGTTTTCAGGCCAAACTCTGAGTGCCTGATCCCTGTCCTGCAGGCACGCTGCCTGTGCCTTAGCAGTTTGGTGTGAACAAGTCGGTGTTGTCCAGGGATCCCTACTCCATCCTGGCCAGAGGTTTCCCTGCTGTGAAGTCTGAGCTTCTCATAAGTGGGAGGCACCTCTGTGGCACCCTTCTTGACCCTATACTCAAAGGCCTGAGAGTGGATTCTGGAGTAAACTCCAGAGCCACTTCACTTGTGCTCAGCCCTTGTTGAAGCTGAAGCTGGTGTTCTGACCTGAGCCATCTGTCCTCTGTCTTCTTAAATCCTTCAAAGAGTCTGGGCCACTCAGGATACCATAGCCCACTTTCTACCACTCATTAGTATTTTTTCCTAAATGTAATCTTGCTCTCATTTCAGTTGGTTTGAGAGAGTGCAAGTAGGTAAGTAGATGGGCTCAGATGACAATTTTGACCCTCATTCACACTCACTGTTCTGAGTCAAAGAACAGTGGGAAGGAGTGTGAGGTTCTCCTTCAGCTTTATAGTCTGACACGTGTCTTTATCCAGGCATTTCAGTATTTCTTATGCCGTCTGCTGTCCGATTAATGGCTCCTCCTCCTAGGTTCATGTGTAGGATGGCTGTGGTCTTGGCTGAAGGGAAATGGGAGGAAACGGGATAGAATGTGTTGAGAGTGTCTACATTAAGGATTATAAATAGGCAGATAACCATTTCTTGAATTCTTATTCTTTTTTATTTTTTAATTTGCTGTCGGGTATGTGCACTCACTGGAGAGAGGCAGAAAGAGAGAACATGAGAAAGGAT
The DNA here is from genome assembly GCF_000334495.1 of Tupaia belangeri chinensis. NCBI lineage: Eukaryota > Metazoa > Chordata > Mammalia > Scandentia > Tupaiidae > Tupaia > Tupaia belangeri. The sequence continues at coordinate 11,170 of NW_006159856.1, read as the reverse complement.
CCTTCAAGAGGGATGGCTACACCGTAATCCCTTATTCCCATATTCTCTCGGGATTTGGGACATGCACACACACAAGCCTGGTGTGTTTTTTGATCTGCCAGGTTCAGGATTTGAACCATGCATTTGGTCATGTGGGATCCAACTGACTCAACCACCACGCCACCACTGACCCAAACATTTATTAAGTCCCTTATGTTTGCTTTTTAAAATTCAACATGTCCTTGTGACGAGTGAAGAGTCATTTCTCTTCTCAACCCTCTTAAGCTTAGTTGAGATATTCTCCTGAAAACAGGTCAGATTAACAAGAAAAACACCAGTAGAAATTCATTTGACTGAAGAGACTTCAATTCAAAAATGTTTCTCAAAGCAGTAGTTTAGGACCAACAGTTAGCGTAATGGCTTATGTCGCTGGACTCCCATGTAGTCTACCGCAGTTCGTGTCCCGGACCTGGTGGCTTAAAACTCACGCCGGGCGCGTGTGCGTACGTGCCCAAGATCCTGAGAGGAGAGTGGAGGAGAAGGGATTGCAGTGTGGCCATCCCCCCTGGGGGGTGATTTCTCACTTTCTATCTCTCTCTCTCTGTCTTTCTGGCAAGTGCACACGCCCTATAGCAAAAACCTCTCCAAAAAAAAAAAAGAAAGAAAAGCAGTAGTTTAGAGTCCTAGCTTACATAGCGTATACAACAAAGAACAATAAATTTAGAAGTGACAGGACAAAGGACTAAGTCAGTCCCAGGCTCCAGTGGTGGGAATATTGAGAAGATAGTAAAGTTTATTTCCAAATTATCTTGGCCTCACTGGTGCCATTCTGAGATAATAAGTAAGCTGTCTCCATAAGAGAGGATTTATGTCCTTTTATCAAGCAGACAGAGGAAGGGGGGAGACAATCCCCTTCATTTTAACGTCTTCATCACAAAAATCTTCAGTATTTTAGGGAGAAATGTTTTGTTTCCCTTCACTAGTGATCAGTTATGCTCATCAGCTTGTATCATTCTCTGATTTTAATGTTTCTGTTGTGCGTGGGTCTGTCCTCAGAGCCCTCACTCATGACGCCCTTTGCCCCTCTACAGGATCCCCCTTAAACAGGAGTGTGCCTTTTTGCTGTATAGATAAGGGCATGCGGTCTACAGAGGCTCAGCAGCTGCCAGGCCACTCTGCCTCTGAACCCTTTACCGCCATCCTACGTGGTCTTTAGAGGACAGCAGCTGTATCTGTCACCCTGGGCGTCTAGGACCTGTGGCCCTCCTGCTGGTCAGTGCTACCCTCCCAGGGTATTTCAGAGGCCAGTGGGAAAGTGCTGGCTGTCTGTGTCATCTGTGGTTCATTCCAGATATTGAAATACAATTGACTTTTTAAAGAATTATATATTCGATTTTATTTATCATTATTCTTTCTTTAATTTGCTGTGGGGTACATGCACTCACCAGAGAGAGAGAGACAGAGGTAAAGTAAGAAAGCAAGCTGCCAGGTCCAGGGTTCAAATTGTGGTTGGCCATGTGGGAATCAAGTGCCTTAACCACGACACTTGCTGTCCTTGAAGTACAATTTTTTAACAGTGACCAGAATATTTATTAGAAGCAATAAATGTAGAGTCATTTTCCTTCTCTTTCAGACTGACTCAGACATCCAGGCATTCTTCATGGGCATAGATGGTCTGTGTAAGAAGTATTCCAGAGAAACCTCCCAGGTGAGTTGTGCTTGTGAAGGTTTGCTTTTATGATGACCCAGGGCACAATTTCTCAGATACCTTGTGTTGTATATATCCTGGAGGCACGTCCTTCCACAGGGATGTGATTAGCAGATATTTTCTGCCTTCTGTAAGTATCCTTTTCACTTTTTAAAAAAAAGAATAATTTAATTTTATTTATTATTATCATTATTATTTAATTTTACAAGAGAGAGAGAGAGAAAGAGTGAAGGAAAGTGAGATAGCAAGCTTCGAGGTCCAGGACTCGAACTACAGTTAGCCATATGGGAGTCCAGTGTCTTATCTACCATGCCACCTGCCAGCCCATCTTTTCATTTTCTTGATGGTAAAACATACACAGCATAAAAACTTTTAATTTTGACAAAGTTCACTTGATCTATTTGGCTATTACTTATATTTTTGGCATCACATTGAGACACAAGTGATCTCATTTGAGCTCTGAGGTCTTTTGGGCAGAACGTCCCCTAATATTCACAGTTAGGTGTACCTTAGATCTTAGGTTTGGAAGCACTCCCACCCTGAGTGGGGGCTTTCTGGATTCAGGGTGAGGGATTTCTTTTTGAAGTTGCCTTTTCCTGATGGTCACCCAGGGCCTTCTTCCCACCTAGCTCGTGCATCCTTGCTTTGTCCCTGTTGCAGGGGCGTTTGGCTGCATGGGCCCCTCCCCTTCTGATGCACTCTCCCTGGCTCCTGTGACAGTCTCGTGCTGGCAGCTTCTCCTTTCTCTGCCTGTTTCTAACCGATTCCACTCCTGTCCCAACACACATGTGCACACTCCTCCACGTTTGCCTTCTGCAGCCTCTTCATGCACTCCCCCACCCTCAGTGTCCTTGTACCCACCCTGGATTCTGCACAACACATCCAACCTCCCTAGGTATCCCTGGGCAGCCTTCCGGCCACCAATCTGTTTGGAAAGCTGTCTGAGAAAAGAAGGGACCCTTCTCCCAGCCCCCACCCTCTTCTGTTGGGTCGTAGCTCCCACCATTAGCCACCTCCCACCTCGAGGAAGGAGGCTGAGTAGGGAAGCGACCAGGGGCTGCATCCTATTGAGACAGAAAGCCAAGGGGGAGCACATGCTCGTCCCTACTGAAATGCGCTAACACCGTACACTCAGACCATGGTCAGCCAGGCCACACCGTCCATTTGACCTTATACCTCCTCTGGGAGTGCTGATGCTTCTTGACTCTGAAGCAGCCCGAATTGTCCACAGTATCACACGCTGTCCCAGTGCTGTCCCCATCTCAAATTATACCCTGACACATCCTCCAGGGAAGCACCCAGAGGTTGAATACGCACAAGCTAAGTAGCAGCCAGAGATGCTCCAGAATGTGGAGTTAGCACAGCGTGAGCATCCAGACTAGGACCTCCACCAGAACCCAGAGACAAGGTCCAAACACACCTGCCCGCCCCCCTGCAGATGCCTCACTTGGGCAAAGTCACTTGAATGCTTAAAACACCTAGGTTATCAGAGATCCAGAGCCATGGGCAGCACTGCTCCTAGGGCAGTTTTACCAAATGTAGTGGTGGCATTCCCAGAGCAGCCTCCACAGAGGCCCATGGCTACCTCACGAGAGAAGACAGAGCGGACAGTGCTAGCTCTTGTGGTATCTGCCACCAACGCCTGCCCCTTGTGTCTATGGGCTTTAGAAACAGACTGTGTAGGCCACACAGCCTAGGGCTACACAGGTTCTGCCCAGGGACTGAGCTTCATGTCTTCTGGGTCACACTGTTTTGTAGTTACACTAAGGCGTTATCTCCCTTTTTTACTCCAGTTGTGCATAAGCATGGAGTGGAATTTTTGAGAATATGTGTACATGTGGTATCAGAACATGTCATTTATGTTAACGTGATGGTTTATTGTTTTAAAATAATAAAAGTTTTTAAATTTCAGCCTTTATTTTTTAGAGAGGGAGATTTTTTCTATAGGGTGTGCACTGTCAGAGAGAGAGATAGAGACAGAAAGCAAGAAATCACCTGCTGGGGGATGGCCACGCTGCAGTCCCTTCTCCTTCAGCCTCTTCTCAGGATTTTGGGCACTCATGCACATGCACCTGGCATGAGTTTTAAGCTGCTGGGTCTGGGACTTGAACCACAGTCAAGTCCATCAACACAAACATTATGCCATACACTGGCCCCTCAGTCTTACTTTCTAGTAGGATAAATATTGACAGATAAAACTCACATACACAAAGCTCTCTGGTGTCCTCATTAATTCTTAAGAGTATAAAGCCTTGAGGGGACAGACTCAGCACTGCTCTCTTAAGCCTAGGGACTGCCCTAGGACAGCATCAGAGAATCACCCCAGCAATTATCCATTAAAGGTCTTTGAGCCCGGTCACCCTTCCTAATCTTGTTTGTAACAAGTAAACACCTTCCTTTTCTTGATCGCTCCCTAAGATCACTTTCTACCTGCCCAGCTCTACCCTAAAGTGGGGCTCATCAGTGTTGAGGCTGTAGACTCAGTACTGGTTCTGGCAAAATCAGGAGCTTATATCAGTGTGTGGAGGCACCTGCCACTCCTCGGTAGAGCAAAGGCAATAAACTGAGGAGCGTGCCTGCCTGAGGCAGTTGCCACTCCTGACTGCTGAGCACAGATCCCTCACCGGCCTGCTTTGCTACAGTACCTTGAGATTCCACTTGAGGAAATTGCTCTCTTCCTCCAGCCTCTTCAGGCTCATCACTTTCCTTCATTCTCATTCTCTGGCCAGTTTGCAGGATATAGACAAGGCATGTGTGGGCGCTAGGCAGCCAGGACTTTCAGCAGACCTTGTACAGTGTGGCCTCATGCTTCCTCAGCGTTGGGGTTTTGCAGCAATTTCACTGACCTCTTCCTCTGTAACAATTTAAGAGGTATATTCTCTACAAAATAACCATTCATGAACCTTTTTTAGAGATTTTTGCTATAGGGCTTGTGCAGTCACTGGAGAGACAGAAAGTGAGAAATCACCCCCCCATGGGGGACGGCCATGCTGCAGTCCCTTCACCTCCATTTTCCTCTTGGGATTTTGGCCACAGACACACACACGCCCTGGTATGAGTTTTAAGTCACCGGATCTGGGACTCGAACTGTGGTCAACTACATGGGATTCCTGTGATATAACCATTATGCTATCTGCCGGTCCCTTTTGAGCCCTTTTTATTTAAAAAAAAAAAAAAGGCTAATTTTTGTAATAAATTCTACCCTTCTCTGAGGCCACAAAATCCTGGTCTCTGGGTCCCAAAATCCTGGTCAGAGTCCATGCCAGGAAGATCCCAGAGGCAGTGTGAGATTACAGGCCTGGGCTGCTCTTCCAGAGTTTCAGAGGCTAGTCCCCTCCAGAGGCAGACCCAGTGACATACAGACAAGTCAGTTCTAGGATGCCCTCCAGGCTCATGAGATGCTCCTCTGGCTTCACATTCCTTGAGATTATTCCCATTTCTAGCCCAAATGTCCACCCATGGGCCTTGCTGAAAAACCTGGGCTTGTCTCCACTCCTCCATGAGCTTTCCTGGAATCAAGGTCTAGCCCTTGCCACAGCCATATCTGGGTCTACCTTAGATGGAACAGAGTCAGCTACAGAGGGCTGCACCTGTTCTTACTCACTAAGGTTCTTACCTGAAAACAGCACTACCACAGTAAGATTGGATATTACCAATCCTAGGCCTTGTTGGGCCCCAGTACTCACTATGCTGACTCTAGCATGAACGCATGCTCCAGAAACTGCAGTCCTCATAGTAGTTCCCAAATTCTAGTGCTTTCTGTTCTTCAGAGTTCTGGGCCTCGCACCAAGATAACATGGTTTCAGGGTCAGCTTATAATATCCCTCTCTTCCTGCCACAGTTTTGGAACTCACTGAAGAGTAGTACAAAGGAGACAGGCCAGCTGTCGGGCTTTGCCTTGCTAAAGGCCACTGGAACTAGCTGTAAATCTTGCAAAACCCTTCCCAGCTCTATCTAGCCCCCATTGCAGGTCAAGCACTTGGATAGCCCTGCCTAGCCTGCCCTATAAAAGTCTGAAGTGGAAAGGGAAGAAAAAGCAAAAACCCCATGGTCACATGGGTGAGCTTTTCCAAGTCCAGAAATGATGCAAGGGAGGTACTCCCATGGTTGGGAGTTCGGGCATGTCTGTCAAAGCCAGAGGAACAGAGGTCCATACCCTGCTTTATAATATGGAGGTATTTGAGCTGGACTTTGAGGGTGAATGGAAATTCACCTGGTGGGAGCAGGACTGAGAACTCCCACACAGTCTGCATAGTCAAGGAAGGCGACCTGGGGTGTGGCCTGTGACATGCATGAGAGTTCCCGCAAGAGTGGTCATAGATGTTCCTTTCGGCACTCCTTTTCCTAGTCCAAGGCAGCACTTGGGCAGTCATCCTCTCCTTGGTGGAGACATGAGTTCCTCATTTAACAGACAGTTCTCCTCAGGGGACGCTGAAAACTCTGGAGATTGTGAAGGTACTGTCCCTGCTGATCTGGAGCAGGGTTTCTAGTGCAGCTCTGTCTTCTAGAGACAGCTCTGATCATAAAGGATGGGAACACAGGCCCAGCATGCTCTGAGTGATGTTCCTTCCCAAAGCAGAGTTTTCTACTGCTTGACTAGACAGTGAGCCACAGAGAAGGTGTGAACTGCTCCTTCCTGCTCTGTTGTTATCAGCAGGTTGTTGGACTGGAGGGAGGTGGGTGATTGTTTATAGCATGCTGAGTTTTAAGTACTAGTTTAACCCACAGTCAAGGACCAGCAGGTGGCATAGTGGTTAAGGCGCTGGACTCCCATGTGGCTACTGTGGTTCAAGTCTGGAACCTGGCAACTTGCTTTGTCACTTTCCCTCTCTCTCTCTCTCTTTCTTAGGTAAAATTAAAAAAAATAATAATAATAAATACAGTTGTATTTATTATTGTATTTAATACAATTGAATAAATAAATCTGTTTTGTAAGAGAGATTTTTGCTATAGGGTGCATACACTTGCCAGAGAGACAGAAAGTGAGAAATCACCCCCACCCCAGGGGAGAATGGCCATACCACAGTCCCTTCTCCATTCTCCTATTGGGATTGTGGGCATGCATGCCCCCATGCCCAGCGTGAATTTTAAGCCACTAGGTCCGGACCTTGAACCATGGTTGACTATGTGGAAGTCCAGCGACATAACCATTACACCATCTGCTAGTCCCTGCTGCTGGGTCTGGGACTTGAACCACAGTCAAGTCCATCAACACAAACATTATGCCATACACTGGCCCCTCAGTCTTACTTTCTAGTAGGATAAATATTGACAGATAAAACTCACATACACAAAGCTCTCTGGTGTCCTCATTAATTCTTAAGAGTATAAAGCCTTGAGGGGACAGACTCAGCACTGCTCTCTTAAGCCTAGGGACTGCCCTAGGACAGCATCAGAGAATCACCCCAGCAATTATCCATTAAAGGTCTTTGAGCCCGGTCACCCTTCCTAATCTTGTTTGTAACAAGTAAACACCTTCCTTTTCTTGATCGCTCCCTAAGATCACTTTCTACCTGCCCAGCTCTACCCTAAAGTGGGGCTCATCAGTGTTGAGGCTGTAGACTCAGTACTGGTTCTGGCAAAATCAGGAGCTTATATCAGTGTGTGGAGGCACCTGCCACTCCTCGGTAGAGCAAAGGCAATAAACTGAGGAGCGTGCCTGCCTGAGGCAGTTGCCACTCCTGACTGCTGAGCACAGATCCCTTCCCGGCCTCCTTTGCTACAGTACTGCTTTGCTACAGTACCTTGAGATTCCACTTGAGGAAATTGCTCTCTTCCTCCAGCCTCTTCAGGCTCATCACTTTCCTTCATTCTCATTCTCTGGCCAGTTTGCAGGATATAGACAAGGCATGTGTGGGCGCTAGGCAGCCAGGACTTTCAGCAGACCTTGTACAGTGTGGCCTCATGCTTCCTCAGCGTTGGGGTTTTGCAGCAATTTCACTGACCTCTTCCTCTGTAACAATTTAAGAGGTATATTCTCTACAAAATAACCATTCATGAACCTTTTTTAGAGATTTTTGCTATAGGGCTTGTGCAGTCACTGGAGAGACAGAAAGTGAGAAATCACCCCCCCATGGGGGACGGCCATGCTGCAGTCCCTTCACCTCCATTTTCCTCTTGGGATTTTGGCCACAGACACACACACGCCCTGGTATGAGTTTTAAGTCACCGGATCTGGGACTCGAACTGTGGTCAACTACATGGGATTCCTGTGATATAACCATTATGCTATCTGCCGGTCCCTTTTGAGCCCTTTTTATTTAAAAAAAAAAAAAAGGCTAATTTTTGTAATAAATTCTACCCTTCTCTGAGGCCACAAAATCCTGGTCTCTGGGTCCCAAAATCCTGGTCAGAGTCCATGCCAGGAAGATCCCAGAGGCAGTGTGAGATTACAGGCCTGGGCTGCTCTTCCAGAGTTTCAGAGGCTAGTCCCCTCCAGAGGCAGACCCAGTGACATACAGACAAGTCAGTTCTAGGATGCCCTCCAGGCTCATGAGATGCTCCTCTGGCTTCACATTCCTTGAGATTATTCCCATTTCTAGCCCAAATGTCCACCCATGGGCCTTGCTGAAAAACCTGGGCTTGTCTCCACTCCTCCATGAGCTTTCCTGGAATCAAGGTCTAGCCCTTGCCACAGCCATATCTGGGTCTACCTTAGATGGAACAGAGTCAGCTACAGAGGGCTGCACCTGTTCTTACTCACTAAGGTTCTTACCTGAAAACAGCACTACCACAGTAAGATTGGATATTACCAATCCTAGGCCTTGTTGGGCCCCAGTACTCACTATGCTGACTCTAGCATGAACGCATGCTCCAGAAACTGCAGTCCTCATAGTAGTTCCCAAATTCTAGTGCTTTCTGTTCTTCAGAGTTCTGGGCCTCGCACCAAGATAACATGGTTTCAGGGTCAGCTTATAATATCCCTCTCTTCCTGCCACAGTTTTGGAACTCACTGAAGAGTAGTACAAAGGAGACAGGCCAGCTGTCGGGCTTTGCCTTGCTAAAGGCCACTGGAACTAGCTGTAAATCTTGCAAAACCCTTCCCAGCTCTATCTAGCCCCCATTGCAGGTCAAGCACTTGGATAGCCCTGCCTAGCCTGCCCTATAAAAGTCTGAAGTGGAAAGGGAAGAAAAAGCAAAAACCCCATGGTCACATGGGTGAGCTTTTCCAAGTCCAGAAATGATGCAAGGGAGGTACTCCCATGGTTGGGAGTTCGGGCATGTCTGTCAAAGCCAGAGGAACAGAGGTCCATACCCTGCTTTATAATATGGAGGTATTTGAGCTGGACTTTGAGGGTGAATGGAAATTCACCTGGTGGGAGCAGGACTGAGAACTCCCACACAGTCTGCATAGTCAAGGAAGGCGACCTGGGGTGTGGCCTGTGACATGCATGAGAGTTCCCGCAAGAGTGGTCATAGATGTTCCTTTCGGCACTCCTTTTCCTAGTCCAAGGCAGCACTTGGGCAGTCATCCTCTCCTTGGTGGAGACATGAGTTCCTCATTTAACAGACAGTTCTCCTCAGGGGACGCTGAAAACTCTGGAGATTGTGAAGGTACTGTCCCTGCTGATCTGGAGCAGGGTTTCTAGTGCAGCTCTGTCTTCTAGAGACAGCTCTGATCATAAAGGATGGGAACACAGGCCCAGCATGCTCTGAGTGATGTTCCTTCCCAAAGCAGAGTTTTCTACTGCTTGACTAGACAGTGAGCCACAGAGAAGGTGTGAACTGCTCCTTCCTGCTCTGTTGTTATCAGCAGGTTGTTGGACTGGAGGGAGGTGGGTGATTGTTTATAGCATGCTGAGTTTTAAGTACTAGTTTAACCCACAGTCAAGGACCAGCAGGTGGCATAGTGGTTAAGGCGCTGGACTCCCATGTGGCTACTGTGGTTCAAGTCTGGAACCTGGCAACTTGCTTTGTCACTTTCCCTCTCTCTCTCTCTCTTTCTTAGGTAAAATTAAAAAAAATAATAATAATAAATACAGTTGTATTTATTATTGTATTTAATACAATTGAATAAATAAATCTGTTTTGTAAGAGAGATTTTTGCTATAGGGTGCATACACTTGCCAGAGAGACAGAAAGTGAGAAATCACCCCCACCCCAGGGGAGAATGGCCATACCACAGTCCCTTCTCCATTCTCCTATTGGGATTGTGGGCATGCATGCCCCCATGCCCAGCGTGAATTTTAAGCCACTAGGTCCGGACCTTGAACCATGGTTGACTATGTGGAAGTCCAGCGACATAACCATTACACCATCTGCTAGTCCCTGAATAAGTAATTCGTAAAACACACACACACGCACACACACAGAGTCAGCCCTGTTGTCTATCAGTCATGCACTGTGTAGGAACAGAATAAGGCTGAAGCAATGACAATTTAGTATCTCAAGAGGGAAGACACCATTGTCTGAAAATGGCTCATATGAAATAGCTCCTTTTCTTCTGAGTAAATCACAAACCAGTATTTTCTTGGAAATCTACCTGTTAACTATATACACAGCAGACATGGACTTTGGGGCTCATATAAATGGGAAGATGAGGGATGGTGCTGACATCAGGCATTACTGGCTCTGAGTGCTTAAGTAGGGCCATGCCACCAGGTTCATGGTGTTTGCTATGTCTTACTTGGCTTAATGGTGTCTGGTTCCTTGTGTCAGTTTCTGGATGTCCTCTGGTTGGTGCTGTTTAGTCAGGAAGCCATTCCTCAAACTAGCCACCACTGTCAAAAGGGCAGCACGCTGCAGTGGCCCAGTGTGGGTCATGTGTCCCACCCTAACACCAGGTTAATAGCAACACTGAAATTGCCGCAGTGAGGGTGGGGAAGACTGTTTGGAAGATGAACAGTCATCAGTGTTTAGGGGACCATCATGATAAACAAATTAACCTCATCTGTTTACGTGCCATTATTCATTCGTTCCTTGAGTGTCTGTACTGTGTTTATTTTGGGCAGGCTCTGGCCATAGGCAGCAGCCCCTGACCCAACAGGATCCATCTCTAGTGGGAGTAGGGGAGGATTAAGTGTCCTTTGGAGAAATACATGCAAAACAGAGCCTCTGCCACCTTACTAAGAGCTCCTTCCCGCCTTCTGCTTCCCTGCAACAAAATGTACAGTGGAGATCATGGGCGGGCAGTTCAGTAGCTGAAATGTCTTGTCTTCTCAGATTTTAGAATTTCAAGAAAAACACAGGAAAAGATTGTTGGCCTTCTATAAAGAAAAGGTAGGTCAAATTAATGTGCTGCTTCTTGAACTTTTCGACTTTTGGGTTTATATGTCAGACTTGTTATCTAACACCATGCTCTTAAAGGAGATGGACTACTAGATGTGAGATCTGGGTGTTTGTTTTTCCAGGTATAAGGGCATTGAGGAGGAAGGATTTCGGCATGGGTGTTTGTTTTTCCAGGTATAAGGGCATTGTCACTGTCCCTTCTGACCATCAGCCTTTTTGCTGGACATTGTCTTTGATTCACCAAGCAGCTTCTCA
>NW_006159855.1:3603506-3607178 GCF_000334495.1 Tupaia belangeri chinensis | reverse complement strand
TCCCCAGTGCACCTTCCTCCAGTGTGATTCACGACAGCCTCTGTGACTGCTCTTTTCAATGGTCTGATTCTCTGGGTGTCTGGGAAATACAATTAAAACAGAATCTCCTCCCAACCCCGAGGGGACAGAAAACAATTGTCTTAGTGAATAAGCACTCAGCCCGAATGTGACGCGAGCCCTAGGCAACTCACTAAAAGATGGAAAGCACAGAACTAAATCTCACCCTTTCATGCAGCCAAGCAGCTACAGCTCCACTGCACAGTGGCACATGTTCTCGGGATAAACACTAACTAGTGCAAGAGGAAAAGGACGGCACCATTTGTCACCAGTTCATCCTACAGTCCCTACATCGTTGGGACGACCACCTATGTTAGCTGACTGGTTTTATCCTAAGGGAAATTAAACTTCTCATTTCCCTATGACAGCAGGTAGTTTTGCAACGTGGAGACTCCTAACCTCCCACAGAAGCTGAGAGACAGGGCTACTGCCTTCCTTGACGACTACAATTCAAAGAAATGGTTCTCAGGTCCCTAACAGAGACTTTTCTGGGTCTTTGGGTCAGAAAATTGGCAAGAGTCTGTGTGTTTGTGTGTGTGTTGTGTGCGCGCACACACACACATACCATATAGGGTATGTATACTCATCAGAGAGACAGCAAGAGTGAGAATTCACCCTCCCCCCCCAGATGAGATGGGCATGCCTCACTTCCTCCTCCTCCGAATGGATTTTGGGCATGCATACACAAGTCCCCAGTGTGTTTTTCAAGCTTCCAGGTATGGGATTTGAACTGCTCAGCCAGCTTTGTGGGATCCAGCCACCTTAACTTCTCTGCCATCTGCTGGCCTGCCTTTATGCATGCAGTGCATGGCCACCGTGCCACCCAGTCAGCCCCAGCTTGACAGTATTTCAAAGAGACAGAAAAATAACTACAATTAGGTTTCCTATAGCAAATTCTCTAATAAGATAGGAGAGAAGTCACTGCCCTTATTTTGAAGAGGGAGAATTCTTTTTTTCTTAAGTTTTCTATTATAGGGCATGTGCACTTACCAAAGAGAGACAAAAAGAGAGAGATACAGAGATACAGGGGGCCATCACCCTCCTGGAAGATGGCCATGCCACAATACCTTCTCCTCCATTTTCCTCTTTAAATTTTGGGCACACCCACACAGGTGCCCAGTGTGATTTTCAAGTTACTGGGCCCAGGACTCAAACCATGGAGTTGGACCTGGGAATCTAGCACCTTACCTCCACACCACCTACTGCCCCATATTTTTGATATGTATTTATTCTTCTAATTAATGGTGCAATGCTTCCAACAAGAAATAAAGGTAATATTTCTTTTTTAAAATAATTTATATAATTTTATTTATTAGTATTACTTTTTAATTTGCTATACGATATGTGTACTCATCAGAGAGAGAAAGAGAGAAAAAAAGTGAGAAAGCAAGCTGCTAGGCCTGGAACTCAGACTGATATTGACCATGTGGGAGTCCAGCACCTTAACCACCATGCCTCCTGCTGGCCCCAAAAAGATAACATTTCTTTAAAGATGAATCTTGAGAAGTGGAAGTCCTCATGCTTGCTGATGTGAAGCTACTTTATGCAGAATTATTTGCACGTTTTTAGCTCAAAACTCAGTGACTGCACAGCCAACAGCAGTTGCTATGGTAGCAAAACTTCGTGCGATTCCAGTCCATTCCGTGATGAATGGTCTGGAGCTGCTGCTGGTTGCGGGAAGCCATGTTCTTTCTGTGGGGTTTTCAGTTTTTGTGCCATATTGTGGGCAGGAATAGGCTGAGCATCCTGTGTGGAAACCAAGGTGTGAAGGCAGGGCACAGACACAACGTGAGGTCTGAGCAGCCATGCGTCAGAAACCAGAGGAACGTGGCAAACTGGAAGCACTTGGGTTTTTCCTTCCAATAGGTCCTGACGGAGGACAGGGCAGAGCAATTGAGTGGCCCCCACTGCACAGAGATCTTGAGATTTTAAATCCACCATCTCCTCCAGCTCCTCTGGTAGCTCAGCAAGATGCACATTATTGTGCCCGTTTCGCAGATGAGGAAGTGAAGGCCAGCAAAGGCAGAGCCAATGCGTCCAAGGCCACAGAGTTGATGGCGGAGCCATGAATCAAATCTCAGCTCTCAGTCTCAACATGTGAGGAGCCGGCATTACTGAACTGCGAGGAAATTCCAGGCAGAAATCAGTTTCACAGGCAGCAGTAGTGACTGTCCTCCCTTATTTTTCAAGGCCATATGGTATTCTGTTGTGCATGCAGTGTACACCATGTCTTTTATTCATTCATCAACAGAGACTTAGGCTGCTCCTATATCGTGGCTATTATGAATAATATTGCAATGATTTTGAGAGTACAGATATTTCTTTGACATATCAACTTCAATTCCTTTGGATATAAACCCAGAAGTGAGGTAGCTGCATTATATATAATCCTGTGGGTTTTTTGTTTTTTGTTTTTGAGGAATCTTCATACTATTTTCCAAAATGACTATACTAATAACAAGGGTTCCTTTATCTCCACACCCTTGCCAACCCTTTTTAGCATTGTATCTCTTGATAATAGCCAACCTAACAGGTGTGAGGGGATATCTCATTGTGATTTTTTTTCTTTTTGAGAGGTTTTTGCTATAGGGGGCAAGCGCTTGCCAGAAAGACAGATAGAAAGCGAGAAATCACCCCCCAGAGGGGATGGCCACGCCACAATCCCTTCCCCTTCATTCTCCCCTAGGGATCTTGGGCACACATGCACACGCGCCCGGTGAGTTTAAGCCACCGAGTCCGGGATTCGAATGTGGTCGACTACACAGGAGTCCAGTGACATAGCCATTACGCCATCTCCTGGTCCCCATGCTGCAATCTTTTTTCTTCCAGTTCTCTATCCTGGCAGGATCTTGGGCACTGGTATGCAAACACCCAGTATGTTGCCGCTGGAGCCGAGATTCAAACCCTCAGTCAGCCATGTGGAAGCCATCTTCCTGTGTACAATACTTAACTGCTATGCTGCAGGACTGGCTAGAACTTTCATTTTGAACAGTTCAGTTGTACATGTGTTGTGAGTGTGATGTCACAATAGAGATTGGGTTCAGTTTAATAAAGTCATATGAAGACCCTTGTATGTGGCGATCCCATTCTAGAGATGGTGGAGGAGCAGAGAAAGGAGTAACATGAAACTGCCTCCAAGGAGCTCACCACACATACAGACAGACATACAGCCACAGCAGACACACAGCCAAATGCCGAATGCTTAACGCAGTGGGTACAGTAGAGAACAGAAGCAGCAGGATGCTGGAACCAGCTGGCAAGAGCCCATCCCTACTAGCAAGTGTGCATCTCTTCCCATCTCCGTTTTCACCCAATTTCCATTGATAGAAATCAGCAAGTGTTACAAATTAGTGCTCTGGAGAGACAATTGTTAAACACCAGCACACAACTCTAGAAGCATCAGAGAAAAGATGAGTTTTGAAGGATACATAGGAGTTTGAGCGGTTTGGATAAAGGGAAGGCAATGCACAGAGATCCCAGACCGAAGGAAAGCACCAGGATTACCTGAAGGGCTTGTTAAAACACAAATTGCTGGGGCCAGCAGGTGGCATGGTGGTTAAGGGCGTTGGACTCCTACATGGCAACCGTGGTTCGAGTCCTGGACCTGGCAACTTG
>NW_006159855.1:3597287-3603475 GCF_000334495.1 Tupaia belangeri chinensis | reverse complement strand
CTTTCCCTCCTTCTCTGGTCAAATTAAAATAAATAAGTAAATAAAATTAAACTTAAAAAAGAATCCTCTATAAAAACTCCACAAATGTCTTGGCCCTACCCCTAGAGTTTCTAATTCAATAAAACTAACTCAGGGTTAGTGCCTGAGGATTTACAGCTCTAACAAGCTCTCAGCCTACTGATTTGGGGACAACACTTTCAGAATCATGGAAGTAAATAACAAATCACCCCATTGATTTCCTTTATAGCCTCACTTTCCAAAGTTTGGTTTGCGGGTGACACCAACATCAGCACTCCTATAGCTTGTTATAAAACCATACTCTCAGGAGAATCCCGACAAAATGGAGAAATAGAGGAAAATGATTTGGGCATAACCACATCCCATGGGGGGGGGTTCTCCAGTTCCATATCTCAGTCTCTGTCTCTCTCTCACTGATGAGCACATGCTCCTTCTGGAAACATTTTTAAAAAATCTACAGTGGCACAGATCTTCAGGTGATTCTCATAAATGTGAGTTTGATAAGCATTGCTCTATGGAGCCCACTGGTTTCCTGCCCTGGGCCCTACGTTAGAATCACCTGGGGAAACTTTTCAACAATACTATGCTCAGATTCTACCTCCAGAAATTCCACTGTAATCTGTTTAGGATTGAGGGAGGCTATGGTTTCAGAGCTGCCCAGACGATCCTAATGTGCATCCAGGACCGAGAGCCACTGCTCAGTTGAGAGAAAGGGTCCTTCTTTTGTTTGGGGTACTGCTGTGACCATGCCAGGATGGCTATTTGCAAGAGCAGCCCAAAATCTACAACATCATCCCCATGTACCTGCTGAGAAAGAACTGGAGCAGGACTCTCTCTCATGCCTTCCTGGATTACCCTGCAGACCCCCTCTCTTCCTTTTGCCTGCCTTTCAGCTCCTATTCTGGATTTTAGTTTCTCTTTCTCTCTCCCTTAATGATCCAGAATAGCTAATATGAAAAAACTTACTTCATATGAGGGAATGGGGGGCGGGGGAGGGAGAAGAGAAGCATTTAACAGACACAAAAATGAAAGGTATCTGTTGATGATCCTGTATATGGTAATATCTTTGACTTGATTGACATGCACTGTATTCATGCTGGGAAAAACAACTTTGTATGCTGTGAAGATGTAAAGTGATCCAATGTAATTTTTTTAAGTAATAAAAATGACTTAATATAAAAATGAGTCACAAGTATATCACTATGTATAGCTAATTATATAACTATGGGGCCATTTGGCGGCATAGTGGTGAAACATGACCCTCTACAAGGCTGACCCATGTGGGGCAGTTCCAGGCTCATATCCAGAGACCTCCTTGAGTCCACCAAGCACATGTGTGCCTAAGGTCTGGGACCACCTGAGACCACAGGTGAATTGCAGCATCAAAACCCTACTGGGGGCTCTCTCTCTTCCTATCTCACTCATGGAACAGATAAATAAACTTTTTAAAAACCCAAATTATAGAACTATATATATTCATTATATTAGTTAATATAAAAAATACTTTCCACATGAGCATATATTTTCAGTATATAAAGCACTGAACTGCATATTCAGCTCTAACACAGAATCTCATCATATGATATAAATAGTTTTAAAGCCCTTACATTTCTTGAGTCAAGTTACATGACCTTGAGCTGTCGTTTCGATAACAGGTGAATTAACTGTTTGAAATTATTTTCTTTCTAAAACAAAACCAATACCAATTACTAGTTGAGATGCTTTGTATTTGCATATGGCCTTTGATAGATTCATTCCACACACAGACACACACAGACACAACACACACATACTCACCCCTCAGAACTTGACCCTCAATGGAGTTCTCCCCCTATTTCGAGGTACATGTCTGTTCCATGTGTACTCTGAAGCATACTTAGTTTATACACATTAGATTATGTAGCCTTCTGGGACAGTTTGGCCATTCCAAAGGGCTTTGTCATATAATAAAAATCCATTAGCACTGAACTTCAAAGACATTAGGCTAAGTGAAAGAAGCCAGATGCAAAAGACCACCTGTTGTATGATTCCATTTGTATAATATGTCTAGAAAAGGCAAATCTATCGAGACAGACGGTAGATTAGCGGTTACCTGGGGCTGGGGGTGGGAAAGAGAAATAACTGCAGATGAGCAATTGATGTTTTGGTTTTTTTTTTTATTATTTTTTGGGCAAGGAGGGAATGATAAAAATGTCTAACATTCTATTTTGCCTATGGTCATAAAGTTTTATAAATAATTTCAAACTCATTGAATTGCATTGGTAAAATGGATGAATTCGTTGGTATATGAATTATACCTCAATAAAGCTATTTTTAAAATAACAAGAAGTTAACATGAAATATTTCTTCTCCTTAAAATAAGCCTTTTCACCTTTATCCACCTCTAGTAATAAATGGTAAAGAAGAGAGAGCATATTAACTTTACTGCAGGCTTGCTTATTCAAGAAAAAAATATATATTTCCATCATCAGTGATTTGATAACACTTTTGTTTGTTTAAAGTACTCTTCCTGGCAAGGAGAAAAAAGAGCAAAAGAAGCAAGTTTAAAAGAAATAAAAGCCATTTGATGTTTTAAAAAGAGTTGCTTGGAGAAGCAGCTGGCCCTTAGGGGCAGGCAGAGATGTAACTGGAAAGGGTTAACCCCGCAGGCACCAACATCTGGCAGGAGCAAGTGCGTTGGCAGAGCCTGGTCCGCCCGTACCAGTCTGTACAGGGGATCTGTCCTGCCTACTGATTTATCATTCCCTAATGTCACGGGGATGGGATGTTGAAATTGTGGCTAGAATGTGAAATACGAAAAACACGAAGATTATGATTTAGCGTCTGGGGAAGATCAGTGTTGGCCTGGAGAACAGCTTGTAAATGGGAGGTATCCTTGGCGCTTGCCTGTGGTTTTCGACTCCAAGGAACCAGGAAAGCAAGCTCGAGATTTGGGTGGGCAGAATGTTCCTGCATTGGAGCAGACAGAGGCAAGGGGGAAATTTCTAAGAGCAAAACCACTTCTGTGCTGTGGTGCTGGTGCCCGCCAGGAGGACCAAAGTCAATTTTAATTAAACAGAGACCCGATGTTGAAGGATAAATAAAACAATGTGGGGTGTAAACAGCTTAAATCAGGGATTCAAATGACACCTGCGGGTGTCTAGACATGAGGTGCATCCTGATAATTTGTAGTCTTAGAGAAGATGCAGATGAGTAGGATAATATCCCCAAATTTTGCTCATTAAAAGAAATAATAGCTTGAATTTTAAGGAGGCTCTAAATAAGGGAACTAAGCAGAAGAGTGATTTTAACAGCTATCTGTGGAGAGAAAAATGTAAGCAAGTAAAAGAAACAAAAAACCACATACATGTAAATCCTTCACCAAAAAGAAGGGAAAAAAGAAAGATCGCTGCTTCATGTGCTTTTTTCCTTCCTTACCAAGTTTTACATATTGTGCTAATTTTTTCTTTTTTTTTTTTTTTCGCATTTCCACATGTCAACATACCCCCATTTACAGGCGGAAAAAAATGCAGTTTCCACATTACTGGTTATAGAAATAAGCGTTGACAACCCTTCCCTCAATGCTTACGGTCTGTTTTAATTACTTCCTGTCATACCAAATGCATCTACAATATGGATTTCAAGAATTGGCCTCGAGACCTGGGCGTGCTATGTTTAAAGTTAACTAGGACAGCTTGACGACTAAATCTTGAGATCCATTCATTTGTTCATTCATTTATTCATTCATCCAGAAAAACTACTGCCATAGGCACTAGACGCATAGGAACAAGCCAGACCTTGCCCTCACAAAGCACTCAGTCTGTTGAATGGGATGATAGAGAGAGAGTGAGTGAGTGTGTGTGTGTGTGTGTGTGTGTGTGTGCATGCACACACATAGCTAGTACCCAGTGAGAGAAGTGAATCCATTTTGCAAGAATAAATGAAAAAAAAAAAAATCTAAGGAATTCTTTTTTTTGTCTTGCAATATTGGGCAGTGGAACTTTGCCCAGAAGTCAGTATTTCAGATAACAGAGGATAATTGCTCTTAAGAACCAGTTTAAAAATTATAAAAGAATTTTGGAATCACTCTAAAATACAGGGTTCACTCCCCTACCTTCCTCACTCTTGATTGGTCATGATGACCCTCAATTTTAGTTGCTTTGGTACAGGGAGTTAGGCGTCCGGGTGTTGTTTTTGTTTGTTCATTTCTTTTATATCACAGTTTTAGTCTTATTACTGTGTGATTTGGGGCAGGCTCAGTAGCCTAACTATGCTTCTTTACCTGCAGGAAGCAGTGGACTTGACTAGATGTTCTTTAAAGGCCTACTTTAGTTTTGAGGCTGTTTTTTGTATTGTGCTATCAGTAAGTAGTCCCGGTGCCTTTGCACCAAAGCGGTCTGGGTGCTCCTTGGAAAACACTCCTAACTAATGATGGTTCAGGACCCTTGTTAGGGCCAAGACTGTGCTTGTTGAAACTGGATCTAGGGGACAGCAGGTGGTATGGTGGTTAAGGTGCTGGACTCCCACATGGCCAGCCACGGTTTGAGTCCCATACCTGGTGGTAGCTTACTTTCTCACTTTCCTCCTCTATCTTTCTCTGTCTCTGTCTGGTCAATTTGTAAATTTTTAAAAATTCTTTAAAAAATAATAAATTTTATCTAAAGTATCTATAAATAGTCTCTAAGGGAGGTTCTAAAAAGCTCTGGAGGTTTTCAGGCATGAACTCAAAAACATGGCCCTGTGAACTTGCTAGGATGCACAAATGCTGTTTTCTTTCTAATCACAGTCTGGAAGATGGAGGTCACTTTAAATCTTACCACCAGACCAATAAGAGTGTAACTATGCATATATTCACCAACCAACTGTGCTACTATTCTTAAGGCAGAGGGCAAGTTCCTCTACCATGTATCTCTGTTTTCAGGACAATGGCACAAAACACATTCCACTTTCCCATGCACTGATTTAAGTTAGTTTTATTCCTAAAACTGGTATCAAGGAATTTAGCAAACATTTATGAAGCAGGTACCTGCTCTGTTCCAGACCCTGAGCAAGTTGCTGGCAATAGAGATGAAAAGCCTGGTCCCTCCCAAGATAAGGTTGGCCAGCATACACAGCTCACTGGGATAGCGTCTTAACACAGCCCTGCACTATCACAGTACAAGCTCTCATGGAAAGGGTAGATTTGTAACCTGGACTCATTTGTATACTTTTCTTTATTTAAGAGAGATTTTGTGATTGGGAGCATGTGCTTGCCAGAGTGAGAGAGAGAAAGTGAGAAATCACCCCCCTGAGGGGATAGCCACGCTACAATCCTTTCTCCTCCATTCTCCTTTCGGAATTTTGGGAACACACACACACATACACACACACACACACACCCAGCATGAGTTTTAAGCCACTGGATCAGGGACTCAAATTGTTTTCTCCCAGATAAAGACCTAAAATCTGCAGGTAAAATGCTACTGTCAGGGGGAAACAAACAAATAAAAACAAACAAACAAAAAAAATGGTTGATGTTGCCCCTAGTCATGCCCTCTCCAGATATTTTATAATTAAAAGATTGTTGGCTAACATATGTGTAATACATGTTTATTGCAGAAAGTTCAAAAAAATACTGAAAACTAGACAGAAGAGAATAAAAATCAGCATGAACTGCCCCATTTAGATGCAACCACTGGCAACATGCTGGTATGTATGTGCTCAAAAAAGATTTATTGAGACCCTGGGCTGGGCATTGTGCTAGGTGCTGGGGACACTGCCGTGAAGAGCTCCACCCACAATTACAGGGCTCAGTAGCCTACAGGGAGAGAGACTGCACTCCAGGGTCTAAATTGTGAAGACCTGGAAGTAGGAAGAGTACACATGGAAGGGGCTAGATCTCACAGGACTCCCTTGGGCTCTGGGTTGAGGGAAGGGTTTCCAGAAGGAGAGACGTTTAAGTTGAGACATGAAAAATCAAGGGGAGTTGTCCAGGAGAGGTGAAGGTGGTAACTGGAGGAGGTGTGAGTGAAACATGCATGACTGGTGGGCAGAGGGCAGGGGCCTCCAGGAGGAAGGATGATAAGAGAAGCTGCTAAGGAGGTAAGCCAGGTCCCAGCAGAGGTTTATCAAACTGAGTTATTATTATTCTGTAGTTACAACTTTGGGTCCTGAGTCTGCTTATTTATTGATTTTCTAAATATATATATATA
>NW_006159855.1:3556476-3578521 GCF_000334495.1 Tupaia belangeri chinensis | reverse complement strand
TATATATATATATATAAATATAAAGTTTATTTCTTTATTCCATGAAAGAGAGAGAGAGAGATGGCATCCCCAAAGGATCTCCATGCTGTGATCAACCCCCACCACCAGCAAGCCTTAGGTCATGAGCATGTGTGTTCAGTGACTCAAGGAGGTCTCCACAGGCAAACCCAGGACCTCTATGTGGGTCAGCCTTGTAGAGCATCGTGTTTTACCACTGCACCACCATCTGACTCCCTTTCTGTTTTGATCCTAGACGTAACACTATGGCATAATCATGTTTTATATTATTATAAACTATTTTCATGGATACACAATATTCCCCCAATGGATGAGGCATTATTTACCTAAGTATTCCCATCTTGTTGAAGAGGTATCTACCGAGAATTAGAGAAGGGAAAAAAAAAAAAGAGGAAGAAGAAAAAGCCTGCTTGTCTTTGCTTCACGTCTCACTCCTCTCACAGTTCTCCAAGATCTCCAGCTTAAGGCAAATAGAAAAATTCTAAGCAAGATAGATGTGTTAATGCTCTTTTACTTCAAATCAGAATTTCAGTCATCAACCAAACCCACTACTTCCAAAACTCCTCGCTAGCAGTAGTTAAATCTCCTTCTAGAACAGAATCATCACAGCTTCCATTTCCTCATCTAGCTCACCCACTCCCACATCCAAGGAAAGATAAACTCACAGAACCAGTTTCTAGGTAGCACCAGCTCCTCTTCCTCCCTCTAGTGGGCTCCCCTCCCTTCCCTTCTTCTGAAAAACACTAGGATCAAACTTGGTTGACAAACTATCAAAGTTTATTAAAGAAAAAGCCTTAGAAGTATCTCAGATGAAAATAGTGTAAAAAGAAAATCACTCTTTCATTCCTCTTAACCCCAAAGAAGCAACAAGCACTCATTCATTCATTCATACATTCGGTCATTCATTTATTCAGCAAGTACTTGTTTGCGGTTAGACCACCCTCTGAGCATAGAATGAAGCTAAAAGCAACCAAGCCTCTGCCTTGTGGACCTTACAGTTGGGAAGAATCTGACATTTCGCAAATAAGCATATCAGTAAGCATCTTATGACCTACAGCGGTACGTGCCATGAAGGTAAACATGTGTGAAGGGAAAAGCACGACAAATTTAAGAAACTAGAAGGAAGCAATTTGATTGAGCATGGAGAGAGAGTGGGAGAGAATTTTGTCAAATAAACAAAAGAAGTCTCCTTTTCTTCTCTTTCTCCCTTAACACAGCCATCAAACATCTTGTGGGAGATGAAGCATTTCTGCCCATTTGGAAACAAACAGACTCATCTTCAGACTGGGTGGGCTTGGCATTGGGGTAGGAAAACACGTCATGTCGCCTTCAATTCATTCAACCTCTTATTTCTTTTGGTCTTTGAGGCCCTGGGGGTCAGTAACCTGGTTATGAAGGCAGCTCTCAGGAAAATTAAAATACTAAAAGCACACATGAATGAAGAAGTTCTGTTTATGTACATGCCATTTATGTATGGCTCATTGATTTTCCTTCTGTTGGCTGTTCTTTAAAAGTATCTTACTAAGAAAGTTCTCATGAGCTCGGATGTTAATATTAATGCTATATCCAACACCCACAGATTCTCAGAGATATAAGGTAGCCTTTAGACTGTATTATTGATTTATTCTGCTCGACTGAATCAGTTGGAACTCTTTTGGTAACAACTGATAGAAAACCCAACTCGAGTTGATTTAAGCAGAAAGAGAATTTATGGATAGTCCTGGGGTAGGGCTAAGGATCTTCGGCGCAACTTAACACACTGATCAGACATTATTAGCACTCAGCACAGCTCTGTTCTTCCGATGTGTGGACTTTGTTCTTAGACAGTATCTCCCCTCAGGGTCAGAAGGCAGCTGCTGCAGCTCAGCTTTAAATCTTACAGTGAAAATGGAGCTCAAGATGCTCAGTGCCCGCCCTGGGAGCTGGGGGTTGGGGAGAGGAAACCCACTTAAAGCACTTGGACTGAGAGGGAGCCACGGGGCCAACAGAAAGTGCAAGGTCCTAGACATTTTTTTAATAAAAGAAAGGTAAAGAAACGTAAGAGTCCATTCTTCCCCCAGATCTAACATTGGCAGGACCCACTCATATGACTTGACAGAAGAGAGACTTACAGAACAGAAAGCGAACAGAGAAGTCATGTGCCTTAATCTTTCTTTTGGCACGATCAAATCCAGATCTTCTCAAGCAGACGAAAATGTGAAAATGTTTACAATGAAAGAACAAAGAGTTGTGCCCTGGCATCTAGTGACACTAAACCCTAAAGTCACCTCTCCTCCTCTGTGTGTCTTTTTTTTTGGGGGGGGGAGGTTTTTTTGCTATAGGGTGCACGTACTCGCCAGACAGAGAAAGAGACAGAGAGACAGAAAGCAAAAAATCACCCCCAGTGGAATGGCCACGCCGCAATCCCTTCTCCTCCATTCTCCTCTCGGGATCTTGAGCATGCATGCACACGCACCTGGCGTGAGTTTTAAGCCACTGGGTCCAGGACATGAACTGCGGTCAACTACATGGGAGTCCAGCGACATAGCCATTACGCTAACTGCTGGTCCCATGTGTGTCTTCAATGATGAAGAAATGCGTTTCATTTTTGTTTTCTCCAGTATTAATTCTGCTCTCATTGTTTCCAGGGCTTCAATATCTACCATAACATTTTAGATCATTTTATTTGTTACACTGTCCAGCTTTCTTATTTTTCCTTTCATCTTAATTCAGGTTTTGTCTCTTGAAAGTATTCCTGAATTTTTCAGAGAGAATAATGCAGATGCCATGTAAAATGTATTTTTTGCAGTATTTTTCAGAACTGTAATTTTGCTTTTCTACTTGTAAGAGTTCCTAGACTTCTCTAAGCATTCATTTTTGTGGGTATAAAATGGGATAATATTAATAATAAGCCTCATACATTTTTTTGTGAGGATTAAAGAACTCAGAACTCTGTGTCTGGCATTTAGTAACTATTTAACAAGTGTTAGCTGCTATCATCATTATCATCATTTTATAGAGTCTTTTCATAGACCTATCCCTTTTGGGGTATTTGTCCTCCTTGTTCAATGAGTGTTTTCATCAAACCTATTTTCCCATTCCCCCAAAAACAAAACTCACATTTGGATGTTCAAAAAACCCACTTCACACCCAGCAGGATGGCTATAATAAAAAAGATGGATAATAACAAATGTTAGCAAGAATGTGGAGAAAACAAGAGCCCTCAAACGTTGCTGGTGCTATTGTGGTCACTTTGGAAAATAGTTTGGAAGTTTCTCAAAAAGGACCAAAGAGTTGCTATGCTGCAGTTATATACAGTGAAGGAATGTAAAATAAATAAATGTAAAATTATAAAAAAAGAAAACAAAACAAAAAAAATAAAAGAAGAAGTTGTTCTATGGCTCCTCAATTCTGCTACTAGTGTATACCCTAAAAGAAGTAAAAGCAATACTCAATACACATATACACATGTTCAGAGTGGCACTACTCACAATAGCCAAAATGCTGAAATGGTCCAAATGTTCACTGGTTGATAATGAAGAGATAAACTGTGATACAAACACACTACGCTATATTATGCTGCCGTAAGGAGTAAAATACTGATACATGCTACAAACATGAGTCTAACCAGATGAACCTCACAAACATTATGCTAAGTGGAAGAAACCAGACACAAAAAGTCACATATTATATGATTCTATGCATATTAAATGTTCAGAATAGGTAAATCCATACAGATGGAGGGTAAGTTGCTGGCTGCCAGCAAGGAGATTATGGGGAATGACTGATTAATGCCTCAGGGGTTTTTCTTGGGAGTGATGGAAATTTTGTGGACCTAAATAGAGGTGGTGATTGTGCAACATTGTGAATGTATTAAATGTCACTGAATTGCTCACTTTCTTTCTTTCTTTCTTTCTTTTTAGAGGTTTTTGCTATGGGGCATATCTACTCACTGGAGATAGAGAGAGACAGTGAAAGGGAAAGTGAGAAATCACCTCCAGGGGGATGGCCACACTGCAATCCCTTCTCTCCCATTCTCCTCCTGGGACCTTGGGCATGCCTACACACATGCCCGGTGTGGTTTTTAAGCCACCAGGTCTGGGACTTGAACTGCAGTCCACCATGTGAGAGTCCAGTGATGTAACGACTACACCATCTGCTGGCCTGAATTGTTTGCTTTAAAGTGGTTCATTTTATGTTATGTCAGTTTCACTTCAATCAATTGCTTTCTTACATTTAAAAAAGATCCCAAAATGATATGTTTGATGTTTCTTGATTCCTGCTTCTGCTTCACTAGCCCCTTAGCGCTGCTGTTTGATCTGATCTTCCATGTGATCTTAAAACCCTGGACAGCTCACTGGTTCAGCCACCCCTCTCTATGGGGAGACAGCAGAGATCCTTGCCTCTGGACACTTCTGTTACCAGATTCTCCACCTGGACCCCTGTTCTTGGTACACAAACAGCTTTCCCTTCTCCTGATACACAAACACCCCACCCCATGCCTGGGCCTGTAGCTCCCACAATATCCCTGAACCACCAGGGACCTGGGGCTGAATGAAGCCACCTTTGTGCCAGGGCTTCCAGCATGGCAGCCCTCAAGTTTGCCTGATTCACTTCTAAGGGCTGCTGGCTAGATATCTGCTGTTTAGAAGGTACCTTCCCCTCTCCAGTCACTTCCATACCTCCAAGCCTCCGGTTGGGTGCTGCTTCCAAAACACAGGGTCCCAACCTTGGGTCTTCCTCTCCCTAAAGTGGAAGGAATTCATGACATCCAGGATCTATTCCACTTCTCCCAGGAGGTTTTGCTACTTCCTCAGGAAGTTGAGTTACAGGATGAATTTAGGCATCTCCCTTTTATTTTGTGCCATTTATTCTCGATCTAAGAGTTTCCTCGAAATTCTGATACTCGCTTGACATCTTTATCCAGCTTCCAGCACAGATCCAGTCATGCCCTGTATTTCTGTATGTTCCATAATTTTATTTAGAATTGGGAAGAAAAATAATGTTACCCTAAAAGCTGGGTGTACTGTTTTTCCTTGTTCAACCTAGAACCTTTCCTAAGTGACATACTTTGATTTTGAAATGCAGTTTCTCTCCCTCTTCATAGCTGTGAGAGAACACGCAATTAAACATTTTTTGCACAGCATTACAAATATTGGAGCCTCAGTAAAATCCTCTTTCTGGCAACACCCAGGGGAAATGGGGGAAGCAGCAATGAACAAAACCCTCCTGCAGAAAAGGGCACAGGAAGGTAAAATGTGAGTGGTTTCTCCTTGGTGATGCAGGGTCCGAGCAAGTCAGGGCTTCTGAAGGAGGCTGCTGTCAAGAGCTCTAACTTGCCTGCCCTGTGGGCCAAGGCCTGCCCTAGCCACAATAGTTTACTATGCCTAGACAAAAAAAAAATAGAAGAGAAATTCACAAATAGAATGTCAACTGTATGGCGGCTGCCAAGAATCAGAGCCAGGATCTCTTGGTCGGGCTTCTCCTTGGCCTTTCCTTCTTTGCAATGGTGGAGCGCAGCCAGGTGAACCGACCTGACCACTCTGTGTGCAAGCCTGCAGCTGGCTTGGAAAAGCATGTCCTTGCAGGGCTCTGTACACTTCCTTCTCAGCCTGAAGGAGGGTGCCCATTGTCACAGAGCTGTGAACATGCTGTGAGGATGCCCATTCAGGTCTGTAGGCAAACCTTCTGCCCCAAGCGGATGTACAACATGCACCTTCCTTGGGCAGGTTGGACGTGGCTCCCTCCAAACCACTGCACCTTTTTTTATCCCTCTGATGGCCATCTAGCCAGTTTCTGCAGTCTTCACTGCATGTGCTCTTTGAGTTCAAGAGGCTTGCTGGAGAAGATTAAAAGGGGCCACATGACTAGAATGGAGATGCACAGTGTCACATGGCGATCAAGAAGAGATCACCACTTTGCTTAGACTCAGAGCTTAGCAGGACCCTTGACCATACCCTGCACGCTTTCAAGCTGGCCATGCACAGACAGAGGGAAGCAGGCGTTGGAGGAGAGAACTGTTTGCTGAGGCCTTTGATGTGCAAGCACTTCCAAATGACGTGGTCAGAGTCCTGACTCCCTTCCTGAATAGGTGGGTGGCTGGGTGACTTTCTTCCCCTCTAATGGGCCACAGTGTCTTTAGCAATAGAATAGAGACTAGACGAGATGATGTCTATGGTTCTTTATGGTTCTGACACACTGAGCTAGTACGGTGAACATGCACTTGGGCCACAGGTAAAAGTAGTGATTCTAAGACGTGATGAGAAAACGTGGCACCACTGGATATTCTTGTTCTCCCCATAGCACAATGCCAAAAAGAGACATGCATCCTGGGACCAGAAGTTAGCATAATGGTTATGTAACTGGACTCCCATGTAGTCAACCATGGCTCAAGTCCCAGACCCAGTGGCTTAGACTCATGCATGCGTGCCCAAGATCCTGAGAGAAGAATGGAGGAGAAGGGACTACGGTGTGACCATCCCCCCTGGGGGGTGATTTCTCACTTTCTGTCTCTCTTTCTCTCTCTGTCTTTCTGGTGAGTGCACACCCCCTATAGCGAAAACCTCTCCAAAAAAAGAAAAGAAAAAGAGACATGCATCTCTTCTCCCATCTCTGAGAACCCAGGTGGAGTGAGCACCATCCTTACGGTGCTAGGCACGGTTATAATCTTCCATATCAGCAAGAGCCCTAGGCTCCCCTTGCACTGATAGGAAACCTGAGTCTCACTTGAATTCGAGGAGCACCCCATCCTGTCAGTATGTGTGAGGCACCATGTGAAAGACACAGAGATGTAAAAAATACAAGACTTCGAGCTAATCTGAGCATCTTTCAGTTACTTAACACGCCATGCCCTCGGTTATTCCCAGGTCTTTACATGCGCTGTGCCCTCACCCTGAAGTGCTCTATCTTTGTTACTAGGGCTGCTGTGTATGACTGTGCAGGCTTCGTACCACAAACTTCTACACCAGCAGTATTTACATGGATGTTGATGGTGCTCTCGGACATGTGCAGTGCGTGACTTGCACAACTGTACAGCATGGCTCTGCCTGCCACCTCCACCCCATCTGTCCTATCTGGGGACAGCTCATCTCAGCTTTCAGTTTAGTTATTATCTATCCTTCTGTCGTTCTTCCTTTCTTCTCTCTTTGGGTATACAGTTGTAACAAAATAGGGATTCCTACCCTTATGGAACATCTATATTGTTCTTCCTCCAGGAAACATTCCTTGACTGTACCCTATGATTGCATCAGATGGCACTGGTCACTGCCAACTGACCAGTGAATGACTCTGACTTAGAACCTTGGGTTAGAATACAGAACCTGTGGTCTGGAGGGGATGTGTGAGGACTGGAGGGGCTGGGGGAGATGTACAGAGTTGGAGCTCTATCCTTCCCAGCTTCCTGTCCTTGGGAGCACCCCGGGAGACTTGTGAAGCTCATTAGTGAAGCAGCAATGAATGTGGGGCTGAGTGTGGCTTCCTCTTGCCAGGGAGGCCACAACGTTTCAGAACGTCCCAGAGAGGAATGGTGCACCACCCAGGCCTGCCTCCTGGGGCTGCAAAACAATTCCTAATGAGTCCTCTCCAGGGGAGGGTGAAGTCACCTGCGAGAAGGCAGCTGAGCCTAAGGTGTTCTCCAGGAGGCTTAAAATAGCCGGGCTCCCTCCACAAACACCTTCCTAACACTATTTAGGATGGCGGATGCCAGGAAACTAATGAATCCGAGCTTAGTGAATTAATTGTTGATGAAATAATGTGAATAGTGTGCTTCCTGTTCATCAGTCTCTACAGAAATTAATTAGCCCCACTTGGCAGCAAGCAGGATCAAATTTTCAACTTAATTTATGAATTTGGCCAAACTGTCTATGGGAAGTCTTGCCTGGAGGACCTTCCGTGGCTGTTTCGTGTCCCGACAGGCCTCGCCTTTCATAGAAGACATGATTGCTTTGAGAGAGCCCCAACCAGAGAAGAGGGTGATGGAGGAGGAACGAGGGGAAGATGCTCCTGAATGGAGGCTTTGATTGTGAGGCTTCAGTCAGGCCCCTTCCTGCCTTCCTGCCTCAGCCCTCCCTGGTGGACCCTTCACCAGAGGAGGGTCTGCAGCTGAGCTGAGAGATGATGACTCAGAGCAACGGCGCTGACTTTCAGGCACAGCCTGAGTTTGGTTTTAATTATTCTGTGCTGTGTGCACTAACTCAAATTGCAGGATGATGTGAAAGAAAAATAAATCTAGTGAGAAGTGTATCGGGGGGATCATTTTAAAACAGGGGGCTCTGTAGGCCTGGGGGACCAATTTGTGGAATTTGAGAGCAATTACTCAAACTGGGGTACAAATTAGTGCCTTGGTCCCTTTATACCCCAGAATGAGCACAGAGGAACACCGGCTAAAGAGGGCACAGCCAGTCTCTGTCTCAGGGCAAAACTCCCTGGCTGCAGCGAGAGTGAACAGGAATCCCAACCAGACTTCCCAGCTGAGCAGTCAAGAATCTGACATAAACGAGTAAGCAGAGTGACCCCCACATCGCCCGTCTTTGCAACACTTCTGGGAGAGAGAGTGTGGATGCGTGTTTGGGTGTACACATGCTTTTCTGTGCTCATAATACACCAGTTTTCTTATGTAAAAAGCCTGTGAACTACTGAGTCAGAACAGGAGTGAAAGAGAGGATGGAAGGTGTTCCAATCGAACTGAAAAGTTCTGAGCAGCCCCGGGAGTCAGGGAAGGATGGGAATCCCTGCGGCTATTTCCACTGCTTGGGATTATTCAATAATTCAACTGATAATTAAGCACTGGGGATACAACAGCGAATGCTCTCATGAAGATATATTTATTATGAGCACAGACACAAGCTATTAGCATCTGGTTTCCAATTCTATTAAAACTTAGACTTGTCAACACTTTATGATGGTCCCATTACTGAACTCTGGGTCCTATGTTCATTTCTGTTTTTCAGATGAAATGCATTTTGGCTCATATACATGCACATTGTCATCTCTCTTGCATGTGTGGCTATTTAAATTTGTATCTGGAGGCCACGCAGTGAGTGGCACAGTGGGAAAGTACAATACTCTGTGAGGCTGACCCTCATGGAAAGGTTCCAGGTTCTCATCCAGAGAACTCCCTGAGTGTACCAAGTGTGTGTGTGCCCTTGACCTGCGCTGGCTGAAGCTGGGGGTGGATCATAGTGTCCAGGACCCAGTTGTGGGGTACTATGTCTCTCTCATTCATGGGAAAAAGAAAAGTGTTTAAAAATTCATATTTAAGTTATCCTGTACAGACCATCTCAAATTTAGTTTCCCAAAAATTGTGATCTTCTAAAGGCAGACAGTCTTAGCAACCATGTTAGGGTGCATAAGCCACAGGAAGAAGGAGCCCGTTTGTGCATGAGTCTGGCCATTTGTAGACACCCTCGGGTCCCTGAGAGCACGCCCTTGTAGGTTTGATGTTTGACTGAGACCTCAAACCAAGCTGCATGGAGGGACTCATCTGTGCATCCAGATCTGCTTCCATGGTCCGAAAAAGCATATTAAACAGAGTGTGCTGGAACTGGAGTAAATGCCCACCTCCTCCTTGTAGGCGTTCGCCTCTGCAGCCAGACTACCCTTCCCTTTAGGAATGATGTGATGTTATTACCAGCTCACTGTGTGACCTCAGGCTGTGTCTGCCCTTTGTTTACCTTTGTTCTCCAACTGCCAGGTATGTAATTCCATGGTTCCTTCTGGTAGCTTCTCAGGAAAAGGTAGATTGCATAAACATAGGTGTGTGTAGCGACAACTCCAGTTAGAGTGCTAAGAAAAGCATTCAGATGTGTTTAATGACCAAAGCATGGTCTTCCATCTGCCCAAAGTCAGAGGTAGATTAGCAAATCACTGTTTTACAACAAATGTCCTTTACTTCTTTCGTCCTCCAATCCTCACTCCCACATCTTACCTGCAAGGGGCCTGTCACCTCGAAGGCCATTGCCCACCCGCACAGATTAAATGGCTCTCTGGCCTCACCCACCTCCATGGGGGCTGCCCTAACTCTTCTCTCCAGAAGCAATTTTTCCCTCTTTTCTGGCCCCACACCACTCTTGGAAATTGCAAAGTCCTCGTGGAAAAAACTGTGCATCCTTAATCTGTTTTGTCCTCTATAGTCTTCTATAGTCTTAACTCTAAAGAGGGACTCAGTGTGCATCTGTTCTGTGTCTATTCCATCCTGAGAACATTTGAGGACAAATTACTGTTTACATGGTGAAATCTAATGAAAGAGGTCTTACACGGTAAGTCCGATCGTGCTGAATGTCCAAAAGTTTTTCTTTACTGAAAGCAAATAAGTAATTCTCCTTGGTGCGCCATTGCTCAGAAATGTGATTTAGTAGGCATCTCTACTGTCTCTCCCTCACCCTTTCTGCAATATTCTAGCATAGAAAAATGGAGGCCAGAGGTTGACAGTGAGAGCCCAGAGACCAGGGTTCAAGCCCCAGCAATGTTCCTCACTAGGTGAGCAATCCTTCATAAGCCGCCATTTAATCTGCCTGAGCTTCGATTTACTCAGCAAACTGGAAGTAATAACATCTGTCTTGCTCTTCTCCAGGGTGGCTATGAAAATTAAATGAGATGGTGTATACACAAGCACTTGTATGTGAAAATCATTGAGCTGTTCATTAAGACATGTATACATATATCATACTTCTGTAGAAGTTTGTTTGTTTTGCTATAGGGGGTGTGCACTCGCTGGAGAGAGACAGAGAGAGGGAAAGTGAGAAATCAGCCTACAGGAGAGATGGTCGCACCATAATCCCTTCTCCTCTATTCTCTCAGGATTTTGGGCACTCGTGCTCAGAGTGGTTTTCAAGCTGCCAGGTCCAGGTCTCTAACCTCAGTTGGCTATGCGGGAGTCCAGCATCTTAACCACCATGTCACCCACCTGCTGGCCCCTGTAAAAGGTTTTTTATAAGGTAACACTTTGTACAGACGTTTCCAGTTGTACTGTTATTAAACTGCCTGCTGGACAAAAAGTGAAAGAATGACTTAAGGTTAGCTTTAAGTCATTAACACAGTCTTGAATAGGCGTTAAGTTTATATGGGAACTAGTCATTTTTGTCTAATGTGACAACTCCACATTTTTTAAAATAATCACTTCATATTTCTCAATTTTTTAGTCTTAAGCATATTCAAATACCATAGAATCACCTTTTTATAATGTGGAAATTTGCATTTAAAGTAAAAATTTAAAGTTCTTTGTGGAAATGTATATGATATAGTGAAGAACAATTTCTCTCAATCATGCAAATATCAACTTGAAATAATGGCCAGGTGGTAGCACAGAGTGAATGCTGGGAAGGTCCTGGATTCACGTCCTGTGACCTCCCTGTGTGCACCAGGCATGCTCGCATCCACAGTACAGGCCAGCTGGCACCGGGAAGGAACCACATATCAGGACTCTCTGTAGGGGATGCCTATCTCTCTGTCTCTTTCTGTCTCTCTTGGAAGAAATAAACTTTTAAAACTTTAATAATAACCGGGATACATGAACAATTATAATTGCCTAATTTTTGTTTACCACTATATACTAAGGGCTTGGATGGTGCCTGATCAACTGTCTCTATTTTCTTGAGAAGTAGGGGGTACCCAGGACGTGGGACTTTCTGTGCTAAAGCTGGGAAAGTCTTGGGAAAACTAAGGTGACTGGTCCATGGAAGATGTTCATGTACTTGAGGAAGAAGAGAAAGGAAGAAATGTAGGTACCAGAGACTGTGTAGGAGGGGGTAGACAGTTGGAGACAGGAAGGGGGGACTCAGGAAAAAGGAGGGCATCGAACACAAAATGAAAAGTTATTATGTATGGTAATATCTTTGATTGCCTGACATGCAATGCATTTATGCCTTAACAACCCACATTGTATGCCATGAAGACATGCAATGATTGGGGTTAGCTGGTGGTATGGTGGTTGAGGCAGCTGGATCCCATGTGGCCACCAGCACAGTTTGAGTCCCAGAAAATCTTGAGAGGAGAATAGAGAAAAGGGGATTGCAGTGTGGCCATTCTCCCTGGGGCTGCTTTCTCACTGTGTCTCTCTGGCAAGCATATATACTCTATAGCATTTTTTTTTAATCAAAAAATTAATTTAAAAAAGACATACAATGATTGAATGTAAATTTTTTGCAAAGTAAAGGAGGAAGGAAAGAAGGAAGATAAGGGAAGTAGGCAGGTAGGAAGGCAAGAAATTGAATAATAAATGTTGGTATCAAAAAACCCTCTTTTCCTGGGAACCAGCAGTTAGCGTAATGGCTATGTCGCTGGATTCCCACGTAGTCGACCGCGGTTTGCGTCCCAGATCCGGTGGCTTGGGACTCACGCCAGGCACATGTGCGTGCGCGCCCAAGATCCCGAGAGGAGAACGGAGGAGAAGGGATTGCAGCGTGACCATCCCCCCTCGGGGGTGATTTCTCGCTTTCTGTCTCTCTGTCTCTCTCTGTCTGTCTGGCGAGTGCACGCGCCCTATAGCAAAAACCTCTCCAAAAAAACAAACAACAACAAAAAACCACCACCAACAACAACAAAAAACCTCCTTTCCTTTAAATGTTCTATAAGCTGTATATCCTTTATGCATATTATAAACGCTTAATATTCATATTTAAAGGCTGCTACTCTGCACCTAAAACATTATCATGGGGTAAAGTGTTCTTCAACAATTGGTTAATATTTGGCAATACTACTTTGCCAGGACCACAGGCAAATGTAAAGATGCTAACGCTACACACATTAAGTCCAGTTGTTCCACATCTTCTCTCCTAACTACATGATTCCATTGTAGAAAGCAAACAAGCTATAAACTGGGGAGAAGGCATCCATGGAGACTTTACTGTATCCCTGGAAAATTAAATCCCAAGACTGGAATTTGGAGTTGATGCTGTTAACCTAATTAAAGGCATGTAGGGCTAGAAGAGATCTGAGTGATTCCTCTAGTCCCTTCTATTCCCAATGGGTAAAGTCAGTCCAGAGTAGGGTAGTTGTGACCTAGGTCCCCTTGGTAGGTTGGTGGCAAGGCCAGGCTAGGAACTTGCTCTGATTTTCCATTTAGCTTGCCTCCCGATTCCCCCATGTTTCCTCTTCCCTTTCTTTCCACTATTCTTGACTTCCTTGTCTGCAGCCTGTGGCATTTTGGGCCAAATTATGAAGCACCTTGTCAGATTTGGGGATTCCCTATGCTTGCAGAGAATGTGCACCTTCCTCCAGTTCAAAACTTTTTTGTTTCCACCTGACTCTGCCCTATCCCCTAAATTCTCAAAAAATTAGCTACTGTGTAGGCTTAATAAAATGCCAAATAATAAACAGCATAAAAGTATTTTATCTACTAATCTCCAATAACCAGCTATGGTTTCATGCTCCTAATCTTGAATGAGACTCTACAAACTATCTTCACTCTAAACTTACAACTTTGATGCAACCATAGAAAGAAAAGTAAATGGACGTGGAGAGAAGATGTAGAACAAAGGTTGGAAACAAAGCAGGATAGCCTGAACTTTGTATAAAGACTAGAGAGATAAACACAGCAAAACGTGGACCAGTCCCATGGCCTGGTGGTTAAGGAAGCCAGATCTCCCACAGTTGACCACACAGTTTGAATCCAGACCCAGGTAGCTTGAAAAACATGCTGAGTGCACGTGCATGTGTGTCCAGAGTCCCGACAGAATGGAGGAGTGGAGGAGAAGGGACTGTTGCCTGACCATGTCCCACTGGTGGTGCTTCTTCCCTCTCCCTCTGACTCTGGTAAGCACAAACACCCTCTGGCAATAAAAAATTTAAAATTTAAAAAACATAGCCAACCTTGACTAATGCCATCAAAACAATAAGACAGTAAATGCACACTAGCAAGCATCATGAAATAGTAGAAACCTTTGTTATGGACTGAATGTTTGTATCCCCTTCCCCAAGTTCCCGTAAATTCATCTGTTGAAGCTTTAATTCCATTGTAGAAAGCAAACAAGCTATAAACTGGGGAGAAGGCATCCATGGAGACTTTACTGTATCCCTGGAAAATTAAATCCCAAGACTGGAATTTGGAGTTGATGCTGTTAACCTAATTAAAGGCATGTAGGGCTAGAAGAGATCTGAGTGATTCCTCTAGTCCCTTCTATTCCCAATGGGTAAAGTCAGTCCAGAGTAGGGTAGTTGTGACCTAGGTCCCCTTGGTAGGTTGGTGGCAAGGCCAGGCTAGGAACTTGCTCTGATTTTCCATTTAGCTTGCCTCCCGATTCCCCCATGTTTCCTCTTCCCTTTCTTTCCACTATTCTTGACTTCCTTGTCTGCAGCCTGTGGCATTTTGGGCCAAATTATGAAGCACCTTGTCAGATTTGGGGATTCCCTATGCTTGCAGAGAATGTGCACCTTCCTCCAGTTCAAAACTTTTTTGTTTCCACCTGACTCTGCCCTATCCCCTAAATTCTCAAAAAATTAGCTACTGTGTAGGCTTAATAAAATGCCAAATAATAAACAGCATAAAAGTATTTTATCTACTAATCTCCAATAACCAGCTATGGTTTCATGCTCCTAATCTTGAATGAGACTCTACAAACTATCTTCACTCTAAACTTACAACTTTGATGCAACCATAGAAAGAAAAGTAAATGGACGTGGAGAGAAGATGTAGAACAAAGGTTGGAAACAAAGCAGGATAGCCTGAACTTTGTATAAAGACTAGAGAGATAAACACAGCAAAACGTGGACCAGTCCCATGGCCTGGTGGTTAAGGAAGCCAGATCTCCCACAGTTGACCACACAGTTTGAATCCAGACCCAGGTAGCTTGAAAAACATGCTGAGTGCACGTGCATGTGTGTCCAGAGTCCCGACAGAATGGAGGAGTGGAGGAGAAGGGACTGTTGCCTGACCATGTCCCACTGGTGGTGCTTCTTCCCTCTCCCTCTGACTCTGGTAAGCACAAACACCCTCTGGCAATAAAAAATTTAAAATTTAAAAAACATAGCCAACCTTGACTAATGCCATCAAAACAATAAGACAGTAAATGCACACTAGCAAGCATCATGAAATAGTAGAAACCTTTGTTATGGACTGAATGTTTGTATCCCCTTCCCCAAGTTCCCGTAAATTCATCTGTTGAAGCTTTAACCCCAAATGTGATAATATTTGGAGGTGGGAACTTTGGGGGTTAATGAGGTTGAGATGAAGTTCTGAGGGTAGGATCCCCATGAAGGGATGAGTGTCTTTATAAGAAAAGGAAGAGAGACCAGAGCATTTTCTCTCTCTACCATGAGAGGACATTGTGAGATGGCAGGTGTCTACAAGAGAGCCCTCACCAAAAGCCAACTCCTGCTTGACCTTGATGATGGACTTCCCAGCCTCTGAAACTGGAAGAAAATCAACTTCTGTTGATACCACCACCCAGTCTGTGGAGTTTTGCTAAAGCAGCGCAGGCACACTGAGACCACCATATACACAGTTCTCCTAACACTCTTGCTTCGTAGCTCTCATGACCTACCTAAATCATCCCCTCTAAGCTAAATCACCTGGATGGGAGACTCTCAACCTTACATGCACATCAGAATTGCCCAGAAAGTCTAAGATTTAACACCTGCACTTTACTACTGTTAGAATACTTTGCAGGGTGGGACCTATTATTTAGAAGTCCTCTAGGTGCTTCCAATGTGGAACTGTATTTGAGAACTACTTGACCAAACATACTAAAGCACATTGAAATAAATCAAATGACAATGTCACAGAAAAATGGGCAAAATATTAAAAAAGCAATTTTCAAAGAAATACAAATGGCTAATACATGTGTGAGGAAATGTTTAACCTCACTAGTGATTAGGAAAAAACAAAACAAAACAAAAAATATAATAGGCCAACAGGCCAGCACCATTGCCTATGCCTATTGGTTAAGGCAACTGGGTCCCACACAGCTGACCATGTGTTTCAAGTTCTAGTCCCTATGACTTGATAAACACTCCAGGCACATGTATGAGCCAGCCCAGAATCCCAACAGGATGGAGAAGTGGAAGAGAAGGAATTGTAGCTTGACCACACTCTGTTAGGAAGAGCTTTCTCTTTCTCTCTCTCTCTCTCTGGTAGGTGTGCATGGCCTCTGCATAAAAAGGACTGTATCTTGGCAAAAATCAAAAAGACTGATAGTATTTGATGTTAGTAAAAGTGAAGGGCATAGTCTCATAAACTTCTAACTATACTCTTAGATATAGAAATTTCAGGGCCAGCGCATGGTGTGGTGGTTAAGGCGCTGGACTCTCACATGGTCAATGTGGTTCAAGTCCCTAACCTGGTGGCTTGCTCGCTCTCTCTCTCTCTCTCTCTCTCTCTCTCTTTCTCTTCTGGCTCTCTCTGGTCAAACTGAAGAAGAAGAATAAATAAAATTAAATAATAAATAATGTTTAAAAAAGATATAGAAATATTATTTCTGGTAATCTCTCCTATCAAAACTACATAAGGGACCAGCAGTTAGCGTAATGGCTATGTCGCTGGAATCCCACGTAGTCCACCGCGGTTCGTGTCCTGGACCCGGTGGCTTAAACTCATGCCGGGTGCGTATGCGTGCGTGCCCAAGATCCCGAGAGGAGAGTGAAGGAGAAGGGATTGCGGCGTGGCCATCCCCTCTGGGGGTGGGGGTGATTTCTTGCTTTCTATCTCTCTGTCTCTCTCTCTGTCTGGTGAGCACATGCACCCTATAGCAAAAACCTCTCCAAAAAAAAAAAAAAAAACTACATAAGAACATAAGTACTTAAGTAAATACACACACATTTATAAAGCTGGTCCTCCTTATTGCACTCTTTATAACAGTATAAAAGTCCACTAAATGAGTTTGATAATTATAGTACATCTAAAATAAGAAAAATAACTCAATACTAAAAGAAGAGGGGAGATTTTTAACTATCAACATGAAAGATACATGTCTATACACACAGGTATCAATCAAATGGAGAGAATAAAGCAAATTACAGGGTAGTATGTATGGTCTAATCTCATTTAGTTTAAAAAATGTTCTCATAGGGACAAGCAGACAGTCTAATGTTGCTGGACCCTCACACAATCGACTGCGGTTGGAGTCCCGGACTCAGCAACCTAAAACTCACACCAGGCATGTGTCATGTGTGCCCAAGATCCTAAGAGGAGAATAAAGGAGAATGGATTGTGGTATGGCCATCCTCCCCGGGGAGTGATTTCTCGTTTTCTGTTGCTCTGTCTCTCCAGCGAGTGCATATACCATATAGCAAAAAAAAAAAAAAAAAAAAAAAAACGTTCTTGCTACATGTAGAGAGAGACAATTGTGCATAAGGACTATCTTAAAGATCTTTTAACAGTAATTACCTCTAGGGAGTTGGAAAGGAGAATGGGGACTTTCATATTTTACTTTATATTTTGTGACTGTTTTTACAATAAACAAGTATGCACTATTTTTGTACTGTAAATAGTCTGATGTGAGTTCAAACGGAAGAGAGAAACTTTATAGAGAAAAGTTTTCTGTGCCAGGAGGTAGGGGCCATATCAAGGCCATCCTTTTATCACGTTTTTCAATTAAGAAAAAAAATCTTTCAGGAAATCTCATAACTAGGAATATCTGGGAATGGGGCTGGTTTCTCAAGATCTTTTTTAGAATTTTTCTCCTTAGATTTGGAAAAGGTTTTTATTCAGGTGATTTATGGGTGGTATAGGAATTCCCACCCTGAATATCTTGCCCTCAATGTTTCTATTATGTGAATGTTAGGGTAGTCCCTCATCGATAAAGATTGAGGGAGAAAATAAGACTGTAAGAAGGAAATGTATGAGTGTCACAGAGCTGGAGATCTGTGTTTAAAGCATAAAGTTTTCCATGTCAGAAAAAAAAAAAATGAGGAGCATACAGAAATGCTTGATTCATCTCCCAGGATTATGAGGCCTGCACTCAGGTTATGAAGTCACAAAGGGCATAATGTGGCTCAAATGAAAAATCATCAAGATCAACTAACTGATAATATCTGCCAAGTACACAAGAAAAGAGAAGAGAGACACATGCAATATGAAAAGACTTGGAAAAGTTCATGAGTTTGTTTTGATAAAAAAATAAAAATTAAAAAAAATAAAAATTCTGGGCCAGTCAGTGGTGTGGTGGTTTAAGGCAGCTGGATTGCACATGGCCAACTATTCAGTTTGAGTGTCAGGCCAGGTGACTTGAAAAATGTGATGGAGACAAGTGTATGTATGCCCTAAATCCCGAGAATAAAGGAGAAGGGATTGTAGCATGGCCATTCTTCCTCTAGCGAGCACACATGCCATATAGCAAACTAAAAATAAATCAATATTCATATATATATATACACATATATATATATAATTTTTAAATTCTGAAATCAAGTTTTTTCATAATATACATTTTACATGAACTCTTTGAAAACACCTCCTCATACATACAGAAAGAATCAATAATTATGATGAAGGACCAACAAGTGGCATAATGGTTAGGGCACCAGACTCCCACATGACCAACCACGGTCCAAGTCCTGGACCTAGTGGCTTGCTTTCTCACCTCCTCTTTCTCTCTCTCACTCTGTCCCTCTCTGGTCAAATTAAAAGCAACAATAATAATAAACTAAATTAAATAATTCTTTTTTTTTTCTTTTTTTGGAGAGGTTTTTGCTATAGGGCGCGTGTGCTCGCCAGACAGACAGAGAGAGACATAGAGACAGAAAGCGAGAAATCATCCCCCAGGGGGGATGGTCACGCCGCAATCCCTTCTCCTCCATTCTCCTCTCGGGATCTTGGGCATGCACGCACACGCGCCCGGCGTGAGTTTTAAGCCACCGGGTCCGGGACGTGAACCGCGGTCGACTACGTGGGAATCCAGCGACATAGCCATTACACTAACTGCTGGTTCCCAAATAATTCTTTTAAAAAGAATTATAATGAAAGTTCACCTTCTTTTATAATTTCTTTTTTTTAATTCATTAACATTGTACATATTTGTTCGGATACAATATGATTTTATAGTACAAGAATGCAGTGTGTGATAACCCACTTAAGAAAGTTCATGGTTAGGCTGAAAATGTACTGTATATTTCTTTTAAATTTTGCTCCATAAGTAAATAAATATACTCTGTTATCCTAACTCTAATTTAGAGTTCAAAACTGTAATTAACAATCATCAAACAACTTCTAATGATCCACACCCTCCAGTATAATGAGGTAATGCTGATATCAAGGTTCTTTAAACAGGCCACATGCAACTTAAGAACATTGATCTGAGTAAATAATTAGTTTCAGTTCTCTTAATAGTTACCTGAAAATTCTCATTGACTGGCTGATGAAAATGTTCATGGTTCTCTGTGCTAAATTAATCCATAAGAATTTGTTCTTACTGAATCCAAACAGTAAAGGAAAGGAAATGATAGGAATGGTTTTCCTTTTAGAGGAGGAGCTGGTGGTGGTCTGAGATAGCTACAGAAAGTTCTCTGTTCAAAAATACATTTTGGGGGGGGGGCCAGCAGTTAGCGTAATGGCTATGTCGCTGGACTCCCACGTAGTCGACCATGGTTCAAGTAACGGATGGGTGGCTTAAAACTCACGCCGGGCGCGTGTGCGTGCGTGCCCAAGATCCCAAGAGGAGAATAGAGGAGAAGGGATTGCGGCATGGCCATCCCCCATGGGGGGCGATTTCTCGCTTTCTGTCTGTCTGTCTGGCGAGCACGCACGCCCTATAGCAAAACCCTCTAAAAAAAAAAATTGGGGGGTTTGGGACCAGCATATGGCTGCTCCCATATGGTAATGGTTATGCTGCTAGACTCCCACATAGCCAACTGTGATCTGAGTCCCAGACCTAGCAGCTTGAAACTCATGCCAGGCACATGTGCATGTGTGACCAAAATCCCAACAGAAGAAGGGATTATGGCATGGCCATCCCACCTGAAGGGTGATGTCTTGCTTTCTGTCTCTCTCTCTCTGGTGAGTGCACATGCCCTGTAGCATAAAATCTCTCAAAAAATGTTTTTTTCAAAAATAATGTATTTTTTCCATATGCTCTATAATGGATTAATGAAGATGAAAATCCAGAATCCTTTAGAGAGAGTCAAACCTCATTCCAGTCAATCTTTTGCTGATGTTAGTACTTGGAGAAGGGGATTCCTACTGGACAAAGAAGAGAGGCTTAAATATGGGGCCAGCGGATGGCATAGTGGTTATGTCGCTGGATTTCCATATGTCCGGCTGCAGTTTGAGTCCAAGACCCAGCAGCTTAAAACTCACGCTGGATGCATGTGTATGTGCATGTGCGCCCAAGATCCCAGGAAGAGAATGGAGGAGAAGGGGTTGCTGTGTGGCCATCCCTCCACCCGACGGGTGATCTCTCACTCTCCCTCTCACTGTCTCTGTCTCTCTCTCTCTCCCCCACCACCTGCAAACACATGTGCCCTAAGGCAAAAACCTCTTTTTAAAAAAAAGGATAAAAAAGAAAGGCTTCAACCTATTATTTGGCCACTTTGCCACCACGTTCCTCCATCGCCCCTACACTCTAAGCATGTCTTTTTTGCTTGCTGTTCCATGAACATTCATGCACACAAGCTTCCACAGTCTTGGCATAGCTTTTCCCACTGCCTAGAATTTCCTGGAATTGATTCTCTACTGACAAGTTCTGTTCACTCGGCTTCTTATCAAAGTCCTTCTTGAGTGCCCCAGACACGAAGGCCCTGTCAGGAAAGGGAACGCTCGCCTTGCTTTCTCCTGCAGACCTTTCCCCCTCGGTTTCCCAGGTCCTTTCTCAATGCCTCTGTTATGCCCCTCATCACAACTGGATTAACACAAGCAGCTTATGTGCAAGGAACACCTATCATTTCTAAATGACAAGAACCTGTCTTCATCCTTGTTTCCCCCCAGCCCCTGCCTGGTGTGGCCTAGCGCAATCATGGCAGACTTTCTTGCTACTGATACATGGGAACTCTAGAACATAGCCTCAGCAAACGCATAGAACCAGCTAAGATTTGGTTTACCTGTAACAGAAGAAATCACAAGAGAGAAAAGTGGGCAGATTTAACGTATCAAAACAAAACATAACAAATCCTAAGAAATAAAAATCATGTATTTTAAAAGAAGGCCACTTTTAAGTACTTAGGATAAACCCAGTATAAAAGATAAAAGACCTCTGTCAAATAAGTAGATACACAGGCAATTTTCATAAGATACATAAGTTTTGTAACAAGTATATAAGGTAACTCAGACTGCTACACAGCTATTAAAATTAGGACTGCACAGACTAGTAGAACATTTTTATGAAGATGTTAAGTGAAAAGAATATATAGGTTATGATACCATAGGTAGAATTTATATAGAAACAAAAGGCAAATTATAAGCATCCATATATATTATATAAAAATAA
This sequence comes from Tupaia belangeri chinensis, assembly GCF_000334495.1. Classification (NCBI taxonomy): domain Eukaryota; kingdom Metazoa; phylum Chordata; class Mammalia; order Scandentia; family Tupaiidae; genus Tupaia; species Tupaia belangeri. The sequence goes on along the minus strand of NW_006159855.1, from coordinate 3,557,174 downwards.
AAACAGAGGTGAAGAATGGAAGATGAAGAATGTGGGTAATTAACTACTTTTTCTTTATTACTCTTCATTATGTAATTAAACTGAGGAGGAAAGACACAAAGTGAAAAATCTCACTAGTTAACCATGACTTAGTTGAACCACGTTAAATAAGATACTTCTTGGGCTGGCCTGTGGTCTGATGATTAAGGGACCCAGATCCCGCAAGGCCAACAGTGTGGCTGGAATCCTGGACCCAGTAGCTTGGAAAATGCACTAGTCATGGGTATATGCTCCAAATCCCAAAAGGATAGAGAAATGGAGGACAATGGATTGCAGTGTAACCACACCCCATCAGTGGTGCTTCTTCCCTTTCCTTCTGTTTCTCTGCCTCTCTCTGTTGAGTGCATATGCCCCTCCAGGCAAATTGAAAATTTTAAAAACATTATTTTTGGAGATTTTTTCTCTAGGGTATATGCACTAGTCAAAGATACAGAGAGACAGAAAGCAAAAAATCACCACCACCACCATTCCCCCCAAGGGGACGGCCACACTGCAATCCCTTCTTCTCTGTTCTTCCCCTTGAGGTATTTGGGCACACATGCACATGCACTGGGCATGAGTTTCAAGCCTCTGGGTCTGGGACTTGAACCACAGACAACCATGTGGAAGCCCAATACCATAATACCATAACAACCATGACACCTGCTGGCTCCCTAAAA
>NW_006159855.1:3535130-3556163 GCF_000334495.1 Tupaia belangeri chinensis | reverse complement strand
ATATTAGTTGATGTTTGTGATGGTGGTGGTGGTTGACAACTCCAGAAAAGAATTTACACTTCCAGCAAGGGGAGATTAACTTGTTATCAAATGATGTCAAAAATCAACTAGAAAAACAAGAGAAATACTCAGGAAAATAAAACTTTCCTGAAGTCATGCAAGAGGTGTGCAGGCAGTGGATCTGAGGGACCAAGGTCCCAAAAAGGAGGGATGATGGAGAGCGGAGTCTGATGGAGGCACTGCTTTTCCCCTTGAGGCATTTCTCAAGTCTATGGCGGCAGCTGAGAGATGACAGAGCTGCACAGGACACTGTCTCACAGGGCTGGGGAGGAACGAACAACCAGGGACCACCATGGGGGAGAGCCAAGGAATTCATTTGGAGCTCCAAAGGGACTTAAGGAATAAGGGAGCACTAGAAATAGGCTAGCACTCATGATGACTAAAGCCCAGCTTGCCTCATGGTCAAAGATACTAATGTGCTCCTCACAGCAGTAACTAATAGAATAAGCGGACGAAAGAGAAGTAATAGTGACAGAAGGTTAGAACAAACTTGATCCGATTACACACACACACACACACACACACTTTATCTAACAAATGCATAATGCACATTTTTTTCAAGTGTACATGGGATACTTTACCCAAATTGACCATATGATGCTGGGTCAAAAACTGAGTCTCAATATTATACAGGCTATGTTCTAAGATCACAATGAAAGTTACCTACCCATCCACAACAAAAATATAACTTAAAAAAGTTTGCATATTAAATAATATGCTTATAAATAAACCACAGGTCAAAGAAAAATCACAATAGAAACTGCAAAATATTCAGAAGTGAAGAATAGTTGAATATATGGCATCGAAATGTGTGGGATACCACTAAAGCCAGGATTAGAAGGAAATTTGTGACTTTAAATGTATAAATTAGAGGGGACCAGTAGATGGTGAAATGGTTACATGGCTGGACTCCCATGTAGTGACTACAGTTTGAGTCCTAGATCTGGTGGATTAAAACTGACAGCAGGTATGTGTGCACGTATGCCCAAAATCCTGATAGGAAAACGGAGAAGGGATTGCAGTGTGGCCATTCCCCTGGGGTAGGGTAATTTCTCACTTTCTATCTCTGTGTCTTTCTCTATCTCTCTGGTGAGCATATGTGCCCTATACCAAAAATTGCTCTTAAAAAAAAAGTATATGTTAGAAAAACAGAAAGTCAATTATCTGAGTGTTTATCTTGGAAATGGAAAAATAACTAAACTGAATCCCAACTCGAGCAAAATAAAGGAAATAATAAAGAGCAGAACATAATGAAATTTTTTAAAATAAAGGACAGTTGGGGAGGATCAAAAATTGAGTCTGCACAAAAAAAATAATATTGATAAATTTTAAGCAAAATTAATCAAGAGGAAAAAAGTACAAATAAGCCAATGTCAGGAATGAAAAAGAATACATCACTACAGTTCCCACAGGTATGGAAATTATTGACAAGGGAATTTCTCAGTCTAATGAATAAAATAATAATGCATAATTCCAAAGCATGTTCAATAGCAATAAAAATGGTAGAATTACTTGAAGACTTCAAAAGCTTTTTTTTCTCTATTTTAAGATAGGACCCTAGACAGATACATACATTTTTAACTACACCTCATTAACCATGGCTTGCTAAAGTACTCAATACTCTTCTCACAACATATGATATCTGGTAAACTTGGGATTTCAGCAGTTAGATTTCAGGAAAGATTAAAAACCCCATAACTATACAATATAGAAACTCAAGAAATTCAAGAGAGTCTCTTATTTAAACCTCACCTTTAAGGTTGACTGTGACTGAAGATATCTGAGAAGAGGATATAGAACTCCAGACTTCCTCAATCACCAATAAAACTGTCAGAATAGCCTTGTAATTTTTTACATATATCTGGTGATTGCCTAAATACCATTAAATCTTCACTGTGCTATGTGATTAATCTTGAATGCCTCTGCGATTAGAACACAAAACAAAACATAATGTTTAGATTTATGACCATTGTCATGGATTATACTTCCCATTTTTTGTTAATCACCTTGTGATTTTAGGAATTATGCTCTATTATCACAGTGTTAGCCTACATGTTTACCTAGTTGGGACAGCAAAGCCCTTAGATCAGTAACTATCCCTCGAATTTTTTTTCCATAGGACACCTGCACTCCCTCAGAGAGAGACAGTGAGAGGGAAAGTGAGAAATTACCCCCTAGGGAGTGGCTATCACAATCTCTTCTCCATTCTCCTTCTAGGGTTTTGAGCATGTAGCACACACACCCGGCATGATTTTCAAGCCATCAGGTCCAGGATTGAACCACAGTTGGCCATGTGTGTGTATGTGTGTGTGTGTGGGGGGGGGAGGGGTCCAATGCCTGAACCACCAGTCCACCTGCTGGCCTGTCCTGAATATTTTAAAAACTCGTCTCAGTACAAAAGGCTGACCAGGTCCCCACTACCTCTGTTTCTCGGTGTAGAGGTCCTGTTCCAAATGAAATTATAAGTAAACTGAGGTAAAACAGATGAGTAGTATGGTACATTCATTCCAAGTACACTAGAGTAAACATCCGGCAATCAGTTTTGTGTTCTAATATATAATTAGCTTAGTTACAAATGTAGTTATGTGAACTCGGGTATGTTCCATCCCATGCTGGGCCTCAGTTTCCTCATCAGAAAGCTGACAGCACTGGTCTAGTGATTGCTGAAGGAGAGAACCTCAAGTCTAAATGTCAGAAGGATATCCTCTCCTTATGAAAGATACAGCAGAGACTCACTCCTTAGGCCTAGCCCTACGGAGAATGGACTCCTACAGATATCTTGTGAGCCCTGGACTTAGGTGGACAGATTGGAGCTCTGAAAAACAAAGGCTGGTCTTCATTGTGTGATATACCCTAACATGCATCAAGGTCACTGGGTGATGCGAAAGCCTCCTCGCCCCACCCCTCAGTAGTAGAATCCTACTGAGTCCAGTAAGAGTAAGAGAGAGTGAGCTCAGCCCATAGTCTGTGGGCATCTATAATAGTCAAGGTTCTCCAGAGAAACAGAAATATGTGTAGAGAGAGTGAGAGAGAATTTATTTAAGAAATCATCTAACATAATTATGGAGACTGGCAAACAAGAGACCGAGGAAAAAGCTGAAGTTGCAATTCAAGTCTGAAGTCTGTCTAGTGTCAGAACTCCTTCTTGTTTAGGGAAAGTCAGACTTGTTCTGTTAGGCCTTCAACTGATTGGTTGAGGCCCACCCCATTCTGGAATGCGGAGAGCAGCTAATTTGAGAAAACATGGTCTCTTTTAGACACATGCAGAAATGTGCTTTTGTGAGCTTCATTAGCAATGGCTTGAGAATATTTGCATACAAAAATGCTCTTTCCTTCTTGTTGTTGGTTATTTTGTTGTTGTGGATATTGAGACAGATACTGCAAAGCAGTTTTAGACTAAAAGAAGCTATATGTGTTTATTGATTTTGTTCTAAAAATATTAGAAAAATTACATGGTGCCAATCGTTTTTGCATTTTTAGACGATTTATATTCTAAAGCAACTGGCTTTGCATTTTGTTCTCCCCCCCATCCCAACCCCCCCAGTTTTTGCCCTTTAAAAGAATAAATTTAAGGCTGGTTCCTAGTCACAGCTTCTCCATTAGAGAAATTGGGCCCATTTAATTTTTGCTTTTTTATATTTGTGTGTCTTTGTGTGTTTGCTGTTTATTTTTAATTTACAGCCTTTTCCACTTAAAATAATGTGTTTAGTAGAACAGGTCCCGGTACTGGAAGATAATCTGCTTTGTTCAAAGTCCACTAATTTAAGTGTTAATCTCACTCCCCCTCAAAAAAAAAAAAAATACCCTCAAGAAACACCCAAAATAATGTTTGACTAATATCTTGGCACTGTGGCCCAGCCAAGCTGACATAAAATTAACCATCGTAAGGTCCACCTCTTGTCAACATAGCACCCATACATATGCCCATAAACCATACTTAATCTCCAGATAAAGGCAATTAACAGCCATATTTGCAACTAACATAGTGCAACTATACTGCATACGACCAAAAATGCACTAACCTTTCCCCAGAAGAGAGTGCAACCTTCTTGGGTGGTGTTTACTCTTCTCCTTGATAGTCTCCAAATATTATAATGTAAAGTTGGCAATACTTAAATACTATGATATAAAGTCAATACATCTTATGTTATTTGAAAAGGCATCCGCCAGGCAAAAAGGATCGCCATGATGTCCTGCCAGAGCAGGCAGGGTGTGTGAAACCCGAGGAGTGAGAGCCGCTGGAACAAATCTCCAAAACCCAAAACAGATGAGGGAAGAGTGCCAGGAGAAAGTAGTAACAATTGGCCAAGGTGAGACCAATCGTTAGAGACACATGTGAGCCATCTTGAGGGTTTCAGAAGCTGTTGAGAGTCTTAAGTGGAGGAGACCGACATAGTCAGATTTGCACTTCAGAAACATTTCACAGTATAATAGAAAAGGTGTATTGGAGGAAGAGGAGAACAGAACACAGAGACATCCAGAGGCGAATGTAATATTCCAAGCAAGAGATAATAGAGGCCTAGGAGATAATATAGATATCTAGTGGAAGGGATTGAAAGATGTGGTGAACTACTGAATGTAGAGGGTTAGGGTAACATAGGAGTATTTTGGGTTTCTGAATAAAGGCATTTGTAAGATACTTGAGCAGAAAAATGTCCAAAGGATCACTGTATCTACAGATCAGAGCTCCAGAGAGAAGTTCTAGGCAAAGGCTTTGCACTTGTTTTTCCCTCTGTAAAGTGTGAAGACGGGTGTCTCTGCTGCCTCAGGTCCCTATAAAAATCGAACGACTAAAGATGACAGTGGTACTTTGAAAACAGCCACATGCTAAAGAAAGGGATGGGCTTAGAACCTGCCAAACATGGTCTTAATCTGTGCTTGCCTCTTTATCAGCTGTGCATCCTTAGGTAACTCAGAATCTCTGATCCTTGGGTTTTCATCCACAAAGCAGAGCTGATACCACCTCTCCTAAGGTAACCGTGAAGCTTAGACTAACCAACAGTACGGCTCTCCCTTTGTATCTGGCACTGTGTAAGGACCCCAAACGGTAGCCTCACCATTACTATCTTGCAACGTATTGCTAATGTCCTTAGTTCTGCCCTTTCTGGTTACTTCGACGAGGTGTCACTTTGAGGCCTTCTTTCCTCCACCCACTCAAGATATCTCCTGGGTCTTCCCACCCTGCTTCCTCACACTGGAGTTCCCCACTGTGCCTTTTCCCTTGTATAACAAGACAAAAACCATAAAATCCATATCAGCTTCATGTTGGTGTCCTCTACAGCACCGGAGGGATTCAAAGCACAGGTTGTAAAGTCAAAAGAACCAGTTTCAAACACCCAACTTTGCCATTTGTAAGTGGGTGGCGTTGGCACATCATTTACTCTCTCTGAAACGGTTTCCTTGTCCATAAAATGAGAATAATAACCCCTACCTTTCAGTGTTACAGGGAGAGACAAAGAGGGCTGTGGTAATGTGGTTTACCAAGGAGTCTCAACTCATCGGGATGAATAAACAAGCAATCGTTTTATTTATCTAAAACCACCACTAGTTATGTTGTGTCAAACTCCTCTTTTCAGTTTGAGAGTAGCACCCTTACTGATAGTTCATTCTGGTTCTTGAACTTCTTGGCTATATTTGATTTGTTCATTTTTGTGGTTGTTACTTTGAATAGACTTATTCCTTAAGTCTTGTTCAGTGAGAAACTACAGATTCTGGAGCTGACTGCCTGGATTGGAATCCTAGCTCTGCCACTTACTAGCTGCGAGCCTTGGGCAAATTTCTTAACCTTTGTACTCCAGTTTCCTCATCTACAAAATGGGGAAAATGATAGCAGCTACCTCACAGGAACATTGCCAGGGTTAAATGAGTTGATTTGATGAAAAAGCTTAGAAGACTGCCAAGCACTACAAAAGGTTTGCTATATACCCAGCTTGGAGCTCCTCTCCTTCTCCTCCCCAGGCAAGGTTAGATCTGTGTCTTTGTCCACCTATACTTCTGGTGGTCTCTCCCATTGTCCTTCCTTCTCCCTGCATCTTTCTAAGAGGCCAGTATTAGGGCTCAGAGGAAGAAATAAAAGACAGCTATTATCTCACCTGACCTGACAAGGAGACATTCTCTCCTACCCACCAGTAACATATCAGTAGCCATGAAGCTGACAGGAGGCCTCCAAAAAGTCCTCTCAGGAAAGCCCCCTCTCATGAACTTTCCATAGCACTGATGGTCCCTTCAGATCTTTCAGCCTGTATCTTCCTTCCCAAGCTCATGGCATACTCTACATGCCTCTGATGTCCCACTCAGTGGTAGTCACTGGCTCCCAGACTCATCTATCCTCAGCACCCAACTATTAGGTCCACAGGCATGTATGGGTATGTTCCAGCTGAGACTAAAACTCCAAACCAGGGGTTAGGACATGGGAAAGTAGGCCCTATCCCCTCCCTACCACAGCCCTCTCCATGTAGTGAACCCAGGGCTCCTGGGTACTGCTGTGTTAGGCTGGGTCAAGGGCTCATTGGTTCCTAAATTAACCAGGAATATATAGAACCATGTCCTGCCAACTCAGCCAGGGTTTCCCCAGAGGCATGCCTCCCTTGGCTTCAAAGAGAGAAGCAAACTATTCTATTCTCCTAACAGACTAGGTCTGTCTTCCTCAGGCCTCCTCTTTTGGCCAGTGTTGAGGGGCTGGGGCTGGTGGGGTGATGCCCACAGGTTCTAAAGAAGTGGTTCTCTCAGCAGCCCCATGCCACAGTTCTCTGACTCTAGAATGTACGGTACTCAATCCTTCTTCTAGCTGCTGGCTTTAGTTACCGACTCAGGCACATGGTACAAAACTCTATCCCATGATAGATAACTGTCATTCTTTTTTTTTTTTTTTAAGAAAAGAAATTTTCACTTGCTTTATGAATATATTTGAGACCCAGTCACTTGGCACAGGCAATAATGTACTGCTCTGCATGGTGAAAGCCCCATAGCCAACCATGGGTTCAGAACTCAAGTTGACCTAAATCCTACCAGGTATGCATGCATCCAAGATCTTGAGGAGCTGCAGGGCTGGGAGGAGATTACAGTGTGAAGAATCCCCAGCAGGGGTGTTTCTCTCTCTGTCCCTCTCACCCTCCCTCCCCCACATGCTCTCTCTTACATTTGTTCTCTCTCATCAAAGAAATAAATTAAAAACAAAAGAAAAAACATATATTTGAAAGAATAAGTAAATGAAGATAGGCATATTATCAGCCATTATTATAAATATGGTAATAGTCATAAATTAGGTGACAATAATATAAAAATACTAAAATATTATTAAACAAATATTAGAATGAGCCATATACAATTGCTGCTTTTATTTATTACAGAATAATTTATTTAATTTTATTTATGTATTTACTTATTTATTTTAAATTTGCTATAGAGCATATGCACTCATCAGAGAGAGAAAAAAAGAGAAAGCAAGCCACCAGGTCTGGGTCTCAAACTGTAGTCGGCCAGGTGGGGGTCCAGTGCCTAAACCACCATGCCACCCACTGGCTTCAAAGTATTGATTTCATCAGCCAAAAGCAATGAGATGTCAGTAATGGATCGACCTAATGCTTAAATCATACTGTGGGTCAAATACTGTTTCAAAAACTTTACAAGTACTCAGTTAATCTTTATGATAATCCCATGAGAAAGGAATTGCTATTATCAAGTCCATATTATAGTCAAAGAAACTAAGGCATCATTTTTTATTTGAGAAACTTGCCAAGGTCACCCAACTGGTAAGTCCAAAGAGTCAAGGGTAAACCCAAGAAGACTGTTGCCTAAGGTTATGCCTTTAATCATCACACTACCCAGAAGCAATGATCTGATGAGCATTTAGTTTCTAACATAGGGTTTTGTGATCTTAATTCCAAATTCAGGGACAGATTATGGAACTGAAGCCTAGAGGGCAGGGACTCTGAACAAACAATGCCCTATGGCAAAAATAAGAAAGCACAGTTCTCCCAGAGTGAACACACATAGTGGACAGACACCATGTTCCTCTAAGAACATCTTTTCTGTTCATCTCCTTGTCAGTACTCCCTCAAACAAAATAGGCACACAAAATGTGCACCTATGGCGATAGATGCAAGAACTAATTAGCACCTGAAACATGTGTCAAGATCTCCTGCTGGAGGTGCTATAATAAGGGCAAAGTATTCTCACATAAATTCCAGTTTTGCATCCTGTGGCCCGTTCCTCTCTGGGCAGGAGGTGGTGCCCCGTCTTGTTGAGATCTGATCTCTAAATGCAACCATGTGTTTTCTTTCATCCAAATGACTGTGCTCATCTCAGGAGCAGTCTTTAATTTTCTTCTTGGAACCAAGGACCATCCTTACTTACAGCAACAAAAGGTCCCTAGGACGGTGAGGTAAGATTTGAATTAAGATACTTTGGCATATTCCACTCCACAGCAATTAACAGGCAACAGGTTTTTAGCAGCACCCACTCTCCTAAGAGCAGTTACTCTTTGTCTTAAGACTCCTTGTCTATCATGTTATCAAGTCGTCCTGACTAAGAAGGCCCCCATGGCTGGCTTTCCGAGACAGACACCAGGTGACATCACAGATGTAACCTATTCCTCCAAGGACCCAGCCTGATAGAGAAGCCATGTGGTTATCAGGCCTCACCCCACATTGATGACATCAAGTATGGCCAAGGCCACATAATTCAGAGGGGGCTGGCTATCCAGTCACCCATCATATTCAGTTTCTCCCTTACTCTCACCTGCCTCTTGGCCACTGTTGTTCATTAGTGTCTCTCTCAAGAGGAGAGGAGAAAAAAGGAAAGAGGAGCCAACATTTGCTTGTCCATTTGGCTCCTTGTCAGCATCTCTGGTAAGTGTGTAATCTGATGGAACCATGGTCCAAGATAGAATTTGGAGTCTTTCCCTCTCCCTGCCCCTTGCCAGGCATGTGAACTCCTGTTAAGGCTTCAAGTCCCAGCCTTCCCTAAGGCCCCCAGGCAATCAGAAGTTAGTCACTCCCTCCCTGGCTCCCAGAGCCCCTCTCCAGGACTTGAGAACACTCATCACATTGTGTAGTAATTATCAGAGCCCTGGTCTGTCTCCATTGGATGGGATCTCCTCAGAGGTGAGGCTGAGTTCTTTCATCAGCTTAAGTCCCAGAGGTTCTGGGCCCAGTGTTTGACATAAGACTGGGATATATTATTTTCTTTCTTTCTTTTTGCTATAGAGTGCATACACTTACAGAGAAAGAGAGATAAGAAAATGAGAAAGTATCCCTCAGAAGGGATAGCCATGCTGCAATCCCTTCTCCTCCATTCTCCTTTTGGAATTTTGGGTATGCATGTACTTGTGCCCAGTGTGTTTTTCAAGTCACCAGGTCTGAGACTTGAACCACACAGTTGGCCAAGCGAGATCCAAGTGCCTTAACCACTACATCCCTAGCTGCCCATATGACATAAGAAATGTATGTTGAGGAACCAGCAGACAGTATAATGGTTATAACCCTGGACTCCCACAGTCAACCACAGTTCAAGTCCTGGACCCAGCAGCCTAAAACTTATTAGGTGCATGTGCGTAATGTCCCAAACCCCGAGAGGATAATGGAGAAAAGATTGCGGTGTGGCCATACCCCCAGAGGGTGATTTCTCGCTTCTGTCTCTTTGTCTCCATTTGTTTCTCCAGCGAACACACACGTCCTATAGCAAAAATCTCTCTCAGAAAATAAACAAACAAAAAGAAATGCATGTTGAGTGAACAAGAAAAATCAAGGAAACCTTCTTTAACATCTTCTCAGAAAAGTAAGAATTAATTCTTTGAGAATTTAGTCTTGATCTATTGTTTTTAAGAAAATAACATGCCAAGGTTTCTGAAGATGGAAAGGCATTTTTAACAAATTGACTCACTTCATTCAACCAACAAATATTTTTTGGACTCTTTGTGATGTAGGAGGTGCTATCTTAGATCCTAGGGAAACAAAACAGACAAAACCCCCTGTCCTTGGGACACTAGCATTTTAGTGATTTTATTCTTGCTCAGGTACTGACTTCCAACCCCCCTCCACCCCCATCACTTCCTATTTTGTATTTACCTCTCTTGTCTTTTTTCCTAAATAGAGTGGACCATATATGTGGTTTCAACCAAAAAAAAGCAGAAAGTAGTACCCTGTAGGATACGACATTGAAATAAATACTTAGGTAAAATGGTTCACCACTCCCCCTGCCCCGAACCACTCCCCTCTAGCTCTTTTAGTATCCCTCAAAATCCATGCTAGTAAAGCTTTTTTTTTTTTTTTTTTACCATAGGGTACAGGTGCTTGCCGGAGAGAGACAGAAACAAAGAGAGAGTGCAAAATCACCCCCAGAAAGGATGGCCACACCTTAATCTCTTCTTCTCCTGGAATTCTGGACATGCACATGCACGTGCCTGGTATAATTTGCAAACTGCCAGGTCTAGGACTCAAACTGTGGTCGGCCATGTGGGAGTTCAGTGCCTTAACCACTATGTCATCTATGGCCTTATCTCGTATCCTTCGTGGCTCAGGCTTCCAAGGGCTAGACACCTCCATTTGAGCTCCCTGGACTGTAGAAATAGAGGCATTCCTCTCTGCAATGTCCAAATGGAAGCTGGTGTTAGAGAGGCCACTCCTGGGTCAGCTTGGGGTAAGGTCGAGCTGAAAGAAGGAGCGGAGTTTCTTAAAATTAGAACCCAGACTTCCTCATTGAAGGCCATTCTGAGACCTTCATATGCATATGCATGTAAAAAGAGGGGGGCAGGTTGTGTGTGGCCTAGAAAGGAGAACTTTAAAAGCAGATCTGAAAATACTGGGAGATGAAGAAAATAGAAAAACCGAGGAAACAGTATTGGAGGCTGTGTTTTATTAGTCAGTGTTCTCCAAAGAAACAGAACCAATAGGATGTGTGTGTGTGTGCATGTATGTTAAGAGATTTCTCTTAAGGAATTGGCTTGCACAATTATAGGAGCTGGAAAGTCTGAAATCTGCAGGGCAGACTGGCAGGCTGGCAATTCCAGTAAGATTTCTGTTACAGTCTTGAGGCAGAATTCCTTTTTCTCTGGGAAATCTTGATCTTGCTCTTAACACCTTCAACTGATTTGATGAGGGGATGCAGGTTATAGAAGGTAGTCTCTTCTACTTAAAATCAGCTGAGGCTGGGGCCAGCAGGGGACAGGGTTGTTAAGATGCTGGACTTCCATATGGCCAACTGCAGTTCAAGCCCCAGACCCAGTGCTTGAAAATTACGCTAGCACATGTGCGTGTGTGCCCAAAATCTTGAGAGGAAAACAAGAGAAGGTATTATGGCATGGGCATCCCCCATGGGGAGTGATTTCTTATTTTCCTTTTCTCTGTCTCTCTCTGGCAAACACACAAGCCCTATGACAAAAACCTAAAAGATAAATTAAAAAATAATAATAGATCAGCTGATGCCAGCCATGGTGGCACAGTGGTAACACCATGCTCCACAATGCTGAGGTCATATGAGAAGGTCCTGGGTTCATGGTTCAAGGTCTTTCTGTACAAGACAGGTGCACATGTGCATGCCCATGGCTGGCTGGCTGAGGCTGGCAGGGTTGGGAGGGATTACAGCATGAAAACCCTGTGTGTGGGGGGTCCTCTCTAGAAATGAATAAACAGACAAAAAATTGGGGCATGCAGTGATAATGCAATGTTCTGTGATGCTACACCCTTATGGGAGGTCCCAGAAGGTCTCTCTATACATACTGGATATCCACATTTGTGCCAAAATTTTAAAATATTAAATTAATAATTCTTTAAAAATAAATAAAATAAAGTCAGCTGATTGTAAACATTAATCACATCTACAAAATAACTTCACAGCAACATCTAGATTTGTGTTTGATTGTGCCCGTGATGCTGGCTAAGGCTGAGAGTAGATCACAGTGTCAGGAATCTTTTTCGGGGGGGCTGTTGTCCCTCTATATATATCTCTGTCTCTCTCGCTTATGGAAAGAATCAATAAAAAATTATAAGTAAAGTCAGGGCCAGCAGGTGGCATGGTTTAGAAGCTGAACTCCCACACTGCTGACCACAGTTTGAGTCCCAGACCTAGTGCTTGCTTTCTCACTTCTTCCCTCTCTATTTCTCTCTCTCTGTTTCTGTGTGTGTGCGTGTGTGTGTGTGTGTGTGTGTGTGTGTCTGTCTTTCTCTAGTGAATGTACCTGACCTGTAGCAAAATTTTTAAATAATAGTAAATTAATAATTCTTAAAAAATAGATAAAATAAAATAAAGTCAACTGATTGTAAATGTTAATCACATCTACAAAATAACTTCACAGCAACATCTAGATTCATGTTTGATCAAACGAGTAGGCATCATAGCCTAGCCACATAAATTTTAACCATGTGAAAATTAAGTGAAGCTGCAGAAAGATGAAACTGGATCCTCATCTTTCACCATTAACAAAAATCAACTTGAAATAGATCAAAGATCTAAACCTAAGACCTCAAACTATAAAACTACTACTGGAAAATATTGGGAAAACTGATACTGGGAAAACTCTGGGTGACATTGTGTTAGGCAAAGACTTCTTAAATAAGAACCCCAAATCACAGGTAATAACTTCCAAAATAGACAAGTGAGATTACATCAGATTAAGAAGTTTCTGCACAGCCAAGGACATAGTAATTAGTGTGAATCAGCAGTCCTCGGAATGGGAGAATATTTTTGTAAACCATGCCTCAGATAAGGGACTGATAACCAGAATACACAGGGAACTCAAGCAGCTTATCCTCCCCCAAAAAAGTGATTAACCCATTAAAAAGATGGGAAAATGAGCTGAAAAAAAAAAAAACTCACTAAGGCAGACATATGAACAGCCAAAACACAATGAAGAAACACTCAGCATTCCTCATCATAAGGGAGATGCAGATTAAAACCACAAAGAGATACCACCTAACCCCTGTCAAGATGGCAAAGATTAAAAATACAAAACATGATAAGTGTTGGCAGGGCTGTGGTGAAAGGGGAACTCTCCTACACTGTCGGTGGGAATGAAGATTGGTCCAGCCACTGTGGAAAACAATATGGAGGTTCCTCAAAGACGTACAAATAGAACTACCATATGATTCAGCAATTCCATTCCTGGGTATCTACCCAAAGGACAGGAGAATAGGAGAATGCTCAACTGGAAAAGCACTTACATATCAATGTTTATTGTGGCATTATTCATGATTGCTAAGACATGGAACCAACCTAAATGCCCATGAACAGATGAATAGATTAAAAAAGTGTGGCACATATACCCTACGGAATACTATATTCAGCCATAAAAAAAGACCCTGGCATTTGATAGAAAGTGATTGGATACATAAGATTTTTTGCTGAGTAAAGCAAATTAGGCTATGAAAGAAAGATAATGTTTGTCTCCTCTTAATATATACCAACTATCCACACTCTATGGCAGAGACTGAAAGACTAGAAGACATAAAAGCACTGAAAATAGTTATGGACACTGGAGACAGTGTGGAAGGAGGGTGGGTGGGGGAAAGAGAATAGGGAAGGAAATTGGGGGAGGAGGAACAAAGAGGTAAGACATTTGTGGGACACAGTAATGGTTTATTACCTGTTGATGATATTGTCTATAAAATATTCTCAACTGGACTGGTCAGAGGTGTATTTCATGTTGAGTAAATTCTCTTTGCAAGTCAAATGATGTATAGCAATTGAATGTATAAAATAATAGTAGAAGAAAAACGTATATAATTTTTTTTTGTAAATTAAGTGAAGGCCTATGGGTATAAACAGAATGAAAAGGACTGCTGGGATGAGGACAGCAAGGAAACAGAAATTTGGGGAGCATCTGTAAAGATGCTTCATTGGAGGCAGGGACACAAAGTGTAGGGATAAGAACATCAATAACGGTAACTACAAGTTCCTGCTCTGTAGATTAGCTGAAAATCTTGCGAGGTTTTATTTAGCCTACTGTTCCTAGGTGACTGAGGAAAGTTCATCTTGGGCTGACATCTTGCTCCATCTCCAAGGTGTCTGAATTCAGCCTAAAGGACTGAGTTCTGGCCAGGGTGGCAGAACAAGAGACTAAAGCACCTTCAGTTTTCCCTGAGTCAGGTCTTTATGGGCAAGATCATTTAGTGTTGTGAACTCTCACAGCCTTAAGCAGACCCATACTCCAGCGTAAGCACAAAAACAAATTCCAAAGCCAAGTAAATGACTGGTGATGAGCCACAGGTACACATTTTCATGACCACTGCTTTTCCCTTAGAATTCTCTGTGAGGGGAAGAGGGTCTACCCCACAAACATTAGGTTTGGCCAACTCTTTGGTGACTGCTGTTAGTGCTTACTACTGAAAGGGTGACAGGCAGGTAGGTCGACGCACATACTCCAGGAACCCACGCTATGCTATCAATCACCCAAGGGAAAGTGATACATTGCGGATGATGCAGTTTGTCTAGCACTTGCCATTCTGCAGATCAGCTTTTAAGCAACCAGAGCTGTCATTATATGAAGGAAGACCTTTGTGTGGACAGGAAGGCAGTAGTTTGTGATGACCTGAAGTGGTGATTGAAGTCGTTTTGGTTTTCTTGGTGTCTGGGTGGAAAAAGAACAGTCAGGTGCATGCCTTTACCAAAAATGACAGCCTTACATGTCTATCGTCTACCTAAGATGTCCTTATGCAGCATCAGTAAATTCCGCAGAGGCTGGGAGGCCAGCAGATGAGAGCACTGGAGAATAGAGCTCTCCATGGCCTCATTCCTGTGGCAATTGATGGAAACAACTGCTGATAAATGTTTCTACATCTACCCAACTGTATTCGCTTGTGAGTACTACATACCATGACCTCTAACTCAGTATATTTGCTGCTTTTGGCCAACCAAAGGGTTGTGTGTACATATAGGCTGCCCTGGGGTGTCTCTGTCCTTGTCTTTGTGTCTGTCTCTTCCTAAGTGACACTAAATGTGGTTGCCTGCTTCCTCGCAAACACCTAGGAGTGTAAGCACACACACTTCCAGGTGTATGTGTGTGTGTGCTTACACACACATGCATGCCTCTAGGGGAGTGTGCATGCACATTCACCCCCCTTTAACCAAAGCAGGCAGAATTCTGGCAAAGCCTATCTTAGTTGGAAGCCTTGAAAGCTTACTAGGGGAAAGGAAGGGACATCCCTGCAGGCAGCCTGGGCCCCTTGAAAGTCACACTGAAAGAGAGAACCTAGTTGCTAGACAGTTACCCCAAAACAGCCTGCCCCACAGTTGTATTCAAGATTACTCAGAATAACGTAGAGCTTAAACGCAGCCCCTCTGCACCCTGGCAGCTCATCTAGGTCTCTGAAACACACTGCTAGGTACAGGAAGGAGCGTTTCTGCTACTCCGTGTAGTAGTCTAGATGCAGAAGTTCCAGCAGCCTCGGAATCAAGCTGACACGCATCCCACAGCATGACAACATGGTGCGAGGTTCTCAGGAAAGGCTGAGTGTGTGCATTAGGTCACCAAGCTCTGTTACCGTTTAACCAGCCTCAGCCTGTGTCGTGGTGACACACATCTGCTGACTGGACGCATCAGTGCACCGCGCTGTAGGCTGACTGGTGGGCCATGCTTGAAAGACTCCTGGCATGTGCCCCTGCCTGCATTTTTCACTCTTGACTGAAAGCATATGCTCCACACAATCAGGACAGTGTTAGCATGTGGGTCCGAGTTGGCTTCCTACACATCTGGCTGAGGCTAGCTGAATCACTTCCCCCGGGAGGGTGGCTCCCAGCTCTGTGACATCTGGTGAGTGGCAGGAAGTGTCTGGATTCATCCCAGAGTGATTTTTATCTCCACATGCTTTTCCAATTTCATCAGGGCCTCTGTGCTACATTCCGAATGACATGTCCACATTCGCCATGGACAAGAATGACAGATGGAGAAAAATCATCTTTGACCCTTAAAAGTCAGTCATGTTTTATGAGTAAGAGCTTGGGTATAAAGGGTATAACAGGACAGAGCCCAGAGGTGGCTTGAGATAAGTTACCTGTGTTTTAGTGGAAATAAAAGCTTCCTTCCCAACCTACTCGATAGTAATGCCATGAAAACAATGCCTGCATTTTTACTTTTCTTTTTTGATTCTGGCATAACATACATAGAGTAAAATGCACAAATCTCGAGTGTATGCTTGGATGACTTCTACATTTTTATACATGCACACACCCATAAAGCCACCACCCGAAGTTCAGCTCCTTTCCAACCCTCCGGAAGGTTACCTTGTTTCCCTCCTGGTGGAGAGCCCTACACTAAAGGTTCCCACTGTTCTGGCTTTTATCACCACCAAGTAGTGAAAAGGTTTAATTTTACATTCTTGCTTGTTTAACAAATATCTCACCATACATTAACAAATATAAATTGCTACATACTTGCACAGTTAAGTTTTAGCTGAAATGGTTTTGTAACACCCAAACGCTACAGCAGGTAGGGGTCCCTTCCTATAGCTGATATGTCACAATTGGGGGTACATTCCCAGAGAAAAACTCTTTCTTTGTCTTTAGGTACAGAGAATTCTGGATTTGTTCTTGTTTCTGAAGCCTATCAGTATCTTGCAGCTGAGTCTGTGCATTTGGAAATGTATAGCCGCATGCCTTCATGTTCCCCCCTCTTTGAAGGACACTCGGGCCCTGGGCCAAGAACCCCAGCTCTCATCTTTGCTCTGCCTCTCCCTGGGTCTTACACCCGTCCAGGAATGAGGCCCTCGTTGTGGCTTGCTCTCCTCCAAAAAAAAAAAAAAAAAAAAAAAAAACGCTTAGTCAGACCCAAAGCTAGTTGCTGCAGGCCCCACTCTGTCCTCAGGAAATAGCAAAAGAAAAGGCCGCAGGAGAGAGGATTAAACCCTTCTAAGTATTCCAATACCCATCTCTAAATTCAGCAGCTGTTGTCATTACACCAGTGGACACAGCTCCCCGCTTTGCCCAACCAATTGTCCTCTTTCAGAAATCATCATTGCTGTGAGGACCTGACACCCACCCCAGCAACATGGACACACATTAACTGGAGGATTAGCCTTTTTGTTACTCTTATGTTTAGATCTTAATGTAACCATGGGGGGATTTCTGGCTGAGCTGAGGGGAGGGCAAGAATTAGGGACACTAACCATAGGAAGGAGGCAGGGTTAATGGAAGAGACCTAGAAGAGTCCAGAAGCAGGGATCCTCTGCCTAGGTACAACACTTCTCAGTGGAACTTGGGCAGGTCACGGCTACTCTCTCCATAGTTCCTCATTCATAAAATGCAATGCTTAGATGAGACCATTGTACAAAAAGTTTTGCTTAGAGCGGGGAGGGTGGAGTTTTGCACTTCTGAAGTGGATTTAGCACTTCCAGGAAGACTAGGGCAAGGTGAGACTCTGTAGGTAGTCTTCAAAACTCCTGGAAATGGGAGGGAGAGAGCATGCTTTCCACGTGTGAGAAGGTTGGATGTGTGTGTGTGTGTGTGTGTGTGTGTGTGTGTGTGTGTGTGTGCGTGTGGTCAAGTCACTGTCTGCACGTCCTGACTGCCAGCAGAATTATTTCCCACAGATTCATAGTGTTTTGAGCACTGGTCTTGTGGCAGGACTAGAACACATCTCTGAGGAAACACTCAGGGGTGCTCTTTGTTGCTGTGTCTTGGGGCTTTTACTCTCAGTCACTGCAGCCCTTGCAGGTATTCCAGGCTGCATGACGGGCTTGGTCATTGAGCCATCGTGTCCAAGTCTACTGAGACACAGCTTTGTTAGGACTATAAAGCGGTATAAAGAATTATCCCATTTTGGGATAGCCCCATAGCTAGTGGTTGGTTAAGGGAATCAGATCCCATGTAGTTGACCATGTGGTTGCCCTGGCAACTTAAAAAATATGCCAGGCACACATCTGTGTGCGCCCCAAATCCTGACAAGATGGAGGAATGGAGAAGAAGGGTTTGCACTGTAACCACAACCCATTGGGGGTAGCTTTTTCCCTCTCTCTCTCTCTTCCTCTCTCTTTTTCTGTGTGTGCCTCTCTGACAAGTCATATACCCTCTGGCAATTATAAAACTAATAATAATTACTCCATTTGGCCTTTTTGTCTACTGGGCTAATTGCACCCAAGAACCTCATATTATTGAGAACTGAACTTGTCTTATAACATGTGCCACATATAGCATCCGGAATGATTAATCATACATATATATGTGTGCAATAATGCAAATGCTCTTCAATAAAGGGGGTTCTGATGTGCACATCCACTTCTGCCCCACAGAGGCCCTCGGCCATATGTGGCAGGAGAAGTCTCTCACATGCTGTTTGAATCTCCTTTCATCGTTGTCTTGGATTTATATCACCCCCATGTCCTCTTCTGGGCCCTTTGCCATGCTACATTCCATATGGAGTATATGGGGAAGTCGCCCTCTTTGTTGTGCGTTGTTTTCATGTCAATAATGAAGGGCTCGCTCTCTCTATCCATAGTTGCTCAGACTTTACATTCTAAGTACATCTTCATCAACACAATTCACATGGCTCTGGGAAGACCCGTTCCTACTGTCTACTGCACAGACCTGTGCACGACAGGAGTTCTGGCATGTGCAATGCAAAATGCTCACACGTAGCTCTATCAGTGCTACACCTTTGTACTGTGCACTCTTCGCCCATAAACACTTTCTCCATTCAGCAGTCTGCATATCTGATCCCAACTCACAGCCATGAGGGAGGTTTTACAGCATCTGTTTTTTTTGGTGAAGGGAACTATTTCCAGGCTGAGAACAACTTGAATATGTCTCCCCCACCGTGCAGATATCATCAGCTTTACCAAGCTTCCTGTGGCAAGCATTCTTAGGAATTTGCTGCTTAACCATTTCATGACCTCTCTACGTGGGCTGCAGTAGTATTTAAGACCATTTGGGATTGTTTTTTCTAAAGTCATTCTTCACTTACTTGTATCCTCAAGTGGTATGGGACAGTTTCTTACACATATTGTAGAACAGGTATTCAATGGATGATGAATAAGCATGGCATCTTTCAACTTCAATCAATCTCCATTTCAAGCATACTAATCATTAAGAAAACAATTTTTGGTGAAAAAGACAGTTGCATCTAAAATGAGGTTTCTTTACTGCAGAAAGCAAGCTGCCATGCTCTTTGATAATAGGGATGGTGGTGGGGAGAACACTGGAATGAAGACTTGTTTCTCCTCCCTCTGAGATTCTTCCAACTACTCTTAATGAGGTGGGTTTCCTAGAAATAATGTCAACTTTTGGGACTGGCAGGTGGTGTGGTGGTTAAGGGTGCTGGATTCCCACATGGCTGATCATGGTTCGAGTCCCGGACCAGGTGGCTTGCTGTCTCACTTTCTTTCTGTCTTTCTCTCTTTCCCATTCTGTCCCTCACTGGTCAAATTTAAACAAATAAGGAAATAAATGGATAAACAAAGTTAAATAAAATAATTTTTAAAAAGACTCCTATTTAAAAAAAAATAATGTCAACTTTTGTGACTTTTCCCATTTACACCTCATCCCCCAACTCTGAGCATCTACTTATGTCTATTATATAAGATCCACCTCCAGGAAGCCCTCTTTGATCCACCTGGACTCCTTCCATTAAGGTATTTCCTTGGCCTTTACAGAGTTTTTATTTGCATCCCAGCCCCATGGGTCCTTGCTCTATCCCCTCACTCTGCTGTGAGAAAACTCCTGGAGGACAGGGCTGTGTTCTCCCCCAAGAGTTTTGCACACAGTAGGCAGCCAATAAATTCAGGAATGAGTATTTTCAGTAGGAACCCATCTGTGCTGGAAGTGACTCAGATTAGCAATTGGGAAAATTTATTTCAATTACGTTTACAATCTTCTGTTTCTCCTTTTTCATGTCTAAAAGGTAAGAGTGACAGAAAGCAATCTGCATATTTGTATGTCACTCTTTAGAAATACATAAGCCTTAGCTTTACATGTTCAGAGTTAGACTATTTGTAGTAGCTCAACTGGAGATCTTCCAAGTGTCCATCACTAGTTGGATGGATGGATAATAAATAAATTGGGGGATTCTATATGCTATGATTCTAGAGCAGTCTACAGCTACATACAACAATTTGGATACATCTTATAAACACAATGCTGAGTAATGGAACTCAGGCCCAAGACTGTGCTTTGACTTACGTAAAGAACAAAAGCAAGTAATACTAATATTTCGTATTAGAGGCCAGGACAATGGCTGCCCTTGGGGGGATAATGATGGGAAGCAAATTTAAGGGGAAGTTCTAAGATGTGATAGTGAACTGTTTCTTGATTTACACAAATTTTCAATTTATAAAAGTTTATTGAGTATTACACTGATGATACGGGTATCTCTCTCTGAGAAAATCTCTGCCACATGCACTGTCTCCAAAGAAATCTTAGGCTGGATCCTTCTTTCCAGAAAATGTCTAAAATCAAACCATGTCAGGAAGCAAGTTCTGCCAGAATGGCAGCATATCCATGTATTAGTTACCTATTGCCGTGCAAAAATTACCCCAAAATATAGTAGCTTTAAAAAGCAAAATGCATTATCTCATCATTTCTGTTGGTCAAGAGTCTGAGAACAACTTAGTTGGGTCATTCTAGCTCAGAGTCTCCCACAAGGTTGCAGTCAAGACACTGACAGGGGCTGCAGTCCTATGACAGCTTAACAGGTTCTACAGGTTATAACTCCAGTAAGACTCATTCACGTTGCTGTTGGCCCGAGGTCTCAGTGGCTCTTCATGTGGATCTCTCCACAGAGTTGCTTCAGTGTTCTCACAACATGGCAGCTGAATTCTGCCAGAAAGAGTGAACAAGGAAAAGCAACAATGTCTTTTATGACTTAGTTTCAGGAGACACACACCATCTTTACTGATATATTCTGTTCATAAGATGAGTCATTAAGTCTACTCCATACTCAAGGGAAGGAGAATTAAGGTTTACCTCCTGAAGGAAGAAGTATCAAAGATTGCGTAGATACATTCTTTAAGAACATCAAAGTCCACCCTCTGATCACAAATTATTTGCACT
>NW_006159855.1:3524826-3535112 GCF_000334495.1 Tupaia belangeri chinensis | reverse complement strand
CTAGAAGACACTCACCACCTTCCAAGACCACCAAAGTCTCATCTCATTTGAGCATCAGCTTGAAGTCAAGAATCTCATTATCTAAATCAATTCCAGATCCAAATGAGCATCCTCAAGTGTAGTTTCTTTTCTTTTTTTCTTCAAGTTTTTGTCATAGGGCATGGGCTCTAGCCTGAGCAAGACAGAGAGGGGGAAGTGAGAAATCACCCCTGGGGGGGTGGCCATGCTGCAATCCCTTCTTCTCTATTCTCCTGGTATTTGGGGGATACATGCACATGTACTCAGTATGATTTTCAAGTTGTCAGATCCAGAATTCAAACTGTGGTTGGCCACGTGGGAGTCCAGCACATTAACCACTCCACCTCCTGCTTGCCCCAAGTGTAGTTTCTTAAGTGAAGCTCCCTGAGTACAATTCGTCTCTACATGAAGATGTGTGAACTACCATCTGCACCCCACTTCACACACATGCCCAACAATAGTAGGACAGGCACAGATAACCTATACACTCACTCCTATTCAAAAGAAGTAAAGTAGGAAGCAAGCAGAAGCTATTGGTCTATAACAGTTCTGAAATCCAGTTGAGCAAATGCTGAAGTTCCTTGATTAGGATTCTACATGATTTCTGCTCAGGAAGGATTTTTGTGACCTTTGGCTCCACCCTCTGAATGCCTGGTTCTATCCTCTGATTTTCCTTCCTTTTCCGTGAACAGTGACCGAGGTTTGCAGCTGCATTGTTATATCAGTTTGCTTCTCACCAACAGAATTCTGAGAGTACTAAGATCTCTTTTCATTTGGTACTGTCTCTGCCTCTTTCAGTCCAAAGGTTATTTTTAAACCAAAATCAGTGGAGATGATACAATGGCTCCCGAACCTGAGATGGAGGAACCACTCCCTGAAACACAGGGCCCTATGCGAAGTGAATGTGCTACTCCATTTCAAAATGACATCTGCATCTGACCACTACACCCTAATACACCATCCCTCAACTTGTCACTAACACGCCTATGAAAACAGGGTGAAGACTAAAATTCACAGTGCTAAAAACAAAAACAAACAAAAATGACAAAATCTTAGCAGAATGGATGTTGGATATAAGGCAGAGAAGAAATTTTATAACCTTATTTGAGTTTTGAGCTCATGGGATGGTCTGGCTTTACTGTTTGGGGTTTTATTTGTTTGTTATTTTCCTTAGGGTATGTGTGCTCACAAGAGAGAGACAGAGAGGATAAGCAAGAAATCAACCCCCAGGGGGGGGCGGTCATGCTAAAATCCCTTCTCCTCCCAAGATTTTGGGCCAGGCGTGATTTTCAAGCCACTGAGTTCAGGACTTGAACCGCAGTCAGCTATGTGGGAGTCCAGTGATTCACACACCATGCCACCCACTGGTTCCTTGACTACAGTTTTCAAAACAGATCAACAGGAAGATACTTGTATCGTCCTTATCCTCACCAGAATACCAGTTAGCCCTCCATCTTTTGGGCACAGCATCATAATCGTTCTCCTGCCTCTGCCTGTCCACACAACACCCAGTATAACCATGTCTATGTACCCATACAGAGAACGGGTAGCCTCCAAGCAAGGGGACGGCACGTTATAATGCATATTACATGCCTAGAGATGAAGCTCTGCAAGTGAGGGGATGGAAACAAAAGAACCCTGGAGCAGTGCATGCTGGGAATTATAGTTTTTATACTCCATGGTAATTTGGAATTAAAAAGAAAATTAAGAGGCCAAATGGTAGCACAGTGGTAAAATGCAATGTTCTGCAAGGCAATCCTGCATGGGAAGGTTCCCAGTTCAAGTGCAGAGACCTGCCTGAGTATGCCCAGCACACACTTTCCTGGGGGACAAATGATCCAGAGTTAGTTGAAGGCTGGAAGTGAACTGTGGCATCAAAACTCTAGTGGGGGGTATAGTTTCTCTCCCTCTCCTTCTCTGTCTCTCTTGCTCATGGAGGAAATAAATAAACTTCAAAAGACAAATACAAGACCCCATACTAAGTTTATAAATAAGAGACAGAGGAATAGAAATTTTTAAATAGCGCTTAACTATTGACCCAAACAACAAAATAGTATGAGTAAAAGAAAACCTCAAGACTTTACAACATATGGGTATATGTTCCAAAGCATTTTACTTCGGCCAGAGGAATCAATAGACCTAGAAAAACCAAGACAATGTTAAAGAATATTGGTAAACCAGTGTTTCTCAAACAATCGCCCATCAGAGGCACCTGGAAGACTTGTTTAAAAAGATCATTGAGCCCCATCTTCAGGGGACATAATTTAGTAAGTCTGGGATGAGATCTGAAAATTCGCACTTCTAACAAGTTCCTGGGTGAGGTTGAAGGTCTGAGAACACCACTTTAGGAACACTGAGACCAGCCATTGTGGTACAGAAGTAATTAAACACTTCGCAATGCTGCAGTCAAGTGGCAAAGTTCCACGTTTGCAACCCTGAGCATGCTGGGCACACACATGCCTGTGATCCTGGCTGGCTGAGGCTGGGGGTGGATCACAGTATTTGATCCCTGCCTCCCTCTGTCCCTCTCTCTCATGGAAAAAATAAATAAATGAACTTAAAAAAAAAAATAAGCCCCACTAAGATACACCATTCCTCACTAGAAAATGTATTATAAAATTACAATAATTGATGAATGTGGGAACCAGCAGTTAGCGTAATGGTTATGTCGCTGGACTCCCGCGTAGTCGACCGCGATTTGCGTCCCAGACCCGGTGGCTTAAAACTCACGCTGGGCACGTGTGTGTGCGTGCCCAAGATCCCGAGAGGAGAATGGAGGAGAGGGGATTGCAGCGTGACCATCCCCCCTGGGGGGTGATTTCTCCCTTTCTGTCTCTATGTCTCTCTCTGTCTGTCTGGCAAGTGCACGCGCCCTATAGCGAAAACCTCTCCAAAAAAAAATATATATATATTAAAAAATAATTGATGAATGAATAAACAAAATATAGTATTCCATACAATAAAAACTATAAAAAGGAGCAAAATATTGATTCATCCTACAACACTGATGAACCCTGAAAACATTACTAAGTGAAAGAAGCCTGACACAAAAGGTCACGTATTGTATGATTTCATCTATATGAAACACCTAGAATAGGCAAATCCATAGAGACATAATCAGATTAGTGGTTTTCAAGAGCTGGAGGTAAGGGGAATGGGAAGTGATGCTAATGGGTATGAGGTTTCATGGGGGGGAGGTGACAAAATGTTTTGAATTAGATAGTAGTGATGGTTGCACAACTTTGTGAATATAATAAAAAAAAATCTGAATCCTACACATTAAAATGGAGAATTTTATGAAATAAGAATTAGATCCTGATTTTAAAATATATTAGGTTTTCAGAAAAGTCATGATGGATTTTTTTGTTTTTCTATACAAAAATGTGTCATGACTCTTCCAATGACCCAATAATCAGAGAGGCCAGTCTAGGTAGCACAGGTCATAACATACTGCATGCAGGGCTGGAGGCCACACGGCTGACCTCAGGTTTGGATCCCCAGGGTGACCTGAAAATATGCCAGGCATGAGGAACTGGAGGGCTGGCAAAGGGAACCACAGCACAAAGAGGCCGTATTGAGGATGCTTTCTCTTGTCTCTCTCCACCTTTCTCTCTTTAGCATATGTACTCAAGCTATCATTTTAAAAAAGAAAAGTAATCATAGAGGATTACCAGAAGAAAATACAGGCAACTCTCTATATATCTAGAGGATAACTAAAGATTGACATTAAAAAGGAAAAGATTATAGATTTGACTAACACCTCCAACAGAAAAATGGACTAAAATATGAACAAGTAGTTCTTTTTTTTTTTAAAGAGAAATTTTTGCTATAGAGCACCTGGGCTCATCAGATAGAGGAAAAAGCAAGAAATCACACACACACACACACACACACACACACACACACCCAAGGGGGATGGCCCCACCACAATCCTTTCTCCTCCATTCTCCCCTCAGGATTTTGGGCATGTATGCACACACTGGCATGAGTTTCAAGCCACTGAATAATCTGGGACTTGAAACACAGTTGGCCATGTGGGAGTCCAAAGCCTTAACCACCATACCACCCACTGGCCCCTGAATGGGTAGTTCTTAAAAGTTGCAATATACATAGTGGAAATGATATTTTAAATATTCAATTTAATTAGCTATAGGAAATGTAAGTTGAACTATTGATAAGATACTTTTTTTGCCTAATAAATTGAGAAAAAATAAAATGTTTTTCATACATGAGAGGTTTAATGGTTCAGACTTTGGGACAACCTGACAACGGGAATCCCAAACCTTTAAAGTGTACGTAGGCTTTGATTCTGCAATATCACTTACAGGAGTTTATACTAAGAAAGTAGTTAAGGGTGTTTCCAAACAATCATTCTCCAGGAGGTTAACTGGCAACATTGTTTAAGATTTTTCTAAAGGAACCATGTATTAACCAATAAGAGTTTTGTTAAAAGATGGTTCATTATCAAATGAAACACTATTCAGTCATTAAAATTTATGCTGTAGGTTAATATTTATTGCTATGGAAAGATGTCCCTAACATATTAATAAGTGGGAAATACAGGCTAGAAAATAGTATTACAATGTAAACCACCTTTTGTTTTAAAAGCAGTGTATGTGACATGAAAGTTCTAGAAGGCTGTACACTTGGACATTAGAGGAGCTGGAGAGAAACAGAGAGACAGAGAAAGAGAAAGTGAGAAATCATCCACCAGGGGAATGGTCACACTGCAATCCCTCTCCCATTCTCCTCTTGGGATTTTGGGCATGCACACACGTGCCCAGCATGATTTTCAAGCTACTGGGTCCAAGACTCAAACCATAGTCAGCCATGTGGGAATCTAGTGCCTTAACCACCACACCACCTGCTGGCCCCAAGTTGTTCTTTTTTAAACTATCTTTTTTTCTGTGAGTACATAGTACTTTATTAATAAGGAAAAAAATTACTTATCACTTTTAAAAGGAATCTAAGTTAAATTTGAGGTGAACATTCTATCTTCTGAGATGGCACTCTGATGTACAGAAAATGGAAACCAGAAACCATGCAGGAAACTATAGAATAAAGTATAGAATAAAATGAGGATGGCCTTAGGAGCCCCACTCTTTCTGCTCTATTTCTATAGTAATATTTCCTGTATTCTTCCCATAGTAGCAACATGTTTCTGCTAACCAAAGGTGCTCAGTTTTGACAACTTTAAAGAAAAGATGCTTCTTGGGGCCAGCAGTTAGCGTAATAGCTATGTCGCTGGACTCCCACGTAGTTGACCACGGTTCGCGACCCGGACCTGGTGGCTTAAAACTCACACCGGGTGCGTGTGCGTGCATGCCCAAGATCCCGAGAGAAGAATGGAGGAGAAGGGATTGCGGCATGGCCATCCCCCCCTGGGGGGTGATTTCTCGCTTTCTGTCTCTCTGTCTCTCTCTGTCTGTCTGGCGAGCACACGCGCCCTATAGCGAAAACCTCTAAAAAAAAAAAAAAGAGAGAGAGAGAAAAGAAAAGATGCTTCTTAAAGGGTATCATGAATTCTTAAAGAGATTTTGGTTTCCCTCAGTATCTTATCGTGGATAAACCTGAGAGACCTAAAATCACTGAGTAAAGGAATAGGTAACCATAACTTGAGCAGCTTGATTCAATTTACACCAAAGATAACAGTTAACATTTACTTATCACTTACTACTTGTCAGGTTCCATTCCAGGCATTTCACATATAATAACTCATTAAATCATCACCACAACCCTATAGGCTAGGTACTATTATTATCCCCAATTTAAGAGGAGAAACTGAGACACAGAGACATCACGTAACTTACCCAAAATCCAAATCTAAGCATCCTGGCTATAGTTTCTCTAGATTGCTCAGGGTCTCTTTAATAATAACACTATACTTCTGGGTCCAAGCAAATATCTTGCTATTGTCACTTTAGAAAGCTTCTTTGCCTCTTTAAGGGCTGTGATGACTCTTCTTGAGATAGGGAAAGTGGTCCTAGAGAGATATCCTACATCATGTTGAATCTCTCTGCCCCTGATCCTGGAGATGTATGGTTCCGTGGAACCCTGGTCTCTTTCTTATTCCCCAATCCCATTGCCCCATGGGTTCAGGTTTATATTCAAGGAGCAAGGTAGGCTTGGGCAACCATTGAGCTTTTGGTATGATGGATCCTCACAGTATTCTGTCTTTGGGGAGATGGGTCAGGACTGTTAGAATTTGCAGAACAATTCCCCCATCTCTCTCATTAGCTGTTAAGTGCTTGGCCACATTGAGAGTCAGAAAGTGTTAGAAATCCCAAGCCAGTCTTGAGCTTTCAGTTTTTTCTGAACTTTTAGGAAGTTAATTTATTCAGTGACAAATGGGGCACGGGGGCCACAAGAGCAGTTCACCTAGGATGCAGGGAATAGAGGCTCCATTGCCTATAGAGAATTTTAAAATAATAATAAAATTAACTAAAAGTCTTCCTGCTTTCTCTCTCTCTCTCTCTCTCTCTCTCTCTCTCTCTCTCTCTCTCCCCCCCCCTCTCTTCTTGCCATAGGGTACATGCACTGGTCAGAGAGAGGGAGAGAAAGTAAGAAATCACTCCCCAAGGGGGATGGCCACACCACAATTCCTTCTCCATTTTTCTCCCAGGAATTTGGGCACACACAGCCAGAATGATTTTCAAGTCACTGGGTCCGGGACTCAAACCACAGTTGGCCAAGTGGGAGTCCAACACCTCAACTGCCATGTCACCTGCTGGCCCATGCACTAACAATTCAAAACTTCATCAATGATAAAAGAATCCAACCTGGTGGATTGGTCCACCTCCGTTGACCCCTCATCCTCCACCTTGGTACACCACAGATGCCATTCCTGGCTTTTTCTGTTGCTATTCTACCAGTTTCTAAGGATGACCTTAGGAGCCCTTCATTCTCCAGCTCACTTCCTGGGCTTCTTGGTACTCCAAGTGGCTGGTGTAGAGGAAAAGAGCCCTTTACATGGGAGGAAGGGAGATGGTCTTTAATGTCTACAACCTCCCACATAAAGGTATATGGAAAAGATGATCTGGGAAATCAGGCATGGGGCCCAACTCCAGTTTTTCCCTGGAGGGCAGACATTGTCCCCAAATTTGGAGTCAGGCTCATGCTGGGAAAGGGAGTGTCTCTGAGACCCAGCCCTGATGTCCCAGCTTCTCTGAGACTTTCCCTATGCCCTGAGGCAGAGTTAGTCACTTCCTTTTCTTGCTCCCACAGCACTTTGTACATACACCCCTTTGTTAGAGCACTGGGCACATTGAACACTCTTGGATCACCCCACTATCCAGGGAGCTCCCTGAGGGCAGGGACTTCTTGTTCATCTTTGTGCCTTGGTTCTGACATGGTGGCTACCATAGAGCAGATGCTTAAAATGTTCAGCTGATCCAAAAATGGAATCACACACTGTTCTCATCTTTCCTCATGAAACTCTGCTATCAGTCAGTGATAAAAATGGTCCAGAATGAGACATCATTCATTCATTCATTCATTCGTTCTATATATGCTTGTTTATTCTTTTGTAACTATCATTATGGTAAGTCTTGTTTGCTTTTTACTATTCTTAATCTAAGAAATTTCATTTGTTAAAGACATGAAATTACACAGCTTATAGAGGAAAGCAATTCCACACCAAATGGGGACATTTCTAGAAGGAAATTCAGGCATTACAGATGGGAAGTTGATGATATTAATTCACTCAGTGGTGATTATAGAGACCTGAAGAAAAAAAACAGAAGAGGAAATGAAGTTTGGGTCATCCTTGCCCATGGGCAGAATCTGATGAGAATTGTTGTGACACTGTGATAAGGACTTTGTTGAGGTCTCAGCACAGTAAGGGAATTACTTACTAATAACGGGTGGGGATGAGCTAGGAGGAAAATGTGACAGGACTCGTTCAGCCTTGTCCAGGCCACACCCAGTTTAGTCAACGACTTCTGAACCCTAAAATGTTAAAGGAACACAGTGGAGGTTGTACTTGAGACAAGTGGCAGATAGTCAGGAAGAAGGTTAAATAAAAAAATGTCTGCATGCTCCCGCTGGAAAAAAATAGTATAATCTTCTCTACCACGGAAGAAACTCCCCTCCTGCAAGGATGGTCTTGAAAAGGTGAGCCGTCCTAGAGAACGTGAGTGAGCAGCTGACCTGATCTACTCCCTTCCCTTTCCACAGAAGATCTTGTACAATAGCTTCAACAAAAGCCATGTCAGCAGTTATCACCCTGAAAAGCTCTTTGCCAATATGAAACTCAGCTCTCACAGGCATGTGCTGTGGCAGCACTTTAAGATATATTTTCTAGGCACCTGAAGAAAAATGTAAATGAATGTAAAATGGAGAAAAGCCACTTGACAATACCATCTGGGAGATGAAGTTTGCGGGAAAGAGAATGGAATGTAGGGGAAATCCTTGGGAAGAACACAGCTGATGGCTTCAGCAGCACTTCCTGAGCCCTGGCTTTGACCTACTCTGAGACCCTTCCGTGGCCTCTCCAGCAATATTAGCATAGGCCAGCTTTGCAAACGAACAGCCTGTGGGCCAAATCCAGCTCACAGCTGTGTTTCATTTGTCTTGAACAGTGAATTTCTTTTTTTTTAAGTTGCTTTAAACTTTACATGTGCTTTCCAGTTTACCACAGTCCTCCCTGCTCCCAACTGCCTCACACTGACTCATCCACATGACCTGCCAAGCCTCTGTGGGCATCTAGGTCTGTGACTCCTTTGTGCCCTAGACTCTGGTTCTCAGACTTGGCTCCCACTGGAATCATCCAAAGAACCTTTAGAAAATACACATGTCTTGGTCCCACCCCCAGAGATTGTAATTTAATTCATCTGGGATGCAGCCTGGACAGTAGGAGTTTTTAAAGCTCCCCAGGTAACTTTAATGTGTAGCAAAAATGTGAGACCCAGTGCCCTTGAGAAAGCAAACTAGCTGAAGATGTATGACTCCAGGGTGTGTTCCCCCAGACTCCTTATCTCCAGACTGGCTGCTCTCTTTTATCTTCTACTGGCCAATCGAGGAATGACCTATCTCACCAAGACCCTCACATTCAACCTTCTGTGACAAGCGCCAGGCCCAGCTCTCCAGATCATTCCGATGATCTGGGAGATAATGATCCCTTTTGAAATGATGGGTTAGGACCATTTTTCTAGATCATTTAATAATTGGCAGATGCTTTGGCACAGAGATAATCAACCTGTATTAGATATGAGGCACTTTTTAGCTTGATTCTTCAACCTATACTTATAACTAAATCATGAAGAAGGTAATACTCTCCCAATTTACAGATGGAAAAATGATGACACCTAGCTCTAGAGCTGTAAAAGCCCCCTC
Organism: Tupaia belangeri chinensis; assembly: GCF_000334495.1. NCBI lineage: Eukaryota > Metazoa > Chordata > Mammalia > Scandentia > Tupaiidae > Tupaia > Tupaia belangeri. The sequence goes on along the minus strand of NW_006159855.1, from coordinate 3,525,761 downwards.
GTACACTTTGTGGCTCAAACTACAGTTGAATTGATTGCAATACTCATCCAGTGCCTATTATGCAGTCTGTGGAGGGCTCTATTCCAAAACAGCCCAGGCAATTGTTCACAGCCACCATCTGCTCTGGTTGGTCAGTGCCCGTGCCACATTAGTCGGTAAATATTTGCATCTAGGGTCAATGGACTTGTATTAGGCTCCAGGGACTTTTTCATTTTACACCTGTTATAATAAAGGTGGTTCAGATGTGGTCCCAGTGTCTGTGGGCTCAAGTCTTGAGGGGAAACAGACACTGACATACTTGCCATCAGACGTGATGCACATTGAAGGAGATGGAAACTGGGTGTGTGAGAGCCTGGCATCGCGGGAAGCATCTCTCTCTAGTTCTGTCATGCCAAGGAACACTCCACAGAGCAAGAGATGATATGTAGACCTGCATCTCAAAGGAATAGTAGCTTCCCAGAAAAGGGGCTGGTTGGGTGGAGGTACCTGTTGAGCAAAGACACGGAGGTGAACCACTACACAGCATGTTTGGAAAACTTGGCTCTGAGGCACGAAAAGAACTGCAGATTCTTTTGAAGGTTAGTTTATCCCATTTATCTATAAACCTAATGGTTTTAAATGGCCTTAATTATTTTTTCAGTATTTGGACCATCAGGTCAGTTGCAGATGAAGTTCCCAGCTGCAAAGACAAAGCTCAGTACAGTGGCAACATCCCTGTCTGTACCTTTCTCTTTTCAAATACCATTTTGGAAATCTGAAAGTTACCCTATTTCTAGCAAAAAAGTAATCTATTTTCTTCTCTTAATATATATAGTCATGGGCACACTGGAGTTGCTAATTGGAGAGCGATGTACATGACTTATGTTGGTTGAGTCCAATGACAGCATTTTTTTTTTTTTTTGGAAAGGTTTTCGTAAAAAGCCCCCTGTGGCACC
>NW_006159855.1:3521781-3524341 GCF_000334495.1 Tupaia belangeri chinensis | reverse complement strand
AGTCCAATGACAGCATTTTTTTTTTTTTTGGAGAGGTTTTCGCTACAGGGCCCGTGTGCTCACCAGAAAGACAGAGAGAGATAGAGAGACAGAAAACGAGAAATCACACCCCAGGGGGGATGGCCACGCCACAATCCCTTCTCCATTCTCCTCTCAGGATCTTGGGAATGCACGCACACATGCCCAGCATGAGTTTAAGCTGCCAGGTCCGGGACTTGAACCACGGTCGACTACGTGGGAGTTCAGCTATATAGCCATTACGCTAACTGCTAGTCCCATGACTTATGTTGGTTGAGTCCAATGACAGCATTATTTTTTAAAAAATCAAAAGAAGAAATAGAAATCAGACAAAAGGAGCACATAATATAATATTGATACTTTGGCTATTTAAAATTATCTGGGGACAATGATAGCTTAAGTTATTCCACTAATTAATACAGACACAAATGTGTAATTCCTCTTAGCCATGCCTTGTAATATCCACACTTTCCCTTATTCTGGGACATCTTTTTGAAAACAGAAATTGTGGATTTTTAATATTCAGACTTGGTGAGTTATCTAAAGGCTTTCATTTGATCTAATTACGGTTATGCCTTCCAAAGTAAATGCATCATCAGAAGTAGCATCATCCAAGATCAGTCAAAATGTCTGTGCATGAACCTGCACTCCCCTTTCCACGTGTGTGTGTTTTAGCCTGGAGCGATGTACATGACTTTGATATTCTTCAATATTTTTGAGCAGGAAGGTCTGTACAAGACTAATTACAAACTTAGGGCCTAGTGTAGCTCAGGCCCTCATTATCATTAATAAACTTCTTCTGTACTAAGAAGAGAAGAGACCTCTAATTGGGTTTATTTCTTAGTGTAGGTATATAAGTATCCCTCAGAAGTTTACTTTGCCAAATGATTATGTGAAGTATACCTGCTAATCTATGCAAACTGGAGGATCTACTGAGAATAAATAAATGTTGTGACATTAGCCAGTTGGGGGAAGCCACAATGAGAATCCACTGCATCACAATATATACTTGGTTCATTAATCTGTAAGTAGAGGTTGGCCTTAATTATTCATGATAATAGCCTTTAATATACTAGTTTGCTACAGCATTTTTCATATCAGTAATGGAGGTCTCCATCCTTTAAGAACTTATTACAACTCTCCACTATTACATCTTCCCTGAGAGGTGGGGTAAGAGCCTGACCAGGGTTTTCATGGGAATGTCATGTTTGCAGCATAATAATCAAGCTTTACTGTTCTGTAGAGACTTTCATCCTAAGGATCTCAAAGTGTTTTATGAGCCTTCATTAGTGCCAGGAATACCCTGAAGGCACCAGGGTTTTACTATCTTTGTTTTATAGGTGAAGAAACAACACACAGGCTGGTGAAGTGACTTGCCCAAGGTCACGTAACAAATCAGCGGGACATTTTGGAGGGCACAGGCAGGTTTAGGCAGTAACTATTTTTCTTTAGTCTTACAAGGTTCTTAGTGTCTATCGAGCTAGAGGGCCATGGCTGGGACTTTCAATATTTGGGTGGCCTTTATCCACTCCTAGATGGGCATCCATTCAATGCCCATAATAGACACTAGGTGCGTATTTTAGGAAGACACAAATCATAGTCTTACTGGTGCTTCTGATGCAAAAAATTCCTTATTGCTTGCTCAAATTCTTAGATTTACAGTATCTTTCCTACTTTATATTGCTTCTGGAAGACTCTTGTGAAGAATGCTAAATATGCTACTGCCATCGCTTTCACATTTGCACTAAGAAGAACTACATGTCTGAGGAGTTATGTTCTTATGAAGAGAGATTTCCAACTCCGATATTATAATAGAGTTTTAATAAAAGACCTTTGCTTAAGTTAAAGAGCTCTAGTTAATGAAATGGTAGGTTTCTCCTTATAAGTCTAGCTATTCTTTCTGAATACTCAAGCTTCAAGAAAACTGAAAAGGAGCATTTTAAAAATTATTTTTTATTGCTAGTGACATCTGTACTATAGGTCCTACTTTGAGTTGGGAGGGAGGGTATCTTTTTGTTTGTTTTGCTTTAAATACGTGTATTTGATCCCAGCTCAGATTTACATTTAAAACATTTTAAAAGTGTATGCACTCCCAATTGTGTGGAATGCCAGGAAACGAGTTCATTCAGGGAGGAATGAGCTTTCAGCTCTGTCCTTTGTGACAGATTCCAGAGCGTCTCTACCTTAAGGCAGGCGGGTCACCGGGCTGCTTCGGTGACCCCCCCTAACCTGTACCAGGCTGCCGGCAAGCACTCCTGTCAACTCTGTTTACTCTGGCAAGACTGATGGCATCCAGGTGGATTTCCCAACCCCCGCGCCTCCTCACTCTCCGCCTCCACTTCTCCTCTCCAGCCCACTGCGATTGGTTGCGTTTGCCAATGGAGTAGCTAGGCGGTGAGTTGCCGTGCAAAACTCCAGTCAGTAAAAGTTGCTTTTCTCCAGAGTTTAACCACTGGCTTTACTTCTAAGGAGTCCAGGGCCTCCACCTGCTCCCCTTCCCCCACCCCTCCCAGAGTGTGTCCTCCCAGCATTAGGAAAGAGT
>NW_006159855.1:3509141-3521569 GCF_000334495.1 Tupaia belangeri chinensis | reverse complement strand
CTCTGTGCTTGTTACTGCCCCTGCATCTCCCTGGATGAAGTCACAGGCCTGGGAGGGCTGTGCTGTTAGGCAGATAATCCTGTTAAGCATCTGGAGGGCCTGGTCAGGAGATGTTCAGCTCAAGAATGTCAGGAGTAGATAGAATAGGGCTGGAGGTGGGTTCCGGGGGCAGTGCTGAGGGAAAACAGGCTGCTGCCCTGGTGGACATCAGTCTTGGCCCTGCCAGCTCCCACTGGCTAGTGATAAGCTGCTGACCACAAGGAATAATTATTAGCGCATGACTGTTACGTGTTAAGTGTGGTTAGCCCCTCAGATATGGCACTGAGCACTAGGGACACAGACATGAGTAAGACATGGTCCCCAGGTAATGTGTGTGGAGGTGGAGAGGGAGAGGGGGAAGTGAAAGGGCCAGATAGCAAATGCAAAATGATGTGTTGCAGAATCAAGAAAGGGAATGATCTCTGATGAGTGGAAGGTGGTGCTTGAAGGAACAAAGGGGACCAGGGCCTAGAAAGAGGAGGAAGGGTGCTCCTGACAGGAGAAATGACATTAGCAAAGGTGCTGACATGGGAACTAATAAGCTGTGTTCAGGGAACAATAGAGGGATATACCTGGGTGCAGGAGTTCACCGGGGAGAAACGGAAGAGTAATTTTGGAGAACCAGGGTGGGGCCAGTGAAGAGGCCCTTGAGTGCCAGGCAGAGGGGTTATTCAGCAGGCAAAAAAAAAAAAAATCTTCTAGAAGGATCAGCCAGGAAGGTGGGAGGGTGACATGATCCAGGTGTGTCCTAGAAAAATTAATCTGGCATCAGTGTGTAAGTATAAAGAGACTGAAAGCAGGAAACTGTTTGACGGTAGTAACCCACACAAGATTTGATAAGGCCTGGGTGGGGGCTGCTAAACCCATCTATGCCCATTAAACAGTAACTCCTCATTCCCCCTTTCCCCATCCCTGGCAACCACCACGCTACTTTTTTCCCCTATGAATCTGACTACTCTAGGGAATCATGCAGTATTTGTCTTTTTGTGAGCAGCTTATTTCATTTAATATACTGTCTTCAAGATCCATCCATGTTTAGCATGTAACAGAATCCCCTTCTTTTTCAAGGCTGAATCATATTCTATTGCTGTACATATCAGATTTTGTTTACCCATTCATCCACTGATGGACATATGCAGATTTTTTAAATAAAATGAGTAAAAAATAGTACAGGGGCCAGCCCATAGCTGGTGGTTAAAGTGACTGAACCCACATGGCTGACCTCATAGTTCAAGTCTTGATCTAGCAATTTGAGAAACATGCCAGATGCATGTATGTGTATGCTCAAAAGCCCAAAATGAAGGAGAAATGGAGGAGACGGGATCATGGCATGGCCATCTCCCATCTCCCATTATTTTCTCACTTTCTCCTCTCTCTGTCTCTCTCTGGTGAGTACATGCACCTTCTGGCAAAAATTACAACTAAATAACAGGATAGAATATCACAGAATAAAAATAAAAGAGTGCATTTTTTAAAGAATTATTTTATTTTATTTTATTCATTTTTTAAAATTTGACTAGAGAGAGAGAGAGAGAAGGAAAGTGAGAAAGTAAGCCGCCAGGCCTGGGACTTGAACCTCAATCTCCCATGTGAGAGTCTAGTACCTTAACCACCACACCACTTGCCAGCCCATTAGAGTGCATTCTTATAATAGGAGTAAGTATTGGGAGAGAGGGTCACTTGACAGAACTCCAATATAAAATTAGCAAATTACAAAACAAAATTTGGATCATGTACATAAAATCTAGGGCATGAAACAAATCCCTTCTCTATCCTACAAGCAGCGCGAGTATCAAGGCAGATATCAGTGATCTTTTCCCCCTTTATTTATCTAATGTGTACAGTTAAGGTGTACAACATGATGTTTTATATACATACACAGAGTGAAATAATTGCTGAAGTCAAGCAAATGAACATATCTAGTATAGACAAATTTACACATCTAACTCTTCTCCCTTTAAACTGCCAAAATAAAAAATAGAAGTAAATTGAGGAATGATAAAGTGCTATTTCTCCTAGCCACATTTTCCCTGATTCGTCATTCTGTAGCATTAGCTATCTCAGAACATACACAGGCTGGCTGGTAGACCAGTCCACTGGACAGCATTACCCAAGGAGCTCTTAAAACCAGAATGCAGGTCTCTGTTACTCATCTTCATTGTCTGTTGGAGTCTAGATTTAGCTAATATGAACTTTGAGCTGTTTCTTTCCCAATGCCTTCAGAAATGTGCTCCAAGAACCTCACGTTAACCCGGCACAGAAGTCCTCCCTTTAGAGGGTACAATAAGGTCTAAGACCACTCTCTATAAAGTGTTTACCTTGCAGCTACAGATACACAGGCATGGGGGAGAATATACACATTCATGTACACACACACACACACACACACACACACACACACAGAGAGAGAGAGAGAGAGAGAGAGAGCGCCTGGAGCCAAGGAAGGAAAGAGGAGAATTTGCACCTATATGTTGGTAACTGTGGGAGGGGAAAAGGAGGATCTAAGTGACCATCACCTCAAATCCTTCCCCTAGTCATCAGGAGAGACATATTCCTCCCCACTCCGCCCATGTCAGTACTTTGCTCTGGTATTTCCCAGATGTTCAATGGACACGGAATATCCCAAGTGTACACTGAGGCCCGGGGCCTCCCAGGTGCAGAGAGGGGTTCTGCTGACCCATGCCCATCACCCCAGCACTCTTGGTTGGCCCCATGCCCTGGTACTGCACCAGGCCATGAGCAAGGTCATCAATAGTATTTCTGCCTGAGAGACTCAACCATATCTGTATAAACACGAAGAACCGTGAGCTGGAAATCACTCACAGTGGTAGTAGTTTAACATAACAGTAACATCCCTTAACAAATATCCAGTTCAAAGATTCATATGCATGTAAGTTTAGATGGAAGCAGTGGTTGGGAGGATAATGCATAATGTGATTATGCTAGTCTTTAATATAAGTAATAAAATAAAATTCAAGATTAAATAATTATATCTAGGGACCAGCAGATGGCATAATGTTTACGTCGCAAGACTCCCATGTAATCGATGGTGGTTTGAGTCCCAGACCCGGCAGCTTAAAACTCAGGCCGGGTATGTGTGCGTGCAGGCCCAAATCCCAAAAGGAGAATTGAGGAGAAGGAACTGCAGCATGGCCATCCCCCCGGGGTGGGGGGGGTGATTTCTTATTTTCTGTCTCTCTGCCTCTCTTTGTCTCTCGGACAGCAAAAACCTCTCTTGAAAAAAAAAAAAAAAGAATCATATCTAATGCTTGTTGTAAATGAATTTTTTAAATACCAGAAATCAGTACACCTTCTTGAAATGAAGAGATAATGAGAGCCAAATGATGGTGTGACTGTAAACGTATTGCTCTGCAAGGCTTAACCACATGGGAAAGTTCTAAGTTCACATGCAGAGACCTTCCTGAGTAAGTGAGGCGTGTCTGTGTCCATAATCCAGAACTGGTTGAGGCTGGTGGTGTATTGTGGCATCACGATCCTGTTGTGGGTGCCTGTCTCTCTGCCTGACTGTCTCTCTCTCTAGGTCTCTCATTCATGGGAGAAATTAATAAACTTAAAAAAAAAGAAATGGAGAGAGATTGAACACAAATTGATACTGAACTTCTAATAATAACATATATTTGGAAGCAGAACTTATAGTCAAAATTTCATAAAGCTTATACTGTGAGCCCCTCTCCAACTCTAAACACATGACAATGGTAGATAAATGTAAAAATGGAACACTAAAAATACATAGCCATGGTCAAAAGAAAATAAGCACTTTCATGTGCTAGGAATTGACTAGAAATACAAAGTTACAAATGGTAAGCAGAACTGATGGTCCAAAAAAAGATGGTGAACCAAAATTTGGATCACTGCAGAAGAGCACAGATCCAAACACTGAGCAGTCAGATAGATGGCTTTTCTCAGGTCCTAGTGAAAGGTGGAGTTTCCTCCATCTCCTTGAGAATGAGACTTTTCAAGAATCATAGTCTAGGTACAAGGCTTAGTAGTTTGTTTGTTTGTATGTTTGTTTCTTTTCAGGCTTCAGTAACATGTAGGAGAGCTCGACTTCAACCTCAGTTTTATACAGAGACCTTAGGTCTGGTCCCCAATCATACATGAAGTTGTGTATCAATTATCCATAAATGAATTCAATCCAGATAAAATGACAATAGAGGTCTCTGAAAAATTACATTAAAATAAATACTTTAGGGTGTTCAAAGAAATAAATGAAAGAATAATAGCATTCATAGAAGGACAAAATATTTGTGAAACAAAAGCAGGCAGAAATAACAGAAGACTATAAAAATAATAATTATAAGTCCTGACAATGAAAAATATATTCATTGATGGACCAGCAGGTGGTATGGTAGTTAAGGCACTGGATTCCACATAGCCAGTTCCATAATTCTTGTCCCAGACCCAGAGGGTTGAAAAATATGCTGGGTACATGAGCATGTATGCCCAAAACCCCAAGAAGAGAATGGAAGAGAAGAGATTGTGGTATGGCCATCCCCCTGGAGATGATTTCTCACTCTCCCTCTCTGTTTCTGTCTCTCTCTTAAGAGTACACACACCCTATAACAAAAATCTAAAAGATAAAAATGAAAAAAAACTTCATTGACATAAAAGTGATCTACACTGGACACACACACACACACACACAAATAAATAAATAAATAAATGAAGCAAACTGAAAAGTAGTGCCAGGAATGTACCCAGATCATAGATATAAAAAAATGAAAATAACCAAGCTGGCCCTATAGCCTACTTGTTAAAGGAGCCAAGTCTCACATGACCAAAGTTTGAATTCTGGCCCTGGAAGCTTGAAGAACACACTGGGGTGGGGGGTGGAAAGGTTGGGAGGGGCTGCAGCAGATAGCATAGTGAGTGGTTAATGCACTGGACTCCCACGTGGCTAATCACAGTTCGAGTCCCAGATCCAGCGGCTTGAAACTCATATAGAGCATGTGTGTGTACATGCCCAGAATCCCGAGAGGAGAATGGAAGAGAAGAGATTGCAGTATGGCCATCCCTCTGAGGGGTGATTTATCACTTTCCCTCTCACTATTTCTCCAACAAGAACACACACCCTATGGCAAAAACCTTAAAAATAATAAGAAGAAAAACATGCTGGGGACCAACAGTTAGCGTAAAGGATATGTCACTGGACTCCCACGTAGTCAACCGCGGTTCGAGTCCCGGACCCAGTGGCTTAAACTCACGCCGGTGCGTGTGCGTACGTGCCCAGGATCCCAAGAAAAGAATGGAGGAGAAGGGATTGCGGTGTGGCCATCCCCCTTGGTGGGTGATTTCTCGCTTTCTGTCTCTCTGTCTCTCTCCGTGTGTCTGGCGAGTGCACGCTCCCGATAGCAAAAACCTCTCAAAAACAAAAACAAAAAAAACAAAAAACAAAAAACATGCTGGGCACATCTTTGTGTGTTCCCAACAGGATGGAGAAATGCAGGATTTCCGTGGTAAGTGCACATACCCTCTGGCAATTAGAAAATAAATAAATAAATAAAAGTTTAGAAACCCAAGTGATGGGTAAAGAGGTTTTAGCATATGTCTCAAAGTAGTTAAGAGTAAGAAGACAGAGAAAAATAGTCAAAGAAATATTGGCTGAGAATTATTCTTCATGCTGAAAGACTAGACCAAATACTGAACAATATAAATGAAAATAAATCATTCTGAAACACATCATTATAAAACTGCAGAAAATCAAGGATATGGAGAGAAAAAATTTAAATTATGTAAGAGGCAGGACAGATTTCCAGCAACAAAACAATGGTTAGACCAACAGCAGACCACTTGTCAAGAATATCAAAAGCCAGAATATTTCTAATGGAATATCATCAGTGTGCTGAAGGAAAAAAACATGAGTTCTGAATTCCTGACACCATTAAACTATTATCCATGTGTGACAATAAAGTTCTTATTTACAAAGTTAAGAGCATTTGCCATACACAGATTCTAACTGAAAAGACTACCAAAGGATTTACTTCAGCAAGAACAAAAGTGAATACAGAGGGATGAAATGGAATGTGAGGAAAGACAGACAGCCCCAAACAGGAAAAAATATATTGGTAGATTAATTATTGACTGTAAGTTAGGGCTGTATGCTACCTAAAGAAACATAAGATAAAGAGGAAATGTCGAAACATGAGCTAAAACAAAGAAATAATTCACCAGCATTAATAAGAAAAAGCTTAGTTTGCTCAAGATTCTCTTTGCAGTAGAGGAGGGATGTGTGACCTGCATTTATTGATTGATTTATACTATAGTCTTATTCCAAGAAAGATTTAAGTTAGCTAACCTATAGCTATTCCTGGTCTATCCTTCATTTTCAGATTTAGGAGCTCCCTAAGGGAGTCATTGGCAGCTTCTGATTGAACCTTTGGCAACAGTCCCAGGGAGAGCTCTCCATGTTCAATGAATCATGGGATGAGGGTTTTTTAAGCAATCTAGTCCCTGAAGTCTTCTGACAAAGACTGTAAAGACTTTTAGAAAAAAATCAAACTCAAAGGAAAAAGGAACATGGGACCTATGAAAAATATTAAAGCAATAAAGATTATGTAAGATTTCTCCAAGGGAAAATCTACCTTATCAAGTAGGTTAACTTGAAGATAAACTTGCTTTATATTTACAGTGAAATAAATAAATTTATCACATCAATCAATAAACAGGTCAGCATAAAAAGAGAATACAAGAAAATTATATTCATAATAGCTGAAAGTTGTTCTTTTTAAAAGAAGAATAAAACTACAGAAAATCTATTCACTCAAATAAACGATAGTTTCAGGACGGATATACCAGGGGGCCAGGTGGTGGCACAGGGTCAAACTTCATGCTTCCCAAGGCTAATCTACATGGGAAGGTTCCAAGTTTGCATACAGAGGCCTCCCTGACTATGCCAGACAGAAGTGTGCTCAAGATCTAGGACTGGTTGAGTATGGGTTTAGATTATGGCATCAAGACCCTGTAGGGGATGCTGTCTGTCTCTCTCTTCCTCTGTATTTCTCTCATTCATCAAAGAAATAAATAAACTTTTTAAAAAAGAATTTTAGGAACCAGCAGGTGGCATGGTGGTTAAGGCACTATACTTCCAACACAGCCAACTGCAGTTGGAGCCCCAGATCTGGCAGATTGAAAAATCACACCATACACATGTGTGTGCATGCCCAAAATTCCAAGAGGAAAATGGAGGACAAGGGATTGCAGAGTCCTCACCCCAGGGGGTGATTTATCACTTTCCTTCTCTCTGTCTTTCTCCAGCAAGTGTACGTATACTACGGCAAAAACCTTTAAAAAAAAAAAAAAAAAAAAAAGAAAGAAAGAAAGAAAGAAAGAAAGAAAAAGACAAGAATTATACACCAAAAACAAAATAAGTCAACCAATAAAATTTTCCCAATAAAGAGAAAACAAATGGTTAAGACTTCATCGTCAAAGTTCCCAGAATTTGGGATAGGAGAACCTGACACTGGAAATCAAGAGGACTCGCTTTCTTGCCGTTAAAGTCAATAAGAAGGACAAACTATTAATACAAATTCCAGTGCATTCTTAAACCTTAAGGCAAAAAAATATGTAAGTTGATATTAGGCTGAGGAGTGGAAAAAGGGAATATTTAAAGGAATAAAAATCATGCTTGCTTCGTCTATCTCTTCTGAAAAGAGAAAGGAGAAAAATCTCCAATTTGCTAAGATGAAGATGTAACTAATACCCAAGGATTTAATTATTTTTAATCATTTATTTATTTATTTTTACATCTTACCACATTTACTTTACATATCAAAAAACTGTTTGCTCATACTCCATAGTTCTCTTTTTTTTTTTTTTTGGAGAGATTTTTTTTACTATAGGGTGTGTGTGCTCACCTGAAAGACAGAGAGAGACAGAGAGACAGAAAGCGAGAAATCACCCCCCAGGGAGGAAGGCCACGCCACAATCCCTTCTCCTCCATTCTCTGCTTGGGATCTTGGGCACACAAGCACACACGCCCAGGGTGAATTTAAGGCATCGGATCCTGGACTCAAACCTCAGTCAACTCCATGGGAATCCGGCAACATAGCCATTATGCCATCTGCTGGTCCCCATACTCCATAGTTCCTGACAGTTAATAAACAACTTTGAAAATTTCAAAAACTGAATTTTAAAGATAATGTTCAAAATATTTGTTACAGTTTTGTTTGTGACTCTATAACATCAGAGACACTATGGTTTTTAAATATTTTCAATAAAATATTTACATGTCAACTATTCAAACTGCTGAAAAGCAAATATTAGGGGTCCTTTGTATTTCTTGGGTCTGAATACTGGAACGCCTCTCTAGATTTGGAAAGTTTTCTTCCAGAATTTCATGGAATAGATTATCAATGCCCTTACTAATTTCTTCACTTTTTTTTTTTTTGAGAGGTTTTTTGCTATAGGGCGTGTGCGCTCACTAGACAAACAGAGAGAGACAGAGAGACAGAAAGCGAGAAATCATCCCCCAGGGGGGATGGCCATGCCGCAATCCCTTCTCCTCCGTTCTCCGCTCAGGATCTTGGGCATGCACGCACACGAGCCCGGCATGAGTTTTAAGCCACCGGATCCGGGACACGAACCGCGGTTGACTACATGGGAGTCCAGCAACATAACCATTACGCTAACTGTTGGTCCCTAGTTTCTTCACTTTTTGAGATCCCAATTATCCAGATGTTTGGACTCTTAGTGGTATCTAGTATTTCTCGTATACTATTCTCTTTTTTTCTGTTATTTTCTCCGTTTTGGGGGGTTATTTTTTCTAGGTCAAAGGTTTTGCCTTCAACGTTTGAGATTCTATCTTCTGTATGGACTAATCTGCTTTTAATACTTTTGAGGGAAGTTTTGATTTCCTGTATTGCAACTTTCATCTCTAACAGCTCCATTTCCTTCTTTTTTATGATATGTATTTTCTCTTTCAGATCAAGCAAGAACTTCCTCACCTCTTAGAACTCATTGTCTCTTTTGTCTCTTTTCTCCTGCATCTTCTGGAGTTCATTGTCTTTCAGCTCTTGCATCTTGTTTAATTTTGTCACTATGAAGATTCTGAAATCTGTATCAGACATTTCCGTGAGTTCCACTGTACTGTCTGAACGATGAAGGATTGTTCTTTTCACTTAGGGGAGTGAGATTTTCTTGGTTTCTCATATTTCTTGTGCCTCTGTGGTGGCTTCTGGTCATTCTGTGACAAAATCTTATGACAAAATCTCTCCTCTATTGTGTTTTGCAACGTGGTATCCACAGAAAGAGATCATGAGTTCAGATTTATAAAAAGAAGTTTCTTCCTTAAAGCAGGAGGTTCAATAGGCATTGAGGATTTCAATGACCTTAAAAGTATTCAGATGCTTGGCTACTGTGCACCTAGGCCTGTCTAGACATTCAGTGTGTGGAGATTGAAGAGCAGAGTGGGAAAATAAGATTAAAAAAAAAAAGAAAAAAGAAAAGGAAAAAAAATAAATAACCTAGGCAAAAACAACCAAAAAAGAGAAAAAAAAAATTTTTTTTTTTTGGAGAGATTTTCACTGTAGGGCGCGTGCGCTCGCCAGACAGACAGAGAGAGACATAGAGACAGAAAGCGAGAAATCACCCAGGGGGGATGGTCACGCCGCAATCCCTTCTCCTCCATTCTCCTCTCGGGATCTTGGGCACGCACGCACACGCGCCCGGCGTGAGTTTTAAGCCACCGGGTCCGGGACACGAACCGCGGTCGACTACGTGGGAATCCAGCGACATAGCCATTACGCTAACTGCTGGTTCCCAAAAGAGAAAAAAATTTTTAAGGTAAAAAATGAAAACCACATGGTGAGCTCGCACAAATGCACCAGGGTGCGCCTCAGATTTAAAATGGCTTCTGAAATTAGCAAGAGAAAGAAAAGGCCCGAGGTGAGAAGAAGTGGTTTGAAAATTTAAAAATAAAAATAATATAAAAATTTAAAGAGAGAGACAGACAAAGACAGAGAGAGGAAAGAGGTCGCCATACCTTGTCTGAGTGTTTCGGGAGTCTAGAAAATGAGGTTTAGAACATAGGTTTAGTCGCGTTGGTCCCTGACTACACCAGGACACACCTCAGATTTAAAATGGCTTCTTGTCTGAGTGTTTGGAGGGTCCAGGATTTCATTCTTAGGCATGGGTTGTTCATAAATAAGGGCAATATTCTAAAATTTGAGAAGACGGAAAACATTAACAAGCTCAGTGCTACTGATGTAGATATTCTAAAAGAGTACTGGAATCACTATGGTTGAATTAATGAAATAATATTAGCTAGGAAGTTATGACTATAAGAAAATATTAATTGTCTGGGGCCAGTAGGTGGGATGGTGGTAAATGTGCTGGATTCCAACATGGCTCAAGTCCCAGACTCAGCCATTTTTCAGTTGAAAAATAACATTGGGTGTGTTGCATGCATGCCCAAGAGCCTAAGAGGAGAATGGAGAAAGGGCTGTGGTGTAGCCATCCCCCGGGGGAATGATTTCCCACTTTTCCTCTCTCTGTCTCTATCCAGTGAGCACTTGTACCTTATGTCAAAAAAAAAAAGTGATTGTCATTGAAATTAAGTTATAAAGTATAAAAATCTGCATCAGGTTTTCATGAGTAACAGGGCTTTTTATTTTTACATAATTAATTAGGTACTGTGACAAAAGAAAATAAAGAGAGGAAGTTTTCTACCGTGGTAGACAGCATCTCAAATGATTCCCGATGATCCCTCCCCTCCTAGTATTAAGGCTTTGTGAAATGTGCCCTTCAGTGTGGGCTGTACTCTCTTATAACAGATAAATGAAGGGATAACACTTCTGAGATTAGGTTACAAAAATGATTCTGGCTTCCATCTTGCTCATCGTCTCTTGCTCTCTCCGTCTCTCATTTTTCCCTTGCTTGTTTGAAGCAATGTCATATTGTGAGTTGCCCCATGGAGAGACCCATGTGGCAAGAAACTGATATATCTGGCAAACAGCCAGCCTGGACCTAAAGCCTGCCAACAACCATGTGAGTGAGCTTGGAAGTGAATCTTCTGAGGCTGCCAACAGCCACATGAGTGAGCTTGAAAACAAATCCTCCCGCATTTGAGCTTTGAGATGTCTGCAGCAAACCTTGGGTACATACTTCTTAGACACCCTGAGCCAGATGACCCAACTGAGCCGCATCCTGGGAGACTATAATGTTTTCTTAAAGTTTCACCATCAGGCACACACACTTGTCAGAAAAGAGACAGACAGAGAGAGATAGAAAGAGACAGAGAGAGATGGTGAGAGGGAAAGTGAGAAATCACCCCCCCGGGGTGGGGATTGCCATGCCATAATCCCTTCTCCTCTGCTCTCCTCCTGGGATTTTGGGTATACCACACACACATGCCTGGAGTGATTTTCAAGCCATCCGGTACTGGTCTTGAATCATAGTTGACCACATGGGGAGTCTGGGGCCTTAACAATCATACCACCTGTTGGTCTCAAATGTTTGTTGGTTTAAGCCATTCAACTTTAGGATAATTTGTTACACAGCAATATTTAACCAATAAATCTGTTATCTGATTATATTTTAAATTTTATAAGAATGAAGAAAGGAAAAAAGAAGAAAGCCCGAAAATTCATAATAGTTATTTTTTCCATGAAAGTGAGACAAATGATACCACTTTTTTTTTTTTTTTTTTTTTTTGAGAGGTTTTTGCTACAGGGTGCATGCTCGCCGGAGAGACAGAAAGAGACAGGGAGGCAGAAAATGAGAAATCACCCCCGGGGGGATGGCAATCCCTTCTCCTCCATTCTCCTCTCGGAATCTTGGGCATGCATGCACACACACCCGGCATGAGTTTAAGTCACCGGTCCAGGACTTGAACCACGATCAACTACATGGGAGTTCAGCAACATAGCCATTACGCTAATTGCTAGTCCCAAACAAATGATACCACTTGATTATGTGCAGGACATTTTAAGAAAAGTATTATTAGAATTAACATGTTGATGATTTGCTTCTAAATAACTAAAAGTAAACAGAATATATGACATACGTCAGCAAGAAAATAGAAAAGAATGGGCTGACCCCAGGGCCTTGTGATTAAGGGAACCAAATCCTACACAGCCAACCATGGTTTGAATCCCACCTGGTACCGTGAAAAACAAGTTGAGCACATACATGTGTATGTGTGTACCAAATCCCAACAGATGGAGGAATGGAGAAGGGATTGCAGCATGACCCCAGCCCATTGTGGGGTGCTTCCTCCCTCTCCCTCTTTCTGTCCCTCTGGCAAATGCATGCAACCTCTGGATGAGAGAGAGGAAAAAAAAAAAAAAAAAAAAAAAAAAAAAGTGAGAGGTTTTTGGTATAGGGCGTATGCACTCGCCAGAAAGACAGAGAGAGACAGAGAGGCAGAAAGT
>NW_006159855.1:3494784-3508699 GCF_000334495.1 Tupaia belangeri chinensis | reverse complement strand
AGTGAGAAAAATGATCCCCCTTTTTTTTTTTTTTTTTTTTTTTGAGAGGTTTTTGCTACAGGGTGCATGCTCGCCGGAGAGACAGAAAGAGACAGGGAGGCAGAAAATGAGAAATCACCCCCGGGGGGATGGCAATCCCTTCTCCTCCATTCTCCTCTCGGAATCTTGGGCATGCATGCACACACACCCGGCATGAGTTTAAGTCACCGGTCCAGGACTTGAACCACGATCAACTACATGGGAGTTCAGCAACATAGCCATTACGCTAATTGCTAGTCCCAAACAAATGATACCACTTGATTATGTGCAGGACATTTTAAGAAAAGTATTATTAGAATTAACATGTTGATGATTTGCTTCTAAATAACTAAAAGTAAACAGAATATATGACATACGTCAGCAAGAAAATAGAAAAGAATGGGCTGACCCCAGGGCCTTGTGATTAAGGGAACCAAATCCTACACAGCCAACCATGGTTTGAATCCCACCTGGTACCGTGAAAAACAAGTTGAGCACATACATGTGTATGTGTGTACCAAATCCCAACAGATGGAGGAATGGAGAAGGGATTGCAGCATGACCCCAGCCCATTGTGGGGTGCTTCCTCCCTCTCCCTCTTTCTGTCCCTCTGGCAAATGCATGCAACCTCTGGATGAGAGAGAGGAAAAAAAAAAAAAAAGAAAGAAAGAAGTACTGAGAGAGCACATAATGAAATCTCTGAAGTGAGAGCAAGTATAGCAATTAGACCAGGTACCATTGAACATAACAGGAAATCTCAGATTAGTTTAAAAAAGAGAATTCAACAATATTTTCTTACTTGGTGAACAAATGTGTATTGAAACCTACCCTCTACAACAGATAAAGTAGGCCAACTCAACCTAATGGAGAAGATGAGGATATAAAATACATGCAATAATAAGTGCAACAAGAGAGAAGTACATGATAAAAGAAAAGTTCATTGATTTAACTTTTCCTATCTTGATATTTCTAACCCCTTTTGTTTTAGTCTATGCACTTATCAGTACCAACCTTTCAAGATTCCCAGGCCCTAACCCTAATACCCACACACAGACAAACACATATAGCACCGCAATGAAAAGTATCAATTCACTGTTATTAGGTAGCAGATTTAAATAGTGTATGCAACCAAAAGATAATTAGAGAATACAAACAATCACAACTAATAAATTATATTTTATGAACAGAAACAATAAATTCAAGCAAGCAGAAAATTATATTGTAAATTCAAGCAAGCAGAAATTATATTAGTCATAATCTTTGATCGCAGAGCAGTAAAATGGAAAAATCACAAAGTTTAAGACTCTCACATGGCCTGCTGCAGTTCAAGTCCCGGACCTAGCAGCTTGCTTTCTCACTTTCTCTCTGTCTCTGTTTCTCTCTCTCAATCTTTCTCTCTTTCCTTCTCTCTGGTGAGCACATGTGCCCTATAGCAAATTTAAAATTAATAAAAATAATAATAAATAAAATAAATAAGTCATTCTTTAAAAAAAATAAAGTAGGTAGCCGAGAAAGAACCTGAAGAACATGAACAGGTAGAAAAAGACGAGGCCACTAAAAAAGTAGAAAATATCAGCTGAGAGAAGAATAAGGAGAAGCAGGAGCTTGAGGAAGAGACTATAGCAGAAAGGGAAGGTAGTAACAACCAGAAAAGGTCTACTAGTTTAGAAATTGAAGAATTCAGGCAGCAAGTGCATATCACTTCAAAAAGCTTGGACAAGAAGAGAAAGAGTGGAGAGTAGCTTCCAACTTCTCTTCCCTTTCTCAGTCTTTATTCACACTTCAATGTATTTCAATCCTACAGAGACTTCCTGTTTCCACACTTCTCTATGTAGTCTTTCAGTCTCTGAAAAATCTCCCTTTTTTTTTTCTAAATCTATGGAGTCAGGATCCAGTTTCCATCATTCAACATGACTCTCACCAGTAACTCTTCATTCCTACACTACAATACTTCTGTAGCACTCGCTAATTAATTTTAAACTTGGATTAATACTATAATCATATAATAGTAAAGATTGAGGGACCAGCAGGTGGCATGGTGGTTAAGATGCTGGACACTCCCACATGGCCAACCGCGGTTCGGGTACTGGACCCGGTGGCTTGCTTTCTCACTTTCCCTCTCTCTCTCTCTGTGTATCTCTCTCTGGTCAAATTAAAATAAATGAATGAATACATAAAATTAAAAAAATAAAAAGATTGAGAAAGGGAAAAAAGTTTGAAGCCAGAGATGTTTCAAGAACTGTAGGGATTGATTATTGAATGAACAAACCACATGAACATTAAAATCCAAGAATTAGGGGCCAGCAGAATTAGGACATCTGCAATCCATTAGGGGGTGTCCTGATGAGGGAAAGTGAGAGGAGATGTCCAGGCAGAAATCTTGCTCTGCAGAATTGCCCATCTGAGGACATGTCAGACCCTGCTGTAAGGATCTGAGGACACCAAGGCTCTGTAGGTGGTTACCTTTCCAGGGATACATTTACATCTCTGCCAAATAACCTAGTTCTCGTCTTTATTGCTTTCTATCAAATTATCTTTGAAACATGGTGCTTAGGATGCTGGACTCCCACATGACCTATCGTGGTTGGAGTCCCAGACCTGGTGGCTTGCTTTCTCAGTTTCTCTTGTTCTCTCTCTCATTGTCTCTCTCTGGTGAGCACACATGCCCTATAGTAAATTTAAAAATAATAATAATTATTATAATTAAATTCAATTAAATAAATAATTCCTTACCGAAAAACGATCTAAGAACTAATGAAGATCAGGATGGAATGGAAAGTTCTAAGCCAATTCCCAATATTGGCAAATGAATGATGGGAAGGAAGCAACAACACTGCCCAGGGGCTGCTCCTGAGTACAACGACCGGGTCTGTGTGTCCTTGGATGCCTATACAATGTGCATAGAAGACATTAATATTAATAGTTATTTGTGGAATAAACAAATTAATCCATCTCCCTCACTTTACATATAAGAAAAACTGAAGGCCCAAAAGGTTAAGTGTATAGTTTGAAGTCACAAAATCAGTGTACAGTTAAGCCAAAGCATCCTACTGCTGACAAAACCACAATGAATGTGGATTTCCTTCTCAACATTCCTAGAGGCAGCTCATTATTTTATTATCTTACAAGTATTTAACTGGCTTTTGTCATCCCTGGAGTGATGGAATAAAATATCCTAAAGACAAAGGAATAAAGGGAGTGGTTCAAATCTTCCTTGAGGCCTAGAGGGATTTATTCACCTATTGGAAATACACCATATGCATCATTAAGGCACAACCTAGCAGGCTGGTCCTGTAACCATACCCTAGCCAGGTTGCCAACATGTCATTGTTCTCTTCTCTCCTGGTGCTATGGTTTCATCTTCTTTGTTAAGACTCAGAAAACCAAGAAGAAATACACATAATACCCGTCTATCCACAGTCACTTTGGATTTTTCCACAGACTCTCTAGGATTAAAGAAATTAATTAGCTTACAGCTGAATAGTACTGAGGTTGTGAAAGTCTTACTACATCCTTGAAGAAAATGAACACATCTCCCCAAAGGTTATTGTCAGTTATGGAATTTAACTTAAGAAGTAGGGTGGCGATGACATGCTCCTCCTTCCCACTGGCCCAAAATTTCAAAGCTTCAAATGTGTGGTAAATCTAACCAAAGATAAAGATTTGCAGGTGTTTTTTGCATAAAAGCAAGAAAGGCAGATGCATCTGAAACGTGCTTCTAACCAAGAGGGACATCTGCAATCCATTAGGGGGTGTCCTGATGAGGGAAAGTGAGAGGAGAGGTCCAGGCAGAAATCTTGCTCTGCAGAATTGCCCATCTGAGGACATGTCAGACCCTGCTGTAAGGATCTGAGGACACCAAGGCTCTGTAGGTGGTTACCTTTCCAGGGGTACATTTACATCTCTGCCAAATAACCTAGTTCTCGTCTTTATTGCTTTCTATCAAATTATCTTTGAAACATCAGTGCCTTCTCTTTACTCAAGTACACCTACATGTTTTAGTACTTAGGACTTGGCAGCCACCTCAGATAAAGAGAGCACTCCCTGCTGTGAGTGTGTGGATCTCCTCTGCCCAACATTCAAAGACAGCAATCTGATCCTGACTCTGCTTCTTACTCTCCCACAGAACAAAGCAAAATTGTCACCATGGGCATTACTTCCAGGTTACTCACTGGCTATTATGTGCCCTGTTTTGGACTCCCAAGAAAACCACTAACACTTATTAAAGCGTTTGTAGTGAAGGCTATTACAAAATACCCAGGGCTGTGAAAATGACTCAGATGTGAGATTCCTAGAACGGACACTCGGAAGGACCCTTGGATGTCTCACACTGAGCTTCAGCAACTGGGCCCGAAATAAGCGCAACATGTACTTATTCAAGATCCTTACTTGAATTCTCTCAACAGGTTTACCAGCTCTGTTTCCTATATAATGTCTCTTACTTGTTCACTGGCCTTTTGATAAACCATTAGTGCTGGAGCATTTTGTTAATTACTAAACTCCCGGTGACAGACAAAACTAGCCTGTTAAAACTTGTGTTGTAATTTGAGGATTAAAAGCCACACCTCTGGAAAATGTCGGTAACAAAACTGATCTGGTATTGAAGACAAGGTATTAGAACCCACAGTTTGACAAGGTGGATTTCAAAGTGCATTCAGAAATTACATTTTTAGAAGTTTTTCATTGTGCCATTTACAAGAATGTACTTTAAAGAGGCTACAGGTCAGAAATGTGTATTTAAATCTCTTCATTCATACACATAAAGGTAAATCCTATATTTCTGGAGCACCTACTGTGTACAGAAGAGCACTGTGCTAGATACAGTAAAGTTTGCTGTCCCTACTCTCCCAAATCTCAAAACCCAATGAAGAAAAGTTTCTTCCAAAGACTAAAGCAGGAGCCAGCCCCATAACCAAGTGGTTAAGGGATTCAGATCCCACATGGCTAATCTCACAGTTCAATTCCTAACCCAAGCAGCTTGAAGAACACACCAGGCGTCTGTGCATGCATGCCACAAATCCTGACAGGATGGAGAAATGGAGGAAAAGGGATTATAATGTGACCACTCCCCATCAAGGGATGCTTTCATCCTCTCCTTCTCTCTCTCTGGTGAGTGCATGCAATTAAAACAAAATAAGGTTGGTGGTCACTGCATTTCTGGAAAATATTTTACTTAAGTTAAAGAGGGGGCCTAATGGTGATGTGGGGTTAAAATACAATGTTTTGTGAGGCTGGCTCTTATGGCATGGTTGCCAGTTTGTGTCTGAGATCACCCTGATTATACCAGGTGTGCCTCTATCCATGATCTAAGCTGGCTGAAGCTGGAGGTGGATCATCACTTAAGAACCTGTCAAGGATGCTGTATAACTCCCTCTTTTCCTCATTCAAGGAAGAAATAAATAAACAACTTCAAAGAAAAAGATAAAGGAGAAAATCATGATTATAGTAACAACATACTTTAATTGGAAAAATCTCCTCACTTGGCCCACAGTTTGTTCATTAAGGGTCTGGGGTAAGAGATTTAATCCTCTATCACCAATGTCCTGTTATTTAAAAAAAAAAAAATTTAATTTATGTATCATTATTATTTTTTAAATTTTCTACAAGGCACATGTTTTCACGAGAGAGAAAGCAAGCCACCAGGTCTGAGACTCAAACAGCAGCCCAGTACTCAGTGCCTTCTCTTTACTCAAGTACACCTACATGTTTTAGTACTTAGGACTTGGCAGCCACCTCAGATAAAGAGAGCACTCCCTGCTGTGAGTGTGTGGATCTCCTCTGCCCAACATTCAAAGACAGCAATCTGATCCTGACTCTGCTTCTTACTCTCCCACAGAACAAAGCAAAATTGTCACCATGGGCATTACTTCCAGGTTACTCACTGGCTATTATGTGCCCTGTTTTGGACTCCCAAGAAAACCACTAACACTTATTAAAGCGTTTGTAGTGAAGGCTATTACAAAATACCCAGGGCTGTGAAAATGACTCAGATGTGAGATTCCTAGAACGGACACTCGGAAGGACCCTTGGATGTCTCACACTGAGCTTCAGCAACTGGGCCCGAAATAAGCGCAACATGTACTTATTCAAGATCCTTACTTGAATTCTCTCAACAGGTTTACCAGCTCTGTTTCCTATATAATGTCTCTTACTTGTTCACTGGCCTTTTGATAAACCATTAGTGCTGGAGCATTTTGTTAATTACTAAACTCCCGGTGACAGACAAAACTAGCCTGTTAAAACTTGTGTTGTAATTTGAGGATTAAAAGCCACACCTCTGGAAAATGTCGGTAACAAAACTGATCTGGTATTGAAGACAAGGTATTAGAACCCACAGTTTGACAAGGTGGATTTCAAAGTGCATTCAGAAATTACATTTTTAGAAGTTTTTCATTGTGCCATTTACAAGAATGTACTTTAAAGAGGCTACAGGTCAGAAATGTGTATTTAAATCTCTTCATTCATACACATAAAGGTAAATCCTATATTTCTGGAGCACCTACTGTGTACAGAAGAGCACTGTGCTAGATACAGTAAAGTTTGCTGTCCCTACTCTCCCAAATCTCAAAACCCAATGAAGAAAAGTTTCTTCCAAAGACTAAAGCAGGAGCCAGCCCCATAACCAAGTGGTTAAGGGATTCAGATCCCACATGGCTAATCTCACAGTTCAATTCCTAACCCAAGCAGCTTGAAGAACACACCAGGCGTCTGTGCATGCATGCCACAAATCCTGACAGGATGGAGAAATGGAGGAAAAGGGATTATAATGTGACCACTCCCCATCAAGGGATGCTTTCATCCTCTCCTTCTCTCTCTCTGGTGAGTGCATGCAATTAAAACAAAATAAGGTTGGTGGTCACTGCATTTCTGGAAAATATTTTACTTAAGTTAAAGAGGGGGCCTAATGGTGATGTGGGGTTAAAATACAATGTTTTGTGAGGCTGGCTCTTATGGCATGGTTGCCAGTTTGTGTCTGAGATCACCCTGATTATACCAGGTGTGCCTCTATCCATGATCTAAGCTGGCTGAAGCTGGAGGTGGATCATCACTTAAGAACCTGTCAAGGATGCTGTATAACTCCCTCTTTTCCTCATTCAAGGAAGAAATAAATAAACAACTTCAAAGAAAAAGATAAAGGAGAAAATCATGATTATAGTAACAACATACTTTAATTGGAAAAATCTCCTCACTTGGCCCACAGTTTGTTCATTAAGGGTCTGGGGTAAGAGATTTAATCCTCTATCACCAATGTCCTGTTATTTAAAAAAAAAAAAATTTAATTTATGTATCATTATTATTTTTTAAATTTTCTACAAGGCACATGTTTTCACGAGAGAGAAAGCAAGCCACCAGGTCTGAGACTCAAACAGCAGCCCAGTACCCTAACCACCACACAACGTGCTGGCCCCCACCAATGTACTATAAAAGAGCAAAGACAAAGACAGCTATGACAGGGGACACCTGGCATTTAATTTATCCTTCATCTCAAAATAATCTTCCAGTAAAACCGAATGTAAATTTCTATATTGGTTGAACGGCTTTCTATTGAAAATAACAACAAAATCTCAAACTGGCCTAAATGACAAAAGTGATTTAAATTCACAAATCTAGAAATGCTAAAGGCTTCAAGCATGGTTTACTGAGAGCTTCAGCTGAACTTCTCTATAACTCTCAACTCATTTCCATGTGTCAGCCCCGATCCCCAGCCCGACTTTCCTTTAGCATTCACAAGATGGCAGCCAGCAACAAGGATGACTTGTTCCCATCTTCACACCGACGGGCAAAGAAGAATATAGCTTCTTGTACCCATCAAATAAAAGTCCTGGCCTAGATATGACTGGATCACCTACAACCAAGTCCTGTGACCAAGAAAATGTTAATATCTTGGTGCAGACTGGCATAAGTGTGGGCTACTTGAGTCAAACACCTGTGAGACTGATGTTGAGCAACTACCCACAGGGCTTGGTAGCTATGTAGTACGGAGGGAATGAAATGGAGGGTGAGGAGGCAAGCCCAGCACAGTATCTGCTAGAATCCTTTTTCATCCATAGATTCTAGTTTGCTGATTAACTTTTGTTCTATATCAATGATATGTTCTGTAAAAAGGACTCTATTTCCTCGAAATTCACTAAGTCAAACACAGAGATAGTTTTACTTTAAAAAAAAAAAAAAAGATTTTTGCTATTTTTGCTATAGAATGCATGCACTTCCCAGAGAGAAAGTGAGAAATTGTCCCTGATGCCAGATGGCCACGCTGCAATCCCTCCTTCTGGGATTTGGGGCATGCATGCACATGTGCCTGGCATGTTTCAAGTCCCCTGGTCCAGGACTCAAACTGTAGTCAACCATGTGGGAGTCCAGTACCTTAACTACTACGCCACCTGCTAGCCTCAGTTCTATTTTTTCAAAAACAAAAAATAAGGAACTATTTTTTTCATAGTTCTCTCTTCCTGCAAGAATATACTGATGGGGCCAGCAGGTGGCATGGTGGTTAAGGCACTGGACTCCCACATGGCCAATCATGGTTTGAGTCTTAGACCTAGAGGCTTGAAAATCACACTGGGTGCATGTGCATGCATGCCCAAAATCCCAAGGGGAGGATGGAGGACAAGGAATTGCAGCATGACCATCCCCCCACCCCCCAGGAGGATGATTTCTCACTTTCCCTCTGTCTCAGTCTCACTCCCACAAGCATATGCAACCTATGGCAAAACATAAAACAAACAAAAAATTATATATACACACACACACACACACACACACACATATATAAATAAACTGACACCTCCAAAGAATTTTTTTTAAGTTAGATGTCAGTAAGTAATTAAGAATAAATTAAAATTCACCCTATTGCTCATGTCCCATAACCCTGTTTTCCAAATTTGCCAACATGGTATGACCATGAAATTCTTAGTTATAATTACCTAAATATTTTCTCCTTTACCTTGGATAATAGTTCGTTAAGTCTGCAGAAGATGCCATGTTCCAAGGCATAATGAACCTTAACAATTTTTTGATGCATATTCACCAGCCTCCGAAAGCCTATCAAAGCAGTGCATGTCTTATTCGCTTAAAACTCACCCTAAATTTAACAGTCTGTAAAGTGTCAGTCCAAGAGAATTTCAACCACTAAGTATTTCTTCCACACTTCAATTAGAAATTGAGCTTCTTGGGATTAGCAGATGGCATAATGGTTATGTCGCTGGACTCCCACGTAGTTGACTGCAGTTTGAGTCCCAGAGCTGGTGGCTTCAAATTCACACTGGGCACATGTGCACGCGTGCCCAAGATACCAAGAGGAGAAGAGATTGTGAGAGAAGGGACTGCAGTGTGGCCATCCCCCTGGGGAGTGATTTTTCGCTTTCTGTCTCTCCATCTCTCCAACGAGCACATGTACCCGATAGCAAAAATCTCTCTTTAAAAAAAAAAAAAAAATGATGTAGTTGTAGTACTGAGTAGTGTCCGGGGAGGAGTTCACCTGTGGTTATTTTCCTCACACTGACTTGGTGATGAGAGAATGAGCTGTTTGGAAGGCAGGCCATAGCCTTCTTGTGACTACCACTGGTTGTTTAAAGGACGTGGAAGACAGATTAAAAGAGAAGCTAACTTTGCACACCCTAGATATCCCAAAACAGTAGTAACCAAACTTGCACTATTTCTTCAAAGTGTTGTTACACTTTAAAATTGTCATAAGCCTTCACCTTGTCCATATTGGGAATGAGAATTGTTTTCGTCATTGCAGAGGGTGCCACTGATGCTCACAAGTTGTGTCTGTGGCAGACACATTCAGAGAAGTAGTTAGAATCAGGCTCGGGTTTGTTTTCACTTTGGAATTTACTATCGTATTTCTCACTCTTCCTCACTGACATCCCCCTCCCTCCGCCTCCTTGAGTTCTGGCAATCTTGGCTACCAAAACCCAGAATGCCAGATACAGTGTATGTGTGTCTGTGCAGCAGGATCTGCAGGGCGCTGTGGTCTCTTCAACCTCAGGCCTTGTGTGAGAAATGGAGAAATAGGAACAACTTGCTGCTACCAAAACCTTGCACCACCTTTGGAATGGCTTTGTCTCCTCTCCCTCAATAGGGAGCAGGCCTAAGGCTGGGGGGGAAGTTGCGACACCTGTGCCAGGGCCTGTGGCAAACCAGCCTGGCCCCCAGCAGGCAGCTGCGTGGGGGGGCCAGCTTGGCCCAAGCCCTGCTTAGTCAGGCTCCAACGCCGAGTTGAGCTGCAGATGTGCCCGGACCTGCCGCCACCAGGTGTCTGTGTCTGTGTCTGTGTCTGGGCCAGGAGGTGACGGCACGGCACAAATGTGACTCTTGGCTCCTGGGGTTTCCTGACACTGACCTCAGAGGAATGTGGTGGACTCAAGAGAAATCCTCTGGCAGGACCACAGCTCTCTGAACATACAGCAATGGCGAAAGCCTTTGCCTGCCCTGCCCCTTTGACCCTTATCCAGTCGTCCTGCCAACAGCCTGAGGGCTGGCTCCTCCTCCAGGCCACTGGTGGGCTCAGGTGAGAGGCGGCTACCTCCCCCAGGCAGGTTACTTGTCTGCTTGTCTGCCCTGCTATAATATGCTGTTCCCATCACTGGTGCCCAAACCTCCATAGCTAAAAGGTGGGTTTGGTTTTTTTTTCTTTTTAATACAATGGTTCTCATGATGTCAAATATCTTTTAATAATTTTTTTTTCCAGCTCACTTGTCTCCACTGGAGAAAAACTTCTTGTGAGCATTAGTTGCCTAAGAAACTAATTCTGTATTGAACAGATTTATCATTTCTGTTTAAAGAGGCCAAAGTATTATTTACTGAACATCTACTATGTACTGCAAACCCAAGCCTGAAGAGAACAGCACTATACAGCAAAGGATACAAATGAGCAGCATGTTGGCCAGATTCAACTCACAAACATTTTGTTTGACTCACACCATATCTATCAAAAATTCGAATAAGTTGCCAACTTTTAAGTATCAGATCATTTCCAACTTCTCTCCAAAACTCAGGAAATCTGGCAAAACTGAGCACACATTCCCAGCTGATGATAAGCAGAGTAACAACTGCCCACTTCAGACAGGCACTGGCTCTCAGTTGACACAACCCCCACCTGCCTTGCTTCTCTCTGACTTAACTGACCCAGCCCTTCAGCATTTGTTGATTCTTGAGATGGGCAGTCACTGCACACCCACCTTGGGAAAGGCCTCACTCAGAAGCCGAGCAACAGTCTCCGGCCCCTTGTCTCAGAAGAGATTCTTGCCTCCTTAAGATCAGGTCTATAGCTTCTCTTTTTTTCCCCTTTTTAGTAGTCATCTCTGCCACCCATCCCTGGTAAAGTTAGGAAGGACGTTCTGTTTTATCACTTGCTAAGACAATGAACTTGACACCAAAATTGGCTTCAAAGGCCTGCCTCATATCCTATATGGCCAATCATGACTCGAATACCAGTCCTGGAGGTTTGAAAAATATGCTGAGCATGTGTGCTTGTGTACCTCAAATCCCAACAGAATGGAGAAATGTAAAAGAAGGAATTGCAGTGTCACCACACCCATTGGGAGGGTGCTTTCTTTCTCTGACTCTCTCTCTTTCTCTGTCTCTCTGGTGAGCACATGTGCCTTCGAACAATAAAATACAAATAATGACTTTGGAAGTGCAGAGGCAAAAAGTGAGAACTGCTAGAGTAGAATCAGCTTTCAGGGATGCTCCCATTTGCCAGATGAAGAAACTGAGGCCTAGAGAAGGGGAAGGCCATGCCAGATCCCATTGGTGACCAAGAACATGGCTTAAGTGGTCTTTACCCAATCAGCACCACATTCCTTTCTACAGGCACAGGTGGTTTCTGCTTATATGTTTTCAAGGATTAGCAGAGAACCCCATCAGATCAAGGAAATAAATGTCTGAACTAATTTCAGAAGTCACATGGTATGATCAGGTACCTCATTCTAAATGAATTTGCAGGAGTCTAATTAGTAATTTTCATCTAGACCTACTGATTCCCTATATGTGGGTCAAATGGTCATATTTGAAAAAAAATACCCATCAACCAAGTGTTGGGAGAGGTAGCCTACTTTTATGTTTTCCAACTATGCATATTGCCAAAATTCTCCCTTGTGTCTGTAACCAGGAACAGAGTTAAATGCGTTGAGCATGATACTTGTTGCTAGTGGAAAGTTTCACTAAAAGAAATATTTGGTCACAACGAACACAAATAACCAAGCCTTTCAGCTGGATAGATTAAAGATATTTCAGTAGTAGACATTTGCTGGACTTATAATAAGCATAATAGGGCCATTCAATAATACTCCAACCAAAGACTCCTCTGGTAATAAATTTAAATTAACCCCACAATCGGTTTTAGGATAGAAGCATTTGCAGAACAAACTATTTTATTTAGCCCTACCAGTCTGGTCTGAAACAGGATTTCATATCTGCTTTTATACATGAGGAGGATGAGTCCAAGAAAGCAGACTTCCTCACCCAATTTCCAAATGCTGGGAACAGGCTGTGTCCGACTCATTCTAACCCCAAATCCTAAGCTTTGTCTGCTACAGCAACTCATAGCACAGAAGTCACTAGGATGAGTAATGATGGAGTTAAGAAAAGGACATGACTACACTCCAGAATGCAATAAGCACAGTAAGAGGCAGAAAAAGTGTTCAGGTGTCAGAAGAGGGCAAAAGCATACGCGGTAGAGACTTGAGGGGTTAGAGAAGGCTTTTGAGAGGTGGTGACTCAAGTTGAGAAATTCCTTAAAGGATGCAATATGGTACAACAGAGAGGAGGGCCAAGAAGAAAGCCCTAAATGCTGGGGGCAGGAGGGCAGAGGAACGGGAGGTAAGCAGTTTAGATTTGGAATTAATACAACAAAGTTTCATAATGAAGTTAGCCATATGAAAAAATTAATCTTCCTCACAAAGCAAGGCCCATCACATGAAGCCAAATAACTGCCCATCGGCAAGGAAGAGCACCACACAGATCCAGGACACTTGCCTGGCCTGAATACCAGATATGTTTGCATACAGACTGTGGAGAGAGAGCAGGACCCTTGGAACCCACGAAGCCTGGACATCCACGCTTTCTTCCTTATGTGCCCTGTCCCCTCCTTTCCCTCCCCTTTGCCTCCAGACCTGCTGCCTTGGCCTCTCAAGCCAGAATCAGGCACCCTCTGTCTAACTACAACTTCATGTTCCCTTTCATCTCAGATCATGGAAGGAAGGGCTTTGTTTCCTTTTCAGGGATCGCCACCAGCAACAAGGCAGGTGGAATAAATTGGGAAAGGAGGAAGCAGGACCCCTCAAGACTAGCTTTTTGAGACTCCTTTTAGGCAGCTGAAAGGGCAGACCTGGCAAGGAAGGCCTGATTTAGGTTTCGTGTCGGTCGTGCCCCTGGACAGAAGAAAAGCTGTGTCCCTTCAACAGCTGTGGACGATCTCTGTCAGCTTCCAGGACTGAAGGATCCCCTGTCCTTAAGCCTGGAAGCAGCTTCTCCGGACAGGCCCCTTCCCTTCTGCTCCTGAGGGCCCTGCTCTGTTTAGTTTTCTAACACACTTAATTTCATTTTTATCCTTAGCAACCAATAAGAGAGGTGCAATTTTAATTCCACTTTTCCACTGAAGCAATTGAGACTCAGAGAGCAGTCACTTGTGCGGGGAAAGTAGCAACGCTGGGACTTGAACTCTTGAGACCACAGGAGGGAAGTGGGGGTGGGGGTGCCTGTTTCCGTTTGGAATAAAGCCTCCCTCTTGCCCACATCCTAGGACACATCCCCACATTCTGGAAATAAGATTTCTAGTGGCAAAGGTGGCGCAGCCCTCTTCCTCGGCCTCGACTTCCCTCGGGGGACCCAGGGGCGCCCCGGGGGTGGCTGGGGAGGCAGAATCATCTCCTGAGACGGGAGCCAGAGAACT
>NW_006159855.1:3491921-3493633 GCF_000334495.1 Tupaia belangeri chinensis | reverse complement strand
CACCGGCCAGCCTGGCTTTGCCTAAGCTCTAAGGATTTGTCAGCCAGATGTGACAAGATTGTGGGGAGCGAGGGAAGGAGGAGATCTGATGTTAATCAGCGCATAGCTCGGAGCCAGACTTTCTCCGACGCGGTGTAGAAACATGTTCTTCTCATTGAAGGCATCTCCGTGTGGCGGCGGGGCGGCCACCGGGCTGGGTTTGACAGCTGGGTGGAATGCCAGCCCGCAGCCCCAGTGGCACAGGGGCGCTGTGCGCGTTGGTTGGGGGGAGATCAGACGCTCCGGGATGCAGTAAGGTCCCCTGGTTTTATGGCTGTGCTCCCCGCAGCCCTCTGAAGACAAGGGCATTTAAATCGGGCCAGACGCCTGGTCGCAGCCAGGCCTCTGCTGTTAACACTTAAGGGGCCTCAGAGCGGCCCCACTGGTGTCCTGGGAATCCCTGTCAGAGGGAGTGTGTGTGTGTGTGAGTGTGAGTGAGAAAACATGTGTCGCTGCGTTGGACCACAGAGCAGATGTAACAGCGCTTTTTAAAAAATGTATTCTCATCAAAACGACAAGATTTGGGCTTGGCAAAAAGTGAGTTGAAAAACAGCAATTTGGCAGATCTTTTTTGTTTGTTTGTTTTCTAGGTTTTTTTTTTTTCCTCACTCTTTATTGTTTGAATTTACCATTACATTTTATGGGATCTTAAGATCTCTTTGTAAGACTGAGATTGCCAATATGTGTTTAGGTGTTAACACCGTGGGTAGGTAATAAGTTGTCCCATCTCAACGCCTGGATTTGTTGATAAACATCAGTAAAACCTTGTTAAATTGTAGGAGGCAAATTAAAAATTTTGCGTGTCATCTAAAAGGACGTTACTTTAAATGTTACAAATTATGCCTGTTGGACTTTTGCTTTAAGTAGGTTGTGGAAGGATAGTTGCCCCTTTTGCTGTGAAGAATTTTGATAAATCACTTTTTTCTTGTTGGTATAGTTAAAAAGAATAAGTTGTGAGTCATCCTTTGATTTCTCACTTAATAAGTTTGCTAACATTAATTTCTGCAAGAAACTATTTCAACTCTGGTCGAGAACGTTTCTGGTATAGTTATGCTGAGAAGAGGTGGTGAGATCTTCACTTAGCACATGTGCTGCTCATACTTTGGGAACTCATAATCACGTTCAGACAGCTGCATACTTTAATTTGGAATATCATCTGTACCTATGGAGTCTCTTCATACTAGTAAGGATTTAGCGACATCCTCCTCCTTCAGCCAAAAAAAGTGGTTAGTTTGAGGTGGTTACGGGGCCACTGATAGGCACCAGGCTGTGAAACAGTGATCTCTTTGCTGAGGTTATAATTCACAGTGCAAATATTAACAAATATGAAGTAATTGTCTTAGAAGCATAAGGTTTACCTATGGGGGTTGTTTTATTTTATTTTGTTATTACATCTCTTCCATGCAGCAGTCAGGCCATCACCCTCCCCTCACTCCCATGCCCATATTCTGTACCTTAGGATCATCAGCTTGGCTTAAAGGCTGTCCAGCCCAATAAGTGAGAAAAGCCGTGTAAGTTTCTCTGTGGAACAAATAATAAGTGTCCCTCAAATATACACTTGTCATTTACGAATGCCTAGGGATAAATATAAATGGGAGAACTTTTTAAAGTTCGCCTTGTCAGTAAAATTAAACTGCGGGCTGGGGGGGGGGGGGAAACAAATTATCACTTTT
>NW_006159855.1:3429090-3491376 GCF_000334495.1 Tupaia belangeri chinensis | reverse complement strand
CAGCTTGGCTTAAAGGCTGTCCAGCCCAATAAGTGAGAAAAGCCATGTAAGTTTCTCTGTGGAACAAATAATAATTGTCCCTCAAATATACACTTGTCATTTACGAATGCCTAGGGATAAATATAAATGGGAGAACTTTTTAAAGTTCGCCTTGTCAGTAAAATTAAACTGCGGGCTGGGGGGTGGGGGGGCAGAAGTATCTTAGCTTTTGTATGTGGCTTTAGAAGTTATTTTGACTGTGGTCATTAAAAGAGATGCCCTGAAGGTTCCAAAAGGTAAATTACTTGCAGGAGGAGTGTGCTTCACCCCAGGGTGAATTTTCTTCTCTACAGATGTCTCTTGGAAAGAGTTACCTTTTTCAGAAACAGCCCTTTTTAAAAACTAGAAACACCCCAGTTAAGGAGAAAGCTCTTTGCTGGCCACCGGTCCTTTTTGTATCTTAAGATCAAGATTTAGGGATTCAATGCCCTTTTTTGTTTAATTGTCTTATTCTGAGTATCCTGCAGAGCTTTTATTTTATTTTACTTTCAATGACTTATATGAGAGATGTTAAATATAACTGGGTTCTGCACAGAAGCATCTGGAAAGGTTTTTGGTTTAGAGGTTTTTCTCCTTTTAAAGTGGTTTTTCTACCTGAAGACTTTATTTCTGCTTATCTTGTTGTTCTTTTAAATCCTTTTTCCTAATTCTGGAAATCCCAAGACTCCAGTGTTATGCCATTTCTATGCATAGACATGTACCTATTTTAGCCATAGACAGTAGGTGTAAATAAGAGAGCAGACCCGCTTCTCTAGGGTCCAATTTAGGGCCTTTTCAAACTTCACTTAGTTACAGGCAAACAGGCTGTCACTGTTCCTGTCCACTCACCGACTCATTACTATAAACCAGCTTCATACATCACAGGAGGACTCTGCCTTGGGGGGACAATAATTTCAGTCATTGAATACAAAGCAAAAGAGAGATGGAGAAATAATGTATTGTGAAGGCCAGGTCCAAACATCCTAGACAGTGGGGAAAATAGTCATCTTACGTAAACGATTAATTCAGGCTTCTAACTTTTTTTTCCCACACAGTGATATTAGCTTAATAATCTCCTCTTACAGATCATTGATGTGATCCTACCAAGTACTCGAACTCAAAATTAGTTTCCAGATCTACACCAACTTATAGAAGAATTGTCCTTGTTCTTTAGCCCTCTGATTGTTTCTTTCATTATTCATTATAAAGGTAAAATTTTTCTACCATTTCATGGGTAACCATGCTAATTTTAAGATAGTAATCAGGATGGTGTAATTAAGTCTGATCTTTCTTTTAAAAAACTTGTTTTTGAAAATCTACTTCTTACTGAGTCCCTAAAAGAAAATTTACAAATTTTTACATAGAAATGTTCATAATTTCATCTTTATTTTACATTCAGCAGCAATTGCAATTTTCATTTCTTAAGTAACTGTCTACCTTAGGTAAAATTATCCTAAAGTTTAAGTTTCTTGTTTTTGTTTTTTCCCCAAGCTGATTCAAGAATGTCCAGAAGTTCTCTGTATATGAAGATAATGTCTTTGCTTCTTTCAGTTACCAAAAGTTTCTAAAGATTACCCAAATATAGGTTACAAAGGAAAAAAATCTATCCAAATCATTTATGTTTCCATTTTGCTTTTTAATATTTTAGAAAGAAGAAATGTTTATTTTGGTTTCTAAGGTAATATTTACGTGCTTTTCTACTTTTTAAAAAATATTTTCAGTGTTCTGAACCAATAATTTTAAGAAAAAAAGGCACAGATGTTAAATTATTTTGGCACAGGGTTTAAACTTTGATTTACAGACATCAAAAGAGCACACATTCCCCCCGTCACCCTCTTTGAACTAAGCGGCAAGAGAACATTACAAGTGTGTCACTTGTATTTTCTACTCACAGGTAGACTCAGCCCAACATCTGTCGCTTGAAGAGGTTCTACCTCCCACCTGCCCTTTTTCTGCCCATTTCTTCTTCGTGCTTCAGTGTTCTTTGACTGGCCTCTCCTTTCATCCCCATACTTACAGTTAGAAACCAGAATCTGTCAATTCTCAGTATCGTATTTACCAGTATATTGCAAATGCTCACTGCCTGGTTTCAGAGGCTCCCTAAGTCCCTCTTTTTAATCATGCTTGTAGTAGACAGTGTTTGTCACACTCCCCATTGTTCAGAACTCTAATAATTCCATAAACACAATAGAGAATCCTGGCTGTCCATCTGGATAGCCACCTCCAGCCCTACCCTGCCCCTTGCCTGTCCATGGTGGCTCTCAGTAACAGAAACCTGTGCTCTGTGGCGCAGGCTCCTGGGCCTGACACACATACACATGGTGAGCGTTCCTTTGAACCTGCATGCACCACTGAGAGCCTGTTTGCTTCCTCCCAGAGGAACCTTTCTCTGGCTTCTCTGTATAGCACTGCTCTGTCCCTCTATGCTTGCCATCTCACTCAAACTAAAATTGGGGGCTTTAGGAGTCTTGAATAATTTTATTTTGAAGAAATAATTTTTATTTTTTCATTTTATTTTCAAAATAAGATTATTTTGATTATGAAAATTTTAGAAAATCAAAATTAGAATAATTTGATGGCACTTGGTAATATATTTCCGCAGTAAACAACTTAGGATCGATCTCATTTTATCTATGTTCCCTACCATTCTTCCCACTATTACCAACACTGGATTCCTTTGAGGCAAGTTTTAGGCATCATATAATTTCATTCTTAAGTATTTTTATATGTAGCTCTAAAGTATAAAGGCTCCTTTTTTTAAACAAAAAAGTTTTCTGTAGGGCACCTAAAAAAATTAATAGTAACTCCTTAATGTCATTAAATTGTCAGGGTTCAAATTTCCTTCATTGCCTCATAAACTGTATATTACTGTTAGTTTGTTTAAATCAGGATCCAGGTATGTCCATACATTATCATTTTTAATCTATAGGTTTACACTCTACCTTTTTCTTGGGATTGATCTATTTAAAAAGTTGGGTCATTTGTCCTATAGAGAGCTCCCCAGTCTGGATTTTGATGATTGCTTCACTGTAGTATCATTTAAACATTCCTCTGTCTCCTGTATTTTCCTTTTATAAAAAGTATTTATTTAATTCCATTTGTTGTTTTGTTTGTTTGTTTCTTTGTTTGTTTTGACCAGAGAGAGAAAGAAAGGGAAAACGAGAAAGCAAGCCACCAGGACTGGGACTCGAACCACAGTTGGCCATGTGGGAATCCAGCACCCTTAGCCACCATGCCACTTGCCCCTCCCTCCATATTTTCTTAAATTAGAGATAATCCAGAGACTTGATCCAATTCAGGGTTGAACTTTTTTGACAAAAACACCAGCTTTGTGGTGGCGTATATCCTTCTATCCAGAGGCAAATAGATTGTTTGTCATCTTTTTCATAAACAGCTGTGGAATAGCACTACTTCTAGTTCTTCATTTACTTGATTCCTATTCAGAGGGAATCTTGTCTCATCAATGAGTGATTACACTGAAATGTAGAGTATACAAAAAAAGATAGTTACTTGACTTTTTTCTTTGGTTTACCAGTTTTCAGAATAATTCATTTCTTAGCATTTTCTAAGGTGACCAATTAATTTTGTATTTGTTTTGCATATATTTTTTAATTCCTAGATTTTAACATGCTGAATGACTCATGCTAATTTTTGACAAATCAGATTCCCCACTCCACTGTTCTTGACCAACTGGGTTATGAAGCCACGCGCTCCCATAATGTAGATACCTGGGAGTTGCTCATCTTGGTTTCTCTATGAGGCTGCCCATGAGGTTGCTAGGACATGATAGATGCTTTTAAAACAAACAAAAAAACTTATTAAATAGGAGATTTTCACTTTATTAAACCATTAATGAAAGGTCAATGGCATGATGTGTTGAGATGAACGTCCAGCCCATGTGTGTTCTCCAGATGGGCATCAGTCCAGTGCTGTCAGCTGCAAATAAGCTACCTCCCACAAAAGGACCTTGTGGGTTTTCTTCTCTCTTCTCCCCAGTCGTCCTTATTAGCCATCTGGTAAATGGGAATACCATTTCAGAATCCTGCTTGTACTTCTGTGGCTTTGCATGTAAGAAAAACTTTTAAAAAGTTAGTGTGAAAAGTCTGAGAGAAAAGAAGGTAGGGAGCAGACTCTTCAGTTCTAGTAAGAAGTGTGCACAGTGTGTGTAAGAAGCAGAGCAGCTCCGAAGAGCAGTGGGGTAGAGAACTTCCACCCTTGAATGGTGAATACACTTTCCTGAACCTGGAAGTTTCGTTCTGTAGTCACAGGAAGAATGAGAATAACTGTTTTGCCTAAATGAAGAGAAATCAAGCCTCTCCCTGCAAGGTAAGAGCTGCCTTAAAACAAGCCTTGTAGTATGTGTCCTGATTGGCAGTTTTTGATACACACTGCAGTTTTCCAGGACTCAGGCATTTTAACAGTAGTTGTCTATATTCATCATTTAAAACTACAACTTGGAAAAACCGGAAGCATTTTTATTGTAAAGCTTAATAATTTTTAAAAAGTGACCTGTCAGGATCAGCAGCTGGTGTAATGGTTGATGCGCTGGTCTCCCACATGACTGACTGCAGTTCGAGTCCCAGACCCAGTGACTTGAAACTCATGCTGGCCACATGTGCATGCATGCCCCAAATCCGGAGAGGATTATGGAGAAGGGATTGTGGTATGGCTGTCCCCCCAGGGGGGTGATTTCTCACATGCTCTCTTTCTGTCTCTGTGTCTCTGGTGAGTATATACACCCTATAGCAAAAAATCTCTCTTAAGAAAGTGGAGAGAGCAGGTACCATAATGGTTACATCGCTGGACTCCCACGTAGTCCACCGTAGTTAAGTCCTAGACCTAGTGGCTTGCAACTCACACCAAGTGCGTGTGTGTGCATGCCCAAAATCCTGAAAGGAGAGTGGAGGAGAAGAGATAACAGCATGGCTATCCCCCTCAGGGAGTAATTTCCTCCTTTCTGTCTCTCTATATCTCTCTCTGTCTCTCCAGCAAGTATGTGTGCCCATAAAAAAAAAATCGCTCAAGAAAAAACAAGGACCACAGACTCTAAACTTGGCTTCAGTAATCTCTACTAGGTGAGCCATTTTCCATGTGGATTTTACATCCCTCTCCACAGTCAACAAGATCAATGTGTAAACTAGGAACTGAATCTGGCTGCTAATAAAAAGACTCCTAAACAATAGTCACCATCCTCTCTTAGCCATCTTTAGGACATGACTTCAAGCAAAGTTGCCTCATGGTTACAAAATGGCATCTGAATTCCAGCCATCATGTTCTTGTTCCACAAAAGAGGAAGGGAGAAAAGTAATCAGGCCTCTCCGCTGAATCAGCTCTCATTTATAAGGAGCTTTCTATAATGCTCTACCCTATAACTTCTACTGTATACCATTGGCCAGTATTTAGTTACCTGGTCACCAGTGGAGGCTTGGAAATTAAAGTTCTTTTTATGAATGCAGATTGGAGAAAAGGATACTGGGTGGGCATCCTGCTTACACTTCTGTGGCTTTGCATGTAAGAAAAAAATGATTCTCTCATTGATTCATCTAGTCACTTGTTTATTCTCTCAAATACTGATGGAAGGCTAACCAAGTGTCAAGCCTAGTGCTAGCTGTTATGCATTGCTTTATAATTTTAGTTGTTTCATTGCCTCAGGAATGACTCATTGTAGAGCAGCTTTTATGAACAAGGTTCTTAATACTTTTCATAACTGGGCAGAGACAAACCACTAGAAGACCTAAGAACCTACTTCTTGTGAGTATGACAGCAATGAGAGTCTCTCTATGCTAGCTGAGATCTCTAACTCTCAATCCATGTATCCTCATTAATAGGGTTAACAGACCTCTGAGGTAGGCAGGAGCAGGTAACCAGCACATCTTACAGTCAGAGGTGCCAAGGCATGGTGCTGAAGGTTATGTGGCTTAACCAGATGTGAGACAGGTGAGGCCAATCCTGGGCTTTTCTACTTATCAGTGAAAGGTGCCCATGCGGTAAAGGGGATGGAACTCGGGTTCCCCAACTTGGCAACCCGAAATATCTTTTTTAACAGGCAGATCTTACTCACTTCACACCTTTTTAAAAAGGTTTACCATTAGAACAAAATCCTGACTCAGCCTGCCTCAAGGGTCCTATGCAGAGCGGTCTCTGACCCCCGTTTTCTACTTTTAACTTCACTAACTCTGTCATGGCTGCCTGACCCCTTTCTGTTCCCTGAACATCTTTTTTGCTTCAGGGCCTTTGCTCTTGTTGTTCCTTCTGCCTAAAGTGATCCCCTCCCTCTCCGGGTCTTCATATGACCAGCTCCATGGGACTCAGCTCAAATGTCATCTCCTCAAGACCCTATCTTAGGACCAGCAGGTAGTGTAGTGGGTAAGGCACTGGACTCCCACATGACTGACTGCGATTCGAGTCCCAGACTCAGTGGCTTGAAAATCCCTCCAGGTACATGTGCGTGTATGCCCAAAATCTCAAGAGGAGAATGGAGGAGAAGGGATTCTGGCATAGCCATCCCCCCGGTGGGTAATTGCTAACTTTCCCTCTCTCTGTCTCTCATGTGCACATGCCCTATGGGGGAGGGGGACGGGGACAAACACTATCTATTATAAAAGATACCTATTCCTGCCCTTACCTCTCCCCCTCTCAATTATCACTAACATAAATTTCTGTTTAGAATACTTCTCTTATTCTGAAATGATCCTTACTTGCTCACTTTTGTCTCTCTTCTCTAGAATATAAACTTTCTCATCAGCCTTGTTCAACAATTTAACTCCTAGTATTTTGAATAAATTTTGGTTTATTAATCCTCTGTAAATATTTATTCAGTGAATTTATTTATTCAATGAATTAAGTTTTTGTTTTTACCATGTGGTAAAAACTTTAATGACCTTATCTTCAGAATATGTATGACAATGTCTAACTCTGGAAGTTATAGGAATTAAGTGAAACCATAAATATAAGTACAGTTAGCAGCAAATATTTATATTTACAGGTGTAGTTCATCCCTAGTGTCCTGATATGAGACTACTACAGTTGCCTGTAAATTCCTTAGCTTTCTCATCTAGAAAATGGGGAGAGTGATACCCACCTTCTTGCATGGTTGTAAGAAATAAAATATACATGTGCACTACGTGTACAGTGTTTGGCACAAAATAAATGCTCAGCAAAACTCACCCACTATGTGACTTTGGGAAAGTTAGAATCTTAACATAAATTCAAGTTTCCTAAGAATAAGTTTCCTCCTCACAGCAATGTAATAAGGGTTAAACGAGAGCACCTATTAAGCACAAACATTGCCACATCAAAAGGCAGATGCTAGAAGGGTAGCCTGTCTCACCATTGGACTTAGCACTGGCTGGTACAACTTTCTAGGATAATGGAAATGTTCTGTATCTCCACTCTCTAGTAGTAACCACTACCCTCAGTGGCTGCTGAATGCTTGGAATGTGCCTGGTGTGACCAGAAACTGAATTTTTTATTTTATTGGATTTTAGTTCATTTAAATCTAAATAGTCACATGTTTCTACTGTCCTGGATCATGCTCCACCAAGTAATTTGAGCCACCAAAGCTAGCTATCTGGTATATAGTTCAACTTCCCAGCCAAGCCAGATTGAAGACGACTCTCATCAAAGGGCCAATACTATGAATCCCCAATGATCTTTTTTTCCCTCTAAGTCCTTCAAGAGTATCCTTCTTTATTTACCTTATTTATATGAAAATACCTGCTTATACTAGGTTTGAAAACAACTTGGAAGTAAACAGTGTGTGTTCTTTTCTAGGGGGAGTGAGGGGAGAGGTTTTTGCTATAGGGTGCATGCACTTGCCAGAGAGAGAGTGAGAGTGACATAGAAAGTGAAAAATCACCCCCCGACGGGGATGGCCATGTCACCGCAATCCCTTCTCCTCCATTCTCATCTCAGGATCTTGGGCACACGCACACACCCTCAGCCTGCGTTTAAGCCACCAAGTCTGGGACTTGAACCATGGTTGACTACATGGGAGTCCAGCAACATAGCCATTATGCCAACTGCTGGTCCCATAAACAGCATGTATTCTTGTAATACCAATCTCATCAGAGCTCTACGTTGTCCAGCAGTGTATGTATGTACACCAACCCTACTGTGTACTTGGGCACACACTGCTACCAAGAATTGGACCAGCTGCTACCAATAATTCAGTTAAGCATCTCCTCACAAGAGCCCCATAGCAGCGTAACCTCCAAGCAAAAGGTAGAGCAAGGGTGTCTGGGAGACGAAGTGAGTTCCCTGACCCTGCCCCAAAACTAAGTCCTTAACTTTCCATCCTAATACTACAAATAACCGAATCATCTATCACGTAGTAGTTGTGTGAGTAATTTTTGGATAAATGAATGAGCACATGATAGTTACCCCCAAAAAAGGCAAACCAGAATTTCGAAGGTTGATTTGTAGCACATCAAAGTGACTAATAACAATTCTGGAAATAGTCTGATTAAGATGAGTGCATAAAAAGCAATAATCATGTCTTGATGAGTTCAGAATGTTGTAAACATCTGCTTTATGTTTTTGAAGAATGGAATAAGTATTAGAATTCCAAAGGAAAAGATGTAAATTTTAAGAGTTTTCCATTTTGATTTACATGAGTACTTTTTGTCCTGTAATTAGAATTTTTTTGGTTTGATTTCATTTTAGAAATTTTCATTTATCTTTAGATAATGGTGCTATAATTTTACTACATTGTGGAATTCTGAGATGGGTGGAAAAACCCAAGGGCCTTGATATTAGAAGTTTTCTTAGACACTGTAATTAGCTTTCTCAGTTCATAAATAATTCCTCTGAGATTTATTTCCATAGACATTTAATGAGCTTTATTAAGCCTTATTCAAATAGGTTCATGTAGAACCACATGAATGTTTCTTTTTTTTTTTTTTTGAGAGGTTTTCTCTATAGGGCATGTGCGCTCGCCAGACAGACAGAAACATAGACTCAGAAACCGAGAAATCACCCCCCAGGGAGGATGGTCACACCGCAATCCCTTCTCCTCCATTCTCCTCTCAGGATCTTGGGCATGCACGCACACGCGCCCGACGTGAGTTCTAAGCCACCAGGTCCGGGACATGAACCGCAGTCGACTACGTGGGAGTCCAGTGACATAGCCATTACGCTAA
Organism: Tupaia belangeri chinensis; assembly: GCF_000334495.1. NCBI lineage: Eukaryota > Metazoa > Chordata > Mammalia > Scandentia > Tupaiidae > Tupaia > Tupaia belangeri. The sequence goes on along the minus strand of NW_006159855.1, from coordinate 3,482,218 downwards.
CTGCTGGTTCCCCATGAATGTTTCTTCTAAAGGAGTTGGAATTATAGATAAAATTGTTTAAAGTTGTGATTCTAAACTAGAAACAGCTAAAGCTGAATGGTCAAGTTAGGTCAGTGGTCTCAACAGGAGTTGGCATGGGTCCCAGAGACATGTGGCAAATGTCTAGACATTTTTGGTCGTCACAACTGTGAGAATGGAGTGTAACTAGCAGGCAGTAGGCAGAGGCCAGGAATGCTACCAGACATTGTGTGATGCACGGGACAGCCTCTCACCACAAAGAATCACCTGGTCCGAAGTGTTAGTAGTGTCAAAGTTGAGAAACCCTGAGTCAGGTGATTAGAGATGCATTTTGACCTCAGGCTGTAAAATGTGCTTGGAATTATTTCCTCTATGGTTTTGCTGTGCTGAGCCTTAAGACAAAGTCATTCAGCCTCCTGGGACTTTGCATGATCACAAGGCTTTGAGCAGAATCTTCAGGAAGTGGAGGATGCATGTGTTCTGGGATATTGCTTTTTCTGGTTAAAGCAATTTTATTCAAATTTTTTGAATAAATGAATACCCTTGTACAGTTCCAACGTCTTGTTTTTAAAGAGTGAATGGTGGGGCCTGCAGATGGCATAGGGGTTGCATCACTGGACTTACACATGGCAGATCACAGTTTCAGTCCTGACCTGGTCGCTTGAAAATCATGATGGGCACGTGTGTGTGCATGTCCAAGACCCCAGGAGGAGAACAGAGGAGGAAGGGATTGCAGCTTGGCCATCCCCTTGGGGGGGGGGTGATTTCTCACTTTCCCTCTCATCATCCCTGTCTGTCTCTTTCTGTCTGGTACATATCCTATGCCAAAACCTCTTTTTTAAAAAAAAAAAAAAAAAAAAAAAAAGAGTGAACGGCATCTTGAGGGATAAAATCCAAAATAAGAACCTTTCTCTCTTTGAAAAAGTTTTCTTTGAAGCAGTCATACTTATAGAATCTAGACTTAGCACTGAGTGTGCTTGTAGCTATTGAGAATAAAGATGACTGGTTCATCTGCACGCTGGTGTTCAGAGGATTTGAAGCCAAGTTTGAGGTGCTGAACAACATTGAGCTGGGCCACAAACTAAGCTAATTGTGCCTCTTGAAATTTTTGTTTCTATGGTGTATAATGTAAATTAAATCACCACTCATCTTTATCCTTTACCTTCCATTCAAGTTAATAAAGTTAACAATATACTTATGTATATAGGTATAGTTATGTATATGTCTAAGGGGATTTTAGAAAGTTTGTGGGAAAATGGAATTAAAGTATAAGTTTAGTTTGGAAACAAAAGTTTGAAATCTATGTGTAGTTTTTTCATAATACACATTTTCCATTAACTTTTTGAAGATCCCTCTGTATAATGTATTTAATACATTTTAAAATGTATATAAATACAAGTAGAAACTGTAACCAAAAAGTAAAATAATTTCTGGTATTCGAATAGTGTCACACACCTGGTGTGATTTTCAAGCCACCAGGTCTGGGACTTGAACCATGATCCACCATGTGGGAGTCCAGCGATGTAACTGCTACACTATCTGCTGGCCCCTTCTGTGTGCTTTTATAAGAGCAAACCTTTTCTGCAAAGTTTCTGGCTTTCTGATAGTTTCTTGAATGGATTAGGTGATGCAATTGCTATGTGCTGCACATACCTCAGTTTTGAATAGCCAGCCCTCTTCCTTCACCTGAAAAAGCCCAGTTGCAGTTCTGTTCAGGCCCACCCTAATCCAAAAGAAGTTGTAAAAGACAGTCAAGTCATGAAATTTTCAATCCAGGTCATTAATTTTTAATAACATTTTAATTGAGATATAATTCACATACCATAAAATTCACCCTTACAAATTGTACACTTGAATGGCCTTTAATATATTCATAGAGTTGTGCAACCATCACAACTGTCTAATTTTAGAACATATGCATCACCTCAAAAAGAAACTCTAGTTAAAGTTTGAAACTTTTGTACCTCAAAGGACACCACCCAGAAAGTAAAAAGCTAATCCAAGGATAGGAGAACATATTTTCAAATCATTTATCTGGTAATAGACTTATACCTAAAATACACAAAGGACTTTTACAACTCAATACTAAAAAGACAACCCAATGTAAAAATGAATCAAGGACCTATTAGACATGTCTCCAGAGAAGATATATAAATGGCCAATAAACACATGAAAAGATGTACAACATCATTAGCCAAAAGGGAAATGAAAAAACCACAAAGAGATGCCACTCACCCACTAGGATGACTTTAATCAAAAAGACAGACAATAACAAGTGTTGGCAAGGATATGGAGACTTGGAACCCTCACATATTGCTGGTGGCAATGTAAAATAGTGTAGCTGCTTTGAGAAATAGTTTGACAGTTCTTTAGAATGTTAAACAAAGTTACTTTGTAATCTAGCAGTTCCTCTCCTAGAGCTGTACCTAAGAGAAATTAAAATATATTGGGTTCTCAGGAAATTCATGATGCATTTTCGCAATCATGATTTTCCCAATGACCTCATATGTTCACCGTTAATGTGTACACAAGGTTCCTTTTGGGGATGGTGGAAATGTTCTAAAATTAGATTGTGATGATGGTTGTACAACTGTATGAATATACTAAAAAGCATTGAATTGTATGCTTTGAATGGGTGAGTTATATTCTAAGCAATTTATATCTCAGTAAAGCTTTTTTTTTTTTTTTTAAGGTTTTGCCATAGGGCATGTATGCTTGCCAGAGAGAGACAGACAGAGAAAGAGAAAGTGAGAAATCACCCACTCAATGGGGATGTCCATGCTGCCATTCCTTTTCCTCCATTCTCCTCTCAGGATTTTGGGCACACATCCCCATATGCCAGTGTGATTTTCAGGCCACTGAATCAAGTACTCAAACTGTGGTCAGCCATGTGGGAGTCTATAACACTTTAATAATCACACCCCAAGTAAAGTTATTTTTTTAAGAGATCAAAACAAACAAAATAGGAATACTTAATTCAGAAACCAGCAGGTGGTGTGGTGCTGGGCACTCCCACATGGCCGACCATGGTTCTTTCTCAGACCTGGTGCCGTGTGTGTGTGTGTGTGTGTGTGTGTGTGTGGTCGAATTAAGATAAATAAATGAAATTAAATAAAAGGTTATTTAAATAAAAGAATACTTACTCACTAACGCCCACTAGCAGCCACTTCTCATCCCTACCCTGCTCCTCACAGGCCACGAAAACCACTTACCTACGTTATGCCTGTATGGATTGGCCTAGACTTGACATTCATGTAAATGGAATCATACAATCTGTAACTTTTGCGTCTGTCTTCCTTTTTTAGTATGTTTTCATAATCTGTGTTGCAGCATGTATAGGTACTTAATTCCTTTTTATTGCCAAACAATACTCCACTGCATGAATGTACCACATTTTGTTTATCTATTAATTAACTGATGGGTGTTAGAGTTGTTGCTACTTTTTGACTATTGTGAATAATGCTGCTGTGATAATTTGTGTACATATTTTTGTGTGGACATGTGTTCATGTTCAGTTCTCTACCTAGGAGTAGAATTTCTGAGTCTCATAGTAACTCTGCATTTAACTTAAAAAAAAAAAAAAAGTATAGAATGTATGTTCATTCCAGAGAAAGACAATGAAAGGGAAAGTGAGAAACCATCCCCCTAGGGAGGATGGCCACATCACAATCCCGTCTCCTCCATTTTCCTCCTGGGATTTTCTGCGCATACACACACGCCCAGTGTGATTTTCAGGCCTCTGTGTCTGGGACTCATACATGGTCGGCCATGTGGGAGTTCAGTGCTGTAACCACCATGTTACCTGCTGGGCCCTGGGCCCTGCATTTAACTTTTTTGAGGAACTACCAGACTGTTTTCTAAAGTTCTGTACAGTTTTACAATCCAGTTCCATGAGCAACTGCTTTTTAATTGAAGATTAGTTATATATATCTCAAAGTGTGTCCCAAGTCCTTGGCCAGATTTTCTGTTTTGTCCTTCATATCCTTTAGATAGAGATTTAAAACCATAATTGTAAAGCTTTTTCATCCCTCCTCCACTTACTCCCTAATTTCAAGGTTCTCTTGAATCATATAGATTCCACCCAGCGGCTCTTCCCAGGAATCTTACTGACAGAGCTCCTTTGAGAGCTTTTTTTCTTTAATAATAGATTATATTCCTCAGGCTTCTATATCCTTTTGAAAAATTCATCTTTAAAAGATATGTAAAGTTTTATTCTTAATGCTAGAGCTGTATTGGACACAAAAAATCTCTATTTTCTCCCTTAGTTATATCTTTTATTATTGTAATTTCTGATTTACATATAATTATTGTACATCTTTATGGGACACAGTATGGTTTTTTAAAGCATGTACACAGTATGTAATAACCAAGTATGTAAACATATTCACCATCTTTACCCGTTAGCATTGTATTAAATTGTATACATTTGAAATTCACTGTACAGGTTTTTTTGGAAGTACGTAATTATCAGCAATGTTCTCTGAATGCATTCTTGTGTTTTTTAATCAGTTTCTCCCAATTCTCCATCCTCTTCTAGCTTCTAGTATCTCCCATTACTCTCTCTACTTTTTTTTTTTTAAGAGAGATTTTTGTTATAGGGCACCTGCGCTCACCAGAGAGACAGAGAGACAGAGAGATAGAAAACAAGAAATCACCTCCCGGGGGGGGATGGCCCCACCACAGTCCACTCTCCACTCTCCTCTCAGGATCTTGGCCAGATACGCACATGTGCCCAGTGTGAGTTTCAAGCCGCTGGGTCTGGGATTTGAACCACAGTCGACTACATGGGAGTCCAGTGACATAACTATTACACCATCTGCTGGTCCCTCTCTCTGCTTTTATGTCACAGTGTCCTTTTGCTTCTACTAGTAAGTGATGATATTTGGCATTTGTTAAGTGGGGACATACAGTGTTTGATTTTCATAGCCTGACTTATTTCACTTACCATTGTATCGTCTAAGTTCACCCATTTTGTCTCCAATGAATGAATTCATTGTTCTTTATGGTGAAGTAGTGTCCCACTCTGTATACATGCCACATTTTCTTTATCCATTCATCATTTATGGGCTCATAGGTTGATTCTGTGTTTTAGTTGTCATGAATATTGCTGCAATAAACATACAGCTGTATTTTTGTACACTCTACACCTGTACACCTAGCACGGCACTGTATGATGTCCCTAGGGCCTTGGTGTAGGACTTGTCCAGCCTGTGTCTGTTCCCACAGTCGCACAGTCCAGTGAGAGGAGTCAGAAAATCATCCTCAATGTAGTCATCCAGTACTTGTCCTCAGATCTATTTATATTTTCAGCCTCTACCACATCTTAGGAGGAAGAGAGTAACAGATTCCAAGCATGGGTTACTCAGGTGGTTCCAAGATGGCCTCTGTACACCTTTCAGGATTGCTGCTCTAGTCAACTTAGAAATTGGTGAAATTGTGATTGCTCTTTCTATGCCATTAATAACAGAACAGGGTATTTCCTTCCAAGCCATAATCTTCTCTTATAATAAGCATGATGTTTTTATTCCATTCCTGCCCACAGACTATCTGCATAATGTGTTCACAGTCTCTAGGTGCTAGGCCAGCTACTTCTCTTTCCAGGATACAGTGTACACCTCTGGGCCTGGCACAGAGTGGGCCCACATTGCTCAACAGATGCTGCTGAGTGGAGGGAGACACTGTTTTGTAAATGCAGTGTCATGTTCCAGACCTCACTTACCTGCTGAGCATACCATGCTATCTTCTTTTGCAGGCTATCGGCTGTACTCTGAACTGTAGCTGCCAAAGTTTCAAACCCGGGAAAATAAACCATCGTCAGTGTGAGCAGTGCAGACACGGATGGGTGGCCCACGGTAACTATTTCCCCTCTCTCCTGGCCTATAGTGTTCCTTTTAAATAACTTAGTTATTTAGGAACTAATTTAATATCTAAGAATGAGCTAACTAGTAAGTTACTAGTTGTGCCCAGTAATAAACTATGTTATATGCTCTTTGAATTTTATCAACTTTATGTAGCAAACTTTTTATTAAGCTCATTCTGAAGATGGAGATGTGCTTTGGTGCTATCATTTTGCAGTGGTAGAAATGTTCTACACTGGGAGCCAGCAGGTGGCATGGTGATTAAGGCACTGGATTCTACAGGGCCAACTCCACAGTATGAATTCCAAACCCCAAGACTTGAAAAACACACTGGGTGCATGTGTGTATGTGCCTGAAATCTCAAGAAGAGAATGGATTGTGGTGTGGCCATCCCCTCTGTGGGGTGATTTCTCACTTTCTTTCTCTCTGTCTCTCCAGTACACATCTAATGGCAAAAATCCTTTAAAAAAAGAAAAGAAAGAAAAAAATGTTCTGTGTTTTCTAATATGGTCACCTCTAGCCTAGGGTTACCAGATAAAATACAGAATGCTCAGCTAAATTTGAATTTCAGATAAATAGTGAATAATTTTTTAGCCTATATGCCCCAATAAATATTTAATATAAGCATATCTCATGCATTGTTTATCTAAAACTTACACTCAGCTCTAACTAAACATTTTGGGGTTGTTTTGTTGTTGTTTTCTTGAATGTGACAGCCCTATACTAGTCACTTGCTTGTACTTGAAATGTGACTGAAGAACAGATTTCTAATTTTATTTAATTTTAGTTTATTTTTGTCTAAACTTAAATAGACATATGTGGCTGGTAGCTTTTGTGTTAGACAGCTTAGATTCAGGTAGCTCATCAAGTTCCAAAACTAGAAAGTGGCAGATGAGGGCTCGTACCCAGATCTGTTAGATTCCCAAGCCCAGGTTCTTCACCTCCAGACTCTAAGCTTCATAATTATTTATGCTCTAGATTATACACCTACCACCTTTGTTTTTCTCCCATTTTCTGTTCCTTGTCTATTTGTGACTCCTTCAGCATATCATGAGAAAGAAAAGTCTCAGCCTTTCAGTTTATTTTAGGAACTGTCTTTGAATAACTTGAAGCTTGTTGGCCAGTAAGGTTGTTAATCATTTGCGTATTTATGTTTTTTTGAGTTGGAACAGATCACTGAGAATCAGCCTTAGCCTACTTTCTGTGCAGCCTTCCTCTTAAAATATGAACTTTTCAAAAACAATATCTCTTTGTCTTGATTTTTTTCAGCTCTAAGTAAGCTGAGGATCCCCCCAGTGTATCCAACGAGCCAGGTGGAGATTGTCCAGTCCAATGTGGTGTTTGATATTAGCAGCCTCATGCTCTATGGGACCCAGGCCATTCCTGTTCGCCTGAAAATCCTCCTGGACCGGCTCTTCAGTGTGTTGAAGCAGGATGAGGTTCTCCAGATCCTCCATGCCTTGGACTGGACCCTGCAGGATTATATACGTGGATATGTGCTGCAGGTACTGTGACCATGGCCCCTGTTCTCTGAGCGTGTCTTCTGAAATCCATGCTCCTGTAACTGATGTAACTTAGTTGCCTTCCAATGCTGCACTGCTGGTGGTCATCCCTCCCTTTAATGTTTGTTTCTAATGGCTTAATCCCCTACCTCAAGTTGTAGAGGGAGTCCAGTGCTTTCCTCAAAATCTCTGTGAAACGTTAAGATGTGCTAAATTTACGTAGGTCCTGATTTGGGTTTCACTAAGCCAGCTCTTCCACAGTAAATCACTGCCTCATCTTGGGTGCTGTCTCCTTTTCTTTTATTTTCCCCAGATTACCAAGTGACACAAGATGCTATCTGTACCAGATTTTATTGAGAGTTTGCAGGATGTGAAAGGGAACCTACATTACACAATCACACAGCAAACAACTTAGAATTTCATGCCACAACTTAGAATTTCATGCAAGTGTAAAAGAGAGAGAGAGAGAGAGAGAACATCCCTCAACAGGGATGGGTCACACCATGATCTTTTTCCTTCAATTCATACCATCCTGTCAGGATCCTCGACATGTGCACATCATGCACCCAGCATGAAGCCAGAGGACCAGGACTTGAACCCCCGTTGGTCATGTGGGATCTGGCTTTCTCTATGCAATGCCCAGTGACTGCACTATGAGGACAGAGTCTTCTTGTGATCTTTCTGTGTTCATGTACTTGCTTGTTCTCTGTGCCCCCCGCCCGCCCCAGTTCTCTTTTGGCCTCAATTTCCTTCCTTCCTTCCTTCCTTTCTCCCTCTCTCTTTCTTTCTATTGTTCCCTGCCCTGCATCCCTTCTCTGCTTTTCATTTTGCAGAGCAGTTTACTTACCTTCTCAGACCCTTCATGCTGTGGGTCTAGACCTCATGTATCAGATCCAAAGAGGCCATTAAGGTGTTTATACAAGCAAAGAACACATTTAACATGTTTTAACATGTTTGCTGAGATGAATGATATCACTCCTTTGAAATATGAAACAGCTATAGCATTTTTTTTCCTTGCCACTACACTAGAAAATATTAGCTAATTTTGGTAAAATTTCAAGAAAATGAAGAATGAATGAATGTATTTTCAAGACTAGCATAGACTTCAGTCTTACTCAGGTAGACCTTGTCATTAAAATGAACACTAAAGGGACCACCAGATGACATAATGGTTACTTTGCTGGACTCCCATGTAGTCAACTGCAGTTTAAGTCCCAGACTCAGCCACTTAAAACTCGCTCTGGGTGCATGTGCACGCATGCCCAAGATCCTGAGAGGAGAAGGGATTCCAGCATGGCTATTCCCCGGAGGGGGGAAAGGGGGGTGATTTCTTGCTTTCTGTCGCTCTCTGTCTTTCGGGTGAGTGCACGTGCTCTATAGTAAAAATCTCTCTTAAAAAAAAAAAAATGAATGCTGAAAACAACCGCTTACTGATATAGACCTTCTTCCAATAATCTTATAGGTAGATACATTATCCCCATTTTGCAGTTGAAAACTCATATTCTTAGAGTCATTCAAAATCTTGCTGAAAGTCATTTCACTAATAAAAGGGATCTTCAAAATGTTCATAGAAAATGTGTATTATGAAAAAAATATGCACAGATTTCAAAAATTTTTTACATCAAAACTCGTACTTGAATTCCATTTTCCACAAACTTCTTAAAGTCTCCTTTTATGTGACAGAATTTGAATGTACTTCTTTCTAACTCTAAAGCCCATAATCTTTCCTGGGAAACACATTTGCTCACCTCTAGTGCAGGACCCTCAGCAGGCTAGAAACAACCATTTATGTAGAGTAGCATTATTATCTTACATTATGACATAGATCAATATTTAATGATCCTAATAATCTTGCTTTCTAGTGTTAGGATTAAAAATATGGAATCAATTACCTTGAACCTCTAGTGCATGAAAAATTTATGATGTTACATTCTTCATCATCTTCAAAACTCTTACATGCACTGTGAAAAATCTCAGTAGGCCATCAAATACATGTTCTGTGATAAAATATTTATTGTAGTTTTGGGAAAAGTTAGGCCTTGCTAGAGTTTGAAAGATCTCCAACACTCCAGTGTAATTACAGCCCTGCTTTGTGAACACCGGCAATAGATCAATACGGGTTCATTTGTTTTCTGATGTTAGTTGCTGGGGAAGATGATTAAACTTATAGCAAATGAACACTTGAGCTATGTCTAGGTCTAACTGCTCCACCTACACTCTTTTAAAAAGCTACTGTTCATATGGTACATATTTTAATTTTAGTGGAGAAAATTATTATGCCTAATGTAAGACACTGATTGGTTTGAAATAGGTGAAAAATAATCACCATATTTCCCTGACTTTGGCTTGAGTAATGTAATTTTATTTCTCTCTTTGGAACTAGTTGAAGAATCTCTGCTTACATTTGTGCAGTTTATGTTCTACACAAAGTTTCCAGCCTGGGAGAGTTAGATGAGCTGGGGCTGAACTCTACAAGCCCTGTACTCATCCAGAGAAGGTGTCTTTTTCTGATACGCCAAAGGTGCCCTGTAGTCTAGTGGAGGCCCTGACCAAGAAGCTACTTTCTGAGGGAAAAGAACAGGGAGTAGAACATTGATCATACTTCTACTTTCTGGTTTGTCTTTAGGATGCATCAGGAAAGGTGTTGGATCACTGGAGCATCATGACTAGTGAGGAAGAAGTGGCTACCTTGCAGCAGTTCCTTCGTTTTGGAGAGACCAAATCCATAGTTGAGCTCATGGCAATTCAAGAGAAAGAAGAGCAACCCATCATCATTCCACCTTCCACAGCAAACGTGGACATCAGGGCGTTCATTGAGAGCTGCAGCCACAGGGGCTCCAGCCTCCCCACTCCCATGGACAAAGGAAACCCCAGCAGTATACACCCCTTTGAGAACCTCATAAACAACATGACTTTTATGCTGCCTTTCCAGTTCTTCAACCCTCTGCCCCCTGCGCTGATAGGGTCACTGCCTGAACAATATATGCTGGATCCGGGTCAGGACCAAAGTCAGGAACCCAAACAGGAAATCCACAGGCCCTTTCCTGACAGCAGCTTCTTAACTTCCAATTCCACAGCATTTCAGGTTGAAAAAGATCAGTGTTTAAACTGTCCAGATGCTGTTACTACAAAAGAAGACGGTGCCCATTTGAGTGACTCCAGTTCATACAACCTTGTTGCTAAGCTGGAAAGGACGCAGTTATCCCCTGAGGTCAAAGTGAAGCCAGAGAGGAACAGCCTCAGCACCAAGAAAGGCCGGGTGTTCTGCACTGCGTGCGAGAAGACCTTCTATGACAAAGGTACCCTCAAGATCCACTACAACGCCGTCCATCTGAAGATCAAGCATAAGTGCACCATTGAAGGGTGTAACATGGTGTTCAGTTCCCTGAGGAGCCGGAACCGCCACAGCGCCAACCCCAACCCTCGGCTGCACATGCCAATGAACAGAAATAACCGGGACAAAGATCTCAGGAACAGTCTGAACCTGGCCAGCTCTGAGAACTACAAGCGCCCAGGTTTCACAGTGACGTCTCCAGACTGTAGGCCTCTCTCCACCTATACTGGTTCAGGGGAGGATTCCAAAGGCCAACCAGCCTTCCCAAGCATTGGGCAAAATGGCGTGCTCTTTCCCAACCTAAAGACAGTTCAACCAGTACTCCCTTTCTACCGCAGTCCAGCCACTCCTGCCGAGCTGGCAAACACACCCGGGATGCTGCCTTCTCTCCCTTCATTGTCGTCTTCAATCCCAGAACAGCTGGTTTCAAATGAAATGCCATTTGATGCCCTTCCCAAGAAAAAATCCCGGAAGTCCAGCATGCCTATCAAAATAGAGAAGGAAACTGTGGAAATAGTGAATGAGAAGAGGCAGATCCTCAGCTCAGATGAAGACACGCCCCTGCAAGTGGTCAGTGAAGATGAACTGGAGGCCTGCAGTCCTCAGTCAGACAGAGTGTCTGGGGAGCAGCACATGCAGTCAGGAAACTTAGGGATCCCTCTCCCAGAAGGACAGAGGCCCTGCCATCTTGAATCAGTGTTGGAGTCCAGTGGCACCATCAGCCAAACCCCTGAGCAGACCACACACAACTCAGATAGGAACACTGAGCAGAAACTAGCTTTGACCATGGCATCAAGGGAAGTGGAGGGTGGTGGCCGTGAGCATCACTTCACACCTGGGATGGAGCCCCGAGTTCCTTTTCCTGACTACATGGAACTGCAGCAGCGCTTGCTGGCTGGGGGACTCTTCGGTGCTTTGTCCCACAGGGGAATGGCTTTTCCTGGTCTTGAAGAGTCTAAAGAACTGGAGCACGTGGGTCAGCAGGCATTGGCAAAGCAGAAGGAAGAGAATCGCTTCCAGTGTGACATCTGCCATAAGACCTTTAAAAATGCTTGCAGTGTGAAAATGCATCACAAGAATATACACGTCAAAGAAATGCACACGTGCACAGTCGACGGCTGTGATGCCACCTTTCCTTCCCGCAGGAGCAGAGACAGGTAAGGCATCTGTTGGCAGTCACTTTTTTAAGATAGGGGTTCTTAAACTTCAACATGCACCTGGAGCGTGGTTGCAACTCCTGATCCAGGTGCAGTAGCACAAGCAGTTGGGCACCATTGCCTGAATCTAGGGCCACTTGGGAAGCCTAGTTGGTTCCTAAACCAACCTAAAACAGATGGGTGTGGTAGAGTCCACCTGTGATCCCAGCCAACTGGGAGGCTGGAGCAGGTGGATCTCAACAAAGTGAGACCTTATCAAAGTCTATCTTTCTTCTCTCTCTCCATTTCTTTGATTAGTATGTACACACACACACACACACACACACTCTTACAAACACTTCTGAGCCCGACTTACCAATTTCTACTGCAGTAGGCCTGGAGTTGAGGCCTGAGAGTTTCCTTGTGATGATGATGTTGCTGTTCTGGGGGCCACAGTTTGAGAAACTCTGTTCTGTGAATTTTCATATTTTCACATAAATGAGTTTTCTATTTTAAAAAATCTAAATTCTGGTCAAGCTAGTGACATGGTGGTTCAGGAGACTGGATTCCTCATGTTGACTGCGTGATCCCAGTCCCAGACCCAGTGGCTTGAAAAACACATTGGGAGCATAACGTGCATGTCCAAAATCCCAAAAGGAAGGAGAAATGAAGAACAAATTGTGGTGGGGCCATTCCCCATAGAGGGTGCTTTCTCTCTTTCTCTCTCTCTCTCAAGCACACATGCACTCTGGTAAAAATTTTAAAAATTAAAAAAAAACTAATAATGTGGCTGTAAAACTTGACCTGAAATGATGTGAGGCTATTGTAGTTTTTCAAACTTTTTAAATGTGCATATTTTAGGTATACTCAGTACAGAAATATTAATGGGTTTATTATAGGATATTAACGTAATATTTCAGTATATACATCATTCTGCCTTGTGATATCTGATAAATTCTGAATTCAAAAACATCTAGGACCAGCAGGTGGCATAGTGGTTAAGGTGCTAGAGTCTCACATGGTTGACCATAGTTTGAGTCCCGGACCTGGTGCCTTGAAACTCACACTGGGCATGCCCAAAATCCAAGAGCTCAATAGGGAAGAAGGGATTGTGGCGTGCCCATCACCCATAGGGGGTGATTTCTCACTTTCTCTTGTCTCTGGAGTGCACATGTCCTAATAGCAAAAATCTCTTAAAAAAAAAAAAAGAGAGAGAGAGAGAGAGAGAGAGAAACAAACAAATATATCTACCCTCCAAGGCTGTGGGATAAGGAGTCATTAACTAGTTCTCACATCAGCAACTTGGGTAAAAAACAGCTATTTAAAGAGGTAGAAGGAGGGAGCTTTTTCTTAAAACTTGTTGATTTTCATTTTGTAAGGTAAAGTCCATCAATTGAAACATTTTTTTCTGATTCTAAGGTGATTGGCAAGTTGTTTCACGGACTATGATGTGTGCTCAAAGATTCTGGGTTTTCATATACCCACACATACTGTTTACAAAATGCCCATCCATGGAGTGTATCTCGTCGTTCTGGGGACACAGCGCTGGCTTTCACAACCTGCTTGTGCTTTTCTTCATGAACTTGTGTCACGTAATTACTCTCTCCAGGTCTCCCTCCTCCCCAGCCTATAAAAGGAAGAAAAAATACACCAAAAGATGAACCTGGGAGACTCAAAGAAAGGATCACCTCTCTGTGGAAATGCAGTATGAAAAATGCTAAGCAGTTCACAAGAAATTAAAATGCTACATTTGCTGAAACAGGCTTTACTTGAAGCAGCTCAACACCACTAACTGAATCCAAATTGTCATGCCTAATTTGTTAAGAAGGTGCAAATATACAGACTCCCACACACATTCCTAGACAGGATTCATAAGAACACATTCATTGTCTTTAGCAAGAGGATAGCACACAGGAGATATTAGGTAAAATTCCTGTTTCTGTTGCTAGGATGTTTAACTAAACTACCAGGGTACCCTAATTAGTGAACCAGTCCTTCTCCTTTGCCCTCCAAGGGGAGGAATATTTGTTCATGAATAAGCCGTTGTTTCGAAGAAGGCATAGTTCTATTGGTCAGATTATTCTTGATATTTACGATATCATTTTAACCTATGGTATCTACCAAATTAAAAAGCATATTGGATTCAAGGTAGTCTTCAATTTTACATTTATTTCTTCCCATATTTAATATTTTCTTCTGTTCTGACCTATTTGACTACCACCACAGGAACATATATGTATATTCTAAATTAAACTACTAATTCTAGTAGTCTAAAACCTAGAATCCCATCAAATCTATGATTAAGACAGCATTTTTAAGGTGTTTTTGTTTGTTTGTTTGTTTTGTTTTGTTTTGCCATAGGGCGAGTATGCTCTCCAGAGAGAGGCAGTGAGAGGGAAAGTGAGAAATCACTCCCCGCAGGGATGGCCATGCCTCAATCCCTTCTCCTCCCTTCTCCTCTTGGCATTTTGGGCATGCATACACATGCCCGGCATGATTTTCAAGCCACTGATTCCGGGACTCAAACCATGGTCAGCCACATGGGAGTCCAGTGCCTTAACCAGCATGCCACCTCTGGCCCTAAAACAGCACCATTTTAAATAGGGTTTTGTGGGTAGGCCCAGGTCCACCACGCTTTCTCTGAGTCAGAGGTGAGAGCCACATTGCCGTAAGGGCAGTTCATTTCCCCTCTTTGAGTCATTGCTGTCAACAGCAGTTGCTAGGACACATCAGAAGAGGTCTAAGATGGCACCCTGGATGCTCACTTAGCCAGTGAGTATTCATTAAGAACCCTCTGAGGGCCAGCAGGCATAGTGGTTAAGGCACTGACTCCCTTGCGGTCAACGGTGGTTTGAGTCCTGGATCCAGAGGCTTAAAACTCATGGCAGGCACATGGGTGTGCATACCTAAAATCCTGATAGGAGACTAGAGGAGATGGGATTGCAGCGTGGCTATTCCGAGGGGAAGGATGATTTCTCACTTTCTGTCTCTGTCTCCCCAGCGAGCACATGCACCCCATAGCAAAACCTCTCAAATAAAAAAAAAAAAAAAGAAAGAAAGAAAGAGCCCTCTGTATTAGATGCTATGTGACATAATCCCTGTAGTGGGGGGGAGAGAAAGCAGGAAACAGGTGATTATAGCTAATGTAATGACTGCTACAGTCCGAGAAATGTAGGAGGGTGCCTAACCAGACCCCTAAAGAAGTTAGGCAAAGGCTTTCTTGGAAGAAGGGGTATGTCTTAACCAGTGGCTTTCAGATGTGTTGGTCTCACAACCTTTTTACATATACTTAAAACCTAAGGACTTCCAGGAGTTTTTCTCTGTTTGGGTTATAGCTATCAGTATTAACCATATCAGAAATGAGGACTAAAAAAAAAATTATTATGTCACTTAAGCCCAGACTAGCAGGTGGCATGGAGGTTAAGGTGCATGACTCCCACATGGCCGACCACGGTTTCAGTCTCGGACCCAGCTGTTTGAAAATCATACTGAGCGCATGTGCGTACATGTCCAAAATCCCAAGATGAAAATAGTGAAGGGATTGCAGCATGACCATCCACCCTGGGAATGGTTTCTCACTTTCCCTCTCATTGTCTCCAGCAAGAGCACACACCCTGTGGCAAAAACTTTAAATAAATAAATAAATAAATAAAAAGAATAATAAGCACGGACTAGCAGGTCACATGGTGGTTAAGGCACTGAGTCCCAGACCTGGTGTCTTACTTTCTGACTCTCTCTCTCTCTCTCTCTCTCTCTCTCTCTGGTAAGTGCATGTGCCCTATAAAAAAATTAGAAAAAATTTATAATAATAATTCAAAAAAACTTTTAAATAATAATGCACATACTATGTTAACATAGGTTCATGAAAAATAATTTTACAAAACAAAAATGTAGTGAAATGAGTGGCTTTTTTTTTTTTTTTACATTTTTGCAGATTTTTTAATGTCTGGCTTAGTGGAAAACAGCTGGATTCTCATAGCTGCCCCTGCATTCAGTTTGTTAGAATATCACATCATGTAGCCTCTGAAAAGCTCCACTGTACACTAGTGAGAGAATGAGAGTGAAAAAGGTAAACGATGCCTTAGTATTGGTACGAAATTTTAACTTCACGAACCCTTTAAAGGGACCGTTAGGGCTACTCAAGCCACAATTTGAGAAGCACTGGTCTCAACTAATCAAACTAGAGCAGAGGGGGAGAGTTGGAGGGGAGATTGGTTGAAGGGAAGAGAAGCAGAAATGGGCAGAAGACTCAGAATTAGCGAAGTCCTGGAAGCAGAAAGCCTGGCACATGATCCTGAGGGCTTTTACAGTTGTAGTTGTTGTAAGCATTGTGGCCTCTTGCAAAAAGCACCTAGCCCTTTGAGGCTTCAGAATGGGGAAAAGAGCCTGCATGTTATCTCATGGGAAACTCGGCAGTTAGGCATGAGGCCCCAGGTTTCCTTTTCTTTTTGTACAGTAGGGATGGGTCTTCTGTATGAGGGTCTAGTAAATGTGTGTATCTGACTTTGTTTTTAACTACTCATATATACTGGGACCTGTCAATCCAGTGTCTGGTTTTCGGCCGACACATACCAGTCCCTTCAGCCTAGAATGCTGACCTAATCCCGGGGGAAAGTTGCAGTTGAGAAGAGCTGCTTGCAAAGTGGGTGATCTCGGAGTATACTTCTGATTATGTTCAGGAAAAAAGTGTGGAAGGGTAGACGAGAGACATTAAGTACATTTTATAGATCTTATAGAATATACGTGATTAAACTCCCTCATACATACATTCAAGTACTTGTGTTGTTGTGGGGATTTGTCGTTGTTGCTGTTGTTTAGTTTGCTAGGATACATGTGCTTGCCAGAGTGAGACATAGAGACAAAGAGAAAGTGAGAAATCATCCCCCAGGGTGATGGCTACATCACAATCCCTTCTTTTCCATTCTCCTCGGGATTTTGGGCATGCACACACACACACACACACACACACACACACACACACAGTGATTTTTCAAACCACCGGGCTGGGACTCAGACTGCACAGTTGCCCATGTGGGATCCACCACCTTAACCTCCACACCACACAATAGCTTTAGAGGCTTAGAAGGCAAAATTCAAATGTTAGTTTTTTGGGGGAGGGTATTTTCCCAAACTTGACCCTAATATACATTCTGATCTGTATTGGAGGACGTGTTTTCTCTGTTTGGAATTATTCTCCTGTCACCGTTAAGACTGTACCCCCTTGGTGAGGGCTGTTTTTGCTTAGCAGAAGTTAGCATGGCATCTCTGAGCAAGAACATTGATTTACAAGTTGCATCCAAATGATAGCATATGAGTAAAAAGCATGTGTCATAATGGATACTCATTATCTGTCCTTCAGGAGTAATCATCAGGTAGAAGATGGGTGGTATGCTTACACTGCTGCATTTGCAAAACTTCTGTCTGGTATATTGGGAAACACTGCAAATACGAACTACACACACACACACACAGTTGCTAGCCAGTTAGATTTTCACTCATCCCTATAAAACTTCTGGGTGAAGTATATGCTCCAGACCAGCACTATCCAATAGAAATAAGATGTGAGGGGCCAGCAGATGGCAGAGCGGTTACGTTGCTGGACTCCTACATGGCCGACTGTAGTTCAAATTCCCAACCAGGTAGCTTCAGAATCATACTGGGTGCATGTACATGTGCATGCATGCTCTAGATCTCTAGAGGAGTAAGGATTACGATGTGACCATCCCTTCCGGGGGGTGATTTCTCACTTTCCTTCTCACTGCCTCTGTCTCTCTCTCTCTCCAGCAAGCGCATGCACCCTAATGTCAAAACCTCTAAAAAAAGAAAGAAAAAAAGAAAAGAAATATGATGTAAGCTACATGGGAAATTTTAAGTATTTTAATACCCACATTAAAAAGGCAAATATAAACAGGTGAAGTAAGTTTTAATAACTTTTTGTAAAAGAGAGATTTTTGCTAGAGGGCATGTGTGCTCAGCTGAGAGACATAAAGAGACGGAAAGTGAAAAAATCACTTCCCAAGGCGGATTGCAGTGCTGCAATTCCCCCTCTATTCTCCTTTTGGGATTTTGGTCACGTACGCACATGCACCCAGCATGAGTGTTTTTTTGTTTTTGAGAGGTTTTAGCAATAGGGTGCTTGCGCTCACCAGGAAGACAGAGAGAGACAGAGAGACAGAAAGCGAGAAATCACCCCCCAAGGGGGATGGCCATGCCGCAATCCCTTCTCCTCCATTCTCCTCTTGGGATCTTGGGCACGCACACACACGCACCCGGCATGAGTTTAAGCTACCAGGTCCGGGACTCGAACCGCAGTTGAGTTTTAAACCTCCAGGTCCGGGACTCAAACCATGGTCAACTACGTGGGCATCTAGGTGACATAACCATTACTGGTTCCAAATTTTAGTAACATTTTATTTAATATATCCACAATATCATTTTAATACAGAACACTGGCCACATTTCAGGTGCTCAATAGCCATTGCAGTGGCTGTGGCTATCAAATTGGACAGGACAGCTGTAGAAGATAATATTTCTTCATTTTGTGAAATAAAGTCCTCTACTTAGTTCCTTATAATTTGTGACCAGTTTTCCTATGGAATCTTCTGGTTCCAATGTCTCAGTTCAACTGGCCTAAACGATATAGTCTAACCATTCTCTGTAGATGAGGTACAGGAAGGTGGGAATTGAAGAGAACTAACTGCATATTCCCAGTTTCCAGACTGTTGGCTCTCCTGGCAAACACTAACTTCTGACAAGCAGCAAGTGACAGTGGGCAGCGCCCACTAAATACACTGAAGGTCTGATGGAGGCCTCTCCCCTTACCATCACTTCTCCCATGCCGCAAGTTTTTTCCCTGGTATCTATCGTATCTCTCCACTCAAAATGACGAGTTTTTCTAAAGTAACACCCCAACCCACGCTAACCCTCTTTTCACTCTCGTAGACACAGTTCAAACCTAAGCCTCCACCAAAAAGCACTGAGCCAAGAAGCCCTGGAGGGTGGTGAAGACCATTTCCGTGCAGCCTACCTTCTGAAAGATGTGGCTAAGGAGGCGTATCAGGATGTGGCTTTCACCCAGCAAGCCTCCCAGACATCTGTCATCTTCAAGGGCACAAGTCGAATGGGCAGTCTGGTTTACCCAATCACCCCGGTCCACAGTACCAGCCTGGAGAGCTACCATTCTGGCCCACCCAGCGAGGGCACCATCCTGGATCTGAGCACTACCTCGAGCATGAAGTCCGAGAGCAGCAACCATTCTTCTTGGGACTCTGATGGGGTAAGCGAAGAAGGGACTGTGCTAATGGAGGACAGCGATGGAAACTGTGAAGGGCCAGGCCTTGTCCCGGGGGAGAATGAGTACCCTATCTGCGTTCTGATGGAGAAGACCGACCAGAGCCTTGCCAGCCTGCCTTCTGGGTTGCCTATAACCTGTCACCTCTGCCAAAAGACATACAGTAACAAAGGGACTTTTAGGGCCCACTACAAGACGGTGCACCTTCGTCAGCTCCACAAGTGCAAAGTGCCAGGCTGCAATACCATGTTTTCATCCGTTCGCAGCCGAAACAGACACAGCCAGAATCCCAACCTGCACAAAAGCCTGGCCTCCTCTCCAAGTCATCTCCAGTAACACAGTGGCAGACCAGATATGCTCTGATTTGTCCTTGTTCAGGAATAAGGTAGTCCAAAGAAACGTTTCTGACTATTTCATACCATTTGTGCAGCAAGCCAAGCAAAAAGTGTTTGTTGTGACTTCTCAGTTTTCTGCAGCAGGATGAGCAAAAGATGAACCTTGCAGGAAGTTAACACTGGGGCAGCCTTTCCCATTATTAATTTTCTTAGCCCAAGAGGTTTTTCACTGACATAAGGAAAACTTGCAGAAATGCAGGGTTTTTTTCCAGATTTGTTTACACGTTCCCTGGGAGAGCTCCAGGTCTGCAGATCGACAAAGGGAGCACAGGATTCAGAGGCAGCTTCTAGTGAAGCTTGCAGTGTTAAGGGTCTTGGAGGAGAAGACTGTCGCCATGGGCAAGATGCCAGTCCCAAAGATCACGTTTTCAGTTCTTTCTCTAATGAGTCTGAACTCCAGACTTGAGTTTGAGAAAATGACTTTTCGAGACCACCGCTTCATTGGAGTGGAGAATTGTTTCCCTCCCTCCCCTAAAGGTCTCATATGTTACCCCAGGGACTTCTCAGAGGAAGTGGGTTGGCCTCCAACATGTTCCTTGTTCATTCTGTAACACTTGTTCAAAAAGCGAGGGGGAGTATTTCATGCACTTAAAAATAGTCGTCTTCAATTTAATTTAAAGTGATTTTGATAATATTTAATTTGTGTTTGTTATATGAGTGTTTGGTATGAGTGCAGACATGTCATACTGTCACCTCTGGATCTCTGCTTGGAAGCAGAACAAACGACAATCTAAGCTTCAAAACTGCTGCCCATTTTCATTTAGTGGACTTTGGAGTCTGATCATATCGACCCCCGGTGAAATGAATGCACGCAGGATCCTGGCAGGACCATTTGTATATATTCCACTAAAGCGATTAGAGAACATGGTTCTGATGGCTGTGTATTTTCAATGTCACTGGATCCCTCGGTCTTCAGCCTTTTATAAATGTGTAAGATTAGGATGAACTTTGCAATTTACTTGGCAGAAGGAAAGTAGGACGTTATTGCCATACTGTATGTCTTAATATTTAACTTATTTTGAAATACATTTCACACTGTTGACATTGAGGCTTAATCAACCTTAGGGAATGAGGCCATCTCCTGAAATTTGACATTTACAGTATTCTAAGCACCTGTGTAAGTTAAAAGAAGTTGATTTTTGTATTCAGAGTTCAGGTTCACTGTTTCACTGTCTTTTAAACTCATGGTTGATTTAAGGGTTATAAGAGATACTGTTCCTCTGGCCTAAAAGCGAAAAACCAACAACCTGTTAGAGATTATTTCAACTTTTTAAAAAATAAATATGACAATATAAAACTTGTCTCTGCTTAAAAGAAGATGTATCCTTCAACTATTTAGCTACCCAGCTGTTTAATTTTCCAATTTCCCCAAAGTAAAAAAAAAAAAAAATTTGTATGCAAATATTTTCTATGATTTAATAAAAATACATAGCACACTTTGTTTAAAAAGACAAACATTTGTAAATACAGTTTTGTCATGTGGACTGCCTTTTGTATGATGCATGGGCTCGTGTGTGCACACAGATATGCTATGTTGAAACCCTGTGGGAGGCCTAGTGGACTAGGATCAAAACAGGAATTGCAGACAATTATGAATTCAAACAGAAATGGATATCTCATTCGGAAGAGGAGCTGGGTACAGATCTTTTTCCAAAGACAAATACAAATTCTTTTTTAAATAAGATGCTGTCAAAGATAGAAAGCAATTAAAGATTTAACCCACCTCTTATGTAGGTGAAGTTTTCAAGAACTTTAATTTCCATAATTTATCTTTTAGTTTCCTCACTTTCTTTTCCTATCCAATATATAGATAAAAGCATGATCCCACCTCCCTAGACAGGGCCCTCTCTCAACTGATCTGTTGCTTCTTATTTCACTGGAGAAAAGTCATCAGAGGGAAACCTACTCCTCTACCAGCATCTGTACTGTTCCCATTCTACTCCAAGCCAGCCCAAGCCAGCTATCTCATCTCTTTTCTGGATGACTGCAGTAGCCTCCCAACTGGCCCGTTCCTTCCATTCTTACATCTTAATGGCCATCTTACATCAAAATGGTCCTTCTGAGATGTACATCAGATCATGTAGAGTCCCAGCTCCAAACCTCTTGGCCCGGCCAGTGGCGTGGTGTAAGACAGCTGGATCCCACATGGCTGACTATGTGTGCCCAAAACTCTGAGAGAAGAAGGGATTGCAGCATGCAGGTCTGACCTCCAGGGAAGGAGATGGGGGGAGTCTGGGTGAAGGTCTCCAAGAACAAAGTGCTGCTTGAGGGAGGACCAGCAAGACCACTGGCGAGCGGTTGAGCTGACCATCAGAGCAGTCCCACATCTGAGAATGGATTCACTAGGAAGGTACCCCTGCCTTGCTGTTACTAGCTTTGAGCAGCGGGTGGGAAGGGTGCCTCCCTGGAAGTGTAGCAACGGACTTAGCACAGGAGTTGGAGTCTTTGGCCACATCTCACCTTTTTAAAGTCCCTGTGTCCTGTTAAAGGAGTTATAAACCTGCACTTATTTCTGGCTCAAAGAAGTGTTCTGGGACCAGCAGGTGGCATAGTGATTGAGGTGCTAGACTGCCACTTGGCCAAACAAGGTTCAAGTCTCAGACCAGGTGGCTTGCTTTCTCACTTTCTGTTTCTCTCTGGTGACTGCACATGCCCGGTAGCAGATTTAATCATAATAATAAACAATTATTTTAAAACATATTTTTTAAGAAGTATTCCTATTCTTTCTGAAGGTTGATGCCCTCCCGTTACCCTTCCAGTGCCTCTGAGTGCTGCTCTTCCGCTTTTCTCCTCTCCTGTTCATTACCAATCTCATCCTTTCCATCAGTTTCATCTCTCTAGCCGGTAACATTCACAAACCTCTCTCGTGTGGATGGAGAAAAGAAAGGAAAAAGTAGCCTCTGGACCTCCTCCCTTCTAGTGTTGTTTTCTCCTCCTCTTTCCACGGCCAAGGTCCTTCATAGGTTCTGCCTCTTCTCCAAGCTCTGCGCTCTCGTTTCTTCCCTTACCCTAAGAAGGGCTCCACCCCTACCAAGGTTGCTGGAGACTTCCTGGTGGTTCTCTGGTGTCATCTGGTCCTGCCCTTGAGCTTTTGCTTTTGCTCTCCTTACATTCATGCATTCTCCAGGGTTGTATCATTCGTTCGCATGATTTCCACCGCTGTCTATAGGCTCGGGCCTCCTGGGTCTGTACTTCCAACAGGAGCACCCTATAGCTGCTCTCTCTCTCTCTCTCTCTCTCTCTCTCTCTCTCTCTCTTCTTGTTTCTCTCTCTCTCTCTCTCTCTCTCTCTCATTGTTTTATTTCTCCCATGAGTGAGAGAGAGAGAGACAGGTACCCCCATCAGGGTCTTCACACTGTGTTCACCCCAGCTCCAGCCAGCCCTGGATCATGGGCACAGGCAGACCTGGCATGTTCGGGAAGTCTGGATGTGAACCCAGAACCTTCTCACATGTCAGCTGCGCAGAGCATTGCATGGCTGCCGTGCCTCCATCCAGACCCCAGAGCTGCACTCTCAATTCAGAGATGCCCACTGGAGGGGACAGAAGGTGGCGTGGTGGTTAAGGTGCTGGACTCTCAAAGGTGGCCAACCACAGTTAAAGTCCTGGACCTGACAGGCTTGCTTTCTCACTTTCCCTCTCTGGTGAACACATGTGTCAAGTTAAAAAAATTTTTTTTAAATATACCCACTGGGTATCACGGAAGTAATCTATAGCATCTTTCACTCAGCTTGTCCTAATCTCAAATTGCTAGCACAGCCACCCACCCACTCACCACGGGGCTTTACTTGGGGCCTCCAGTTGTCAATCAACAGAGAGTCTTGTCTTTTTTTAAGAATTATTTATTGTTATTTTTTCATTTGCTGTAGAGCTCACCAGTGAGAGACTGAGAAAGTGGGAAAGCGAGCCACCAGGTAGAGGGTTTAAACCAAGGTTAGCCGTGTGGGAGTCCAGCGCCTTATCCACCATGCCACCTGCTAGCCTCTCAGCAGAGCTATTCTAAGACTTCACCTACTGTGTGCCAAGCGCCGCTGACCAAATGATGGTACATGTGGTCCCTGCCCTTGTGGAATTTAGAGTCCAGTGAAGGAGGCAGATACTAAACCAAAGAAATTTTTAAAATTACAGATGATGAAGTTCCAAAAGAGAAATTTATTTTATTTTCTACTTTTTTTAAAAATAAATATTTAGTCATTAATTTATTTTAATTTGACCAGAAAGATACACAGAGAGAAAGAGCGGGAAAGTGAGAAAGCAAGCCACCAGGTCCGATATTCAAACTGCAGTCGGCCATGTGGGAGTGTCCAGCACCTTAACCACCACGCCACCTGCTGATCCCCTTATTTTCTACTTTCTTGATAGCAACCCACCCTGCTAGATCCCTTTGCAAATGACAGGACATGGTATCAGGCGCTGCTGTGACCTTTTCTTCTTAGAGTTGGGCACTCAGTCTCCCCTCTCAGACATGTAGCTACTTAAATGTAACTCAATAGTTAATTGTTGCATGTCCCTAAATTGCTAGCCTGGTGGTGTATCATTGTTCTGTTTATATTCAAATTAAATGCCCCTGAGCATCCATCCCACACTTGAAGAAAATTGTCCTCAGAATCGCTCTTTCCCAGGCTATAAACTAAGAAGGCCTCTCAGATTCTGGGGACAAACTTTTGAATCAACAGGATTTCAAGTGACAGATGAAAACTAGCATCTTTGCCCTTACAGGGCTCTGATCGTATCTACGTGTCCCATCAAGGTCTGAAAAAACATTTATTTACCTAAGCAAGAGTCTAAGACCAAGGGGGCACAAATATGGCACATTGTCTATTTTAGAGTGTCTTTTTCTGAGTGAGCTAATCCATTTCTGATTTTACCTTATTTATTTTTTTAAAGGTTGTGTGCATTCATCAGAGAAAAAGAGAAACAGTGAGAGAGAAAGTGAGAAATCACCCCCTCCTCAAGTGGGATGGCCACACTGTAATCCCTTCTTCATTCTTCTCCCAAGATTTTGGGCATACATGCACATGTGCCCAATGGTTTTTCAAGTTACCAGGTCTGGGATTCGAACCACAGTCAGGCATGTAAAAGTTAAGAAACTTAACCACCACTATGCCACCTGCTGACACCTTACCTGATTTCTTGAAATCCACCTGTTAGGGAAGTTTACAGGCCACTGCTGCCTTTTTCTTTTTTTTTTTTTTACTACCTTCACTTTGAGATAAAATTTTTATAACATCAGATTGACTATTTTAACTATTTTATTGTAATTTTTTTTCTGCAGGACATATATATGTACTGGTGAGACAGAGAAAGAGAGGGAAGGTGCAAAATCCCCCCCAGGGGGGATAGCCATGCCACAATCCCTTCTCCTCCATTTTTTTTCATTTAGATTTTTCCTATAGGGTGTGTGTGCTCACCAGAGACAGAAAGCAGAAAAACATCCTCCACAGGGCAGGTGGCCACTCCACAATCCCTTCTCTTCCCTTCTCCCCCCAGGATCTTGGACATGCACGCCCATGTGCCCAGTGTGAGTTCGAAGTCACTGGGTCCAGAACTCGAATCGTGGTTGGCCATGTGGGAGTCCAGCAACGTATCTGCTATGCCATCTGCTGGTCCCTCTCCTCCATTCTTTTCTCAGGATTTTAGGCACGCATGGACACGTGTCCAGTGAGATTTTCAAGCCAATGGATCCAGGTAAGGTCATCTTGCAATCCTTTCTCCATTCCTTCCTCTTCAGGATTTTGGGCATGCACACACATTTGCCCCAGTGTGTCTTTTCAGGTCGCTGGGTCTGGGACTCCAACTGCATAATCAGCCATGTAGGATCTAGTTCCCTTAACCTTCACGCCACCCAGTGACCTATGGACATAGATTTTTCATTCACTTGGATATACACACAGGAGTGGAATTGCTGGGTCATATGGCAGCTGTGTGACTTTTTAAGGAACTGCCAGACAGTTTTCTAAGATCACTGATTCTTAAACATAGCTCTGCATTGTAGTCACCTCGGCAACTTTTTAAAGTTCTGTTTCCTCAGTCCCGCCCTCAAAGGTACTGATGCCAGGGACCAGCAGTTGGCATAATGGCTATGTTGCTAAACTCCCATGTAGTCGACCGCAGTTCGAGTCCTGGACCCAGTGGCTTAAACTCACGCGGGGCGCGTGTGTGTGCGTGCCCAGATTCCCAAGAGGAGAATGGAGGAGGAGGGATTGCAGCATGGCCATCCCCCCGGGGGGTGATTTCTTGCTTTCAGTCTCTCTGGTGAGCTCATGCGCCCTGTAACAAAAATTTCTCCAAAAAAAAAGGTACTGATGCTGTCCATCTGTTCTGTGGTCTTGGGGAGGGGGGGGGGTTGCTGCCAAAGCTCCCCAAGTGAGAGAACTTCTAGTACAGACAAAGGGAAGCCAGACCATTAATTAAGAATTCCTGAATGTGCTCTGTGAAATCAATGTTCTCAGACCAACTTGATAGTGAGAATTTCCTGAGACACTTATTTAAAATACATATTTCTAAGCCTTCTGGAGATGTCCTACTGAGTGGCTCTCGAGATCCTGGGAATCTGAAGTTCCTAAATATACTTCGGAAGTATGTGATCTGGCAAATTGGGAAACAGATGTAGATCCTCGTTTCTCAAACTGTGAGGCCCAACCAGCATCGTCAGCAGCACCGGGCACCTATGAGAAATGCAAATTCTGACTAATGGCAACTCAGCTAGGATTTACATTTTCACAAGTCCAAGGTGACTGTGAAATACCTTAGAAGCACATTGCGAGCCTGCCAGACTCCAGCAGAATATTCCCGAGACACGTGGTTCTCATACTTGAGCATATATATTATTAGAGCTCCTGAACTGTTCGTGAAAACACAGGTTGTTCCCAGAGCTTCTGACTTTGTAGGGCCTGGGCTTTACATTGGTAATAAGTCCCCAGGAGGCAACTGATGTGCTAGGTGTACGAATTACTGGTCCCAAGTCTAGACCATAACCTCACACCCTTGGCACTATTGACATTTTGGGGCCAGATCATTGAAGGGGGCTGGGCAGGCTATCCTGTGCATTGTAGTATGTTCAGCTGTTTCCCTGGCTTGTACCCACTAAATATCAGCACCCTCAAAGTTATGACAACCAGAAATACCTACATACATTGGAGTGGCAAAATAGCCCAAGGCGAGAACCATTGCTAGAAGGGAGAACAGCCCCGTGGCTTAGGAACTTCAGCCTCCCCTCCCACCCCCTTAGATCCTGGGGCGAGCGTTGTAGCCCAGGATTTCCTTCTGTGGAGAACTGAGACCCTGGGCCTAGCTCCCTGGCAATGCTGCAGGGATAGAAGAGAAATGTCCGACCGTCTGGACACCAGCGGTGCAGTACTGAGCGGGTAGCCCAGCCCCTGCACCTTCCTTCCCTCACCTACAGCTTCTTCCAGGAGGCAGTCATTAAAACCAGATTAGTCAAGAAAATGAAAGTGGCTGCAGGTAAACTATGAACCGAATGTCTCTTGGTCACCTGCTTGGTAGATTTTAAAGCTGCACCCTAGCAATCTGTGTGATTGGTAGGTTTTAATTAGTATGCATTTCTATGCTTTATGTCCTTTGCAGAGGGATAGGAATACTAAAAACAAACTTTAAAAAAAGAATTATTTAAATTTATCTATCTATCTTTATTTACAGTTTTCCTGTGTTTTCAATCGCTGGTGCTAGTTGGCATTTCAGATTGTTAGGGAATAGTGCCCTCTGCTGGAATGTATTGTTATTACAGTTGGCATCGTGCACTATACTTGATTCCTGTCAAAACCAGGAAATGTATTTGGGACGTCCTCTCAAAACCCCATCCATCCCTGGGAACCAGCAGTTAGCGTAATGGCTATGTCGCTGGACTCCCACTGGTCGACCGCGGTTCCCATCCCGGACCCGGTGGCTTGAAACTCATGCCAGGCGCGTGTGCGTGCGTGCCCAAGATCCCAAGAGGAGAATGGAGGAGAAGGGATTGCGGCGTGACCATCCCCTCTGGGGGGTGATTTCTCGCTTTCTGTCTCTATGTCTCTCTGTCTGTCTGGTGAGTGCACGCGCCCTATAGCAAAAACCTCTCAAAAAAAATATATATATATACCCCATCCATCCGTGTCCTCTAATTCCAGGGCTAGCTAAAAATAGAATGGACGTCCTGAATGGTGTTATGCCCACTTCCACGAGCTCAGTGCCTCAGCCACGGACACTGGTTTAGGTCGGGGTTCACACAGTCTCCTCCTGCAACTCCCCAGTTTGACATTTGCCTTCCTCGAAAAGAAACTGAGTCCAGAACTCCTCCAGTCTCCAACCAACACACATGCAGAGGCATGATGTGGTGGAATGGACATGTTTGAAGACTCCAAAGCTCCTGGCTTCAACTTCTTCCTTTGTGCATCCCTGGTTATGGGGCCTTAAGCATGTATGCATGCATGCATTTGTTTGTTTGTTTATTTATTTGCTTGCTTGCTATGGAGCATGTACGTTTACCAGACAGCAAGGCACAAAGCGAGAAACCACCCTTCAGGGGGATGGCTGTGACGCAGTGCCTTCTCCATCCTCCTCTTGGGATTTTGGGCATGAATGCACACATGCCTGGAGTGAGTTTCAAGCCACCAGGTCCGAGATTTGAACCGCGGTTGGCCATATAGGGGTCCAGCAGCCCAACCACTGTGCTTCTCCATCTGCAAAAGAATGGTTTCAGACTCGACTTCGAGGTAGTCTAAGCCTCACCGGTGCCTCGGAGGCCAGTGTAGAGGGCTGAAGGGGATATGAGGAGTAGCCAAGTGGGTAACTGCCAACCACTGTGGACACTCACTCCCCTTCTATCTGGTTTGTATGTTTTGTGTTCTGTTGCTGAGAAAAGCAAAAGGTAGGTCTTTCTTCTGGAAATCATGCAGTAGGTATCTCTAAAGTGTTCCCACTGCTTTCTCTGATTCCTGCTTTATGGTATCCTTGTGCAGCTCCATCTGTGTGTTAAGTCGCTCTGCCCTGCACCACCTGGCCCTGCTTATCAAGCCAGGTTGAAGAGACTGGTAAGGGCTTACCGCTGCCTCCCTCGAGAGCTGCACTGCAAATAGAATACAGAAGCTCACTGTGTGCGCGATGATGGCTCTCTCCGAAATCAGCTTTCCTCCTCCACGCTCAGGAACCTGTCGCAGACTCCAGAGTTATTCTACTTCCTCTAAGAAGAAATTATGTTTGGTTCATTTCAAACACATCTCACTGGAACTGGTCAGTAAGCCTCGGTGTCTGGAATCTCCTTGAGGAGACTGGCCCATCCCATTTGCACAAATATTTTCCAAAGTTTCACATGTAAAATTGAAGACACATGGGCCACCCTGAAACTCAGTGGTTAAGGGAGCTGTATCCCACATGGCTCAACTGCAGTGCAAATTGTGGCCCTCTCAGCTTGTAAAACACCCCCAGCAAGTTTGCATGTGTGCCCCAAATCTTGACAGGATGGAGAAATGGAGGAGAGGGATTGCCACCCTCCGGGGGTTGGGGTGCTTTTTCTTTCTTCCTCTCCCTCTCTCTTTCTCTGATGAGCACTCATATCCTCTGGGAGTTTTGTTTTTGTTTTTTGTTTTAATTAAGCCTGGGTTTATTAAACCCCTATATGGGATATTATACCTTTATCTCTGTTTTTCTGAGTTAAATGCTTATATTGCTTTTGCTTAATCTTCCATTCCAGACATCCTTTTTTTTCTACCTTACTATAAAAAAGAGAGGATTCAAGTCTGTTAGGTTTATAAACAAATAACTTTTTTTTTTTTTTTTTTTTACTTTGACACGATGCCTATTGAAAATCCTTAATTGAATTAAGTAGCTGCTGGGAAAAATCCAGTTGTCTTAGTGAAATCTCACTGTTAAATACCTGAGAGGCTCCCAGGTTAAAAGCTCAGAGAGAAACTGAGCCAGCTCCACTGTCTTCTTATTAATAATAAACCATACTGATAAGTAACTCCTTGTATTTTTGAAAAGTACCCTAGTGCTGGCCTGATAGCACAGAGGTTAAGAACATAGGGACCTGGATCTCACGTGGTTCAAATCCGGCCTGGTGGCCTTTAAGTTTTAGGTATGTCTTTGTATACATATCAAGTTTATGGGCTTATTTGAAGGTTTTTCTTTTATTTGATGAATGAAGTCCACTCACATTGTTGATATGATTTTATGCTTTAGCCTCAATACTGTCTTATTGCTTTATAAGTATTCTAGATGTAATATCATATTTATTGGATTTTTTCTGTATTTGATGTGTTTCTTTTGTTTTAATTTTTCTAATTTTTTTTTTTTTGGAGAGGTTTTTGCTATAGGGTGTGTACGCTTGCCAGAAGGAGAGAGACAGAGAGACAGAAAGCGAGAAATCACCCTCCGGGGGGATGGCCACGCTGCAATCCCTTCTCCTCCACTCTCCTCTCGGGATCTTGGGTATGCACGCATACGCATCCAGCATGAGTTTAAGCCCCCAGGTCCGGGAATCGAACCACAGTCGACTACATGGGAGTCCAGCAACATAGCCATTATGCCAACTGCTGGTCCCCAAATTTCTTTTCATATTTAGGGAGGCATGTCAGAATATTTGCTTAGTTCTTGCCTTTACATTAATCTTTTACAATACTTAGTTCCAAGAATTTTACTCATTTGGTTTGTTCCAAGTGTCTCCCGAATCTTAGTCATTGCCTACACAACGATCAATAAGCTTACTTCACTGTTTCCTTTATGATATTGTTATTCCACATTTGCCCACCTTTGTGATAGTCTTAGCAATACAATTAAATATATTAAACAAATGTGAAGTTTGTAGTAGTCTTTGTATTCTAGTATGCCAAAAGCATGGGTAATTGGTGGTTTTATTTGTTCTTCTTGTGGATCTGTACAGATTTTTGGAGCAAGTGTGGACAGATACAGATTCAGCTGACCATCATTATCCAGGGCTACCTGCTAGTTCTCTTGAACCTTAAGAACCCAAAACAGAATGCCTCCTGCAAATGTGTACTCTCTGGCTCTTGAAAACTTTGCTACTCAAGTCACAGAAGATGGTTTCTTTGTGTGCAGGTATGTATTTACTCGGGCCTAGATGCCCAGAGTTCCACCCATGCCTACTATTTGTCCCCAACACTCTTCTTCGATCACCTCATGCATGACTCAGGTGCTGATGGGATTCTTGGCTCATATCATAAGGTAAAGAATTTGCTCAGGGTCAGCAGGTGGTGTGGTGATAAAGATGCTAGACCCCACAAGGCCGACTCCCAGTTCGAGTTCCAGACCCAGCAGCTTGAAAAACACACCGGGCATATGTGTGTGCCCAAAATCCCAAGAGGAGAAGAGGAGGGATTTCAGCATTGCCATCCCCTGTGGGAAATGATTTCTCATTTTCTTTTTTTCTCTGTCTCCAGTGAGTGCATGTATCCCATAGCAAAAAAAAAAAAAAAAAGAAAAGAAAAGAAAATGAAAAAGAACTTGTTTACAGTTCAGTGATCAAGTTCCTCGAAGGAAACAGGGATGAAGCCAAGACTGTATGCCAAGGTCTCTACGTAGTTTCTGTCTAGAGAGATTCTACACCATGAACCAGGCCCTCAAATGTTACTTATAAACATACAGAGATACTGAGCTGGTATGTGTCGTATAGCTCACTCTCAATGTTTCCTCCCTCTTAAAAAAAAAAAAAATCCTAGGGAATAATCTTAGATTTAAGAATCTGTAGGTTCCAGCTGCTTTTCTTCTCCTTTTTCTTTGAAGGTGTTTTTTTGTTTGTTTGTTTGTTTGTTTGTTTTGCTATAGGGCACATGCACTCGATGGGGAGAGAGAGGGGCAGAAAGTAAGAAATCAGATCCCCACAAGGAGAATGGCTGTGCCGCAATTCCCTCCCCTCCATTCTCCTCTCAGGTTCTTGGGCAAGCACAAGTACCTGGCATGAGTTTTAAACCACCAGGTCCAGGACTCAAACTGTGGTCAACTATGTGGGAGTCCAGCAGCGTAACCATTACATAGTCTGCTTGTCCAGCGCTTCTTCTGAAAGAGAGAGAGGAGGAAAGAACAGGATCTTCAGTCCACAGCCTCTCCCCGCCTCAGCCAGCCAGGATCGTAGGACCACGTCATGCCTCATATATGCAGGGAAACCTTGGTACCTCACCTGCGACTTCCCATATGGTCTCAGCATTGCCAAGCACTGTGTTACTACTGTGCCACCCAAGATGGCATCAAGCTGCTTTATTAGGAGGAAGATACCAATTAATTCTTTTTTTTGGGGGGGGAGAGGTTTTTGCTATAGGGTGCATGCGCTTGCCAGACAGACAGAGAGAGACAGAGAGACAGAAAGCGAGAAATCACCCCCCCAGGGGGGATGGCCACGGAGTCCAGCAACATAGCCATTACACTAACTGCTGGTCCCCCAATTAATTCATTTTTTAAGTTTCTTTTTTTTTAATAATTATTTTATTTATTTATTTATTATTATTATTTTGCATGAGTTTTGCCAGGGAGAGAGAGAGAGAAAGCAAGCAAGCTGCCAGGTCCGAGACTCGAACTGCAGTCAGCCATGTGGGAATTCCAATACCTTAACCACCACGCCACCTGCTGGCCCCAAGTTTCTTTCTTTCTCCCATAAGTGAGAGAGACAGAGAGAGGAGATAGAACCCCAACAGGCTCACTGCCATGAGGTACCCCTAGCCTTCAGCAAGCCCTGGACCATGGACACGTACATGCCTTGTGTACTCATGGAGGTCTCCAAACTTGAACTGAGAACCTGCCCAAGTGGGAGTGCCATGCAGGGTACCATGTTTTACCACTCTACCACCATCTAGCCCCCCCCCGTATTAATTCTTGGAATTCCTGTAGATCATATTGCAACTCATTGTGTCTTACAAAATCAATTTTCTGCCTCATGATCATCTTCTTCTGTAAAAAAGAGATAAGACATTTTGCAATTCTTTTATACCCTTCCTTGTATATTTCAGTGGGGATTAAGAAAGAAGGAGCTTGTTGCTTTTACCACATTTTAACTCTGGAATCTTTTTTTTTTTTTTTTTTTTGGAGCGGTTTTTGCTATAGGGCGCCTGCCCTCGCCAGACAGACAGAGAGAGACAGAGCGACAGAAAGAAAGAGAGACATAGAGACAGAAAGCGAGAAATCACCCCCCAGGGGGGATGGTCACGCCGCAATCCCTTCTCCTCTATTCTCCTCTCGGAATCTTGGGCACGCACGCACACGCGCCCGGCATGAGAATTAAGCCACTGGGTCCGAGACGCGAACCGCAGTCAACTACGTGGGAGTCCAGCGACATAGCCATTATGCTAACTGCTGGTTCCCTCACTCTGGAATCTTAGGTAAAAATATTATACTTTAACAGTGTACAGTGTCATTCTTAATGGGCATTACAAGCTCATTAAGCGCCTTTTCCCTGTTCTAGACACCCAAGACACAGAGGATA
The DNA here is from genome assembly GCF_000334495.1 of Tupaia belangeri chinensis. Classification (NCBI taxonomy): domain Eukaryota; kingdom Metazoa; phylum Chordata; class Mammalia; order Scandentia; family Tupaiidae; genus Tupaia; species Tupaia belangeri. The sequence continues at coordinate 3,449,260 of NW_006159855.1, read as the reverse complement.
AGACATGAGTCCTTGAGAAATGTCGTCTCGTGCACAAGGGAAAGGATGGCCGTGTAGAGTAACAGGCGGTGATAAATGCCTCCTATAGTTACCAAATGCTACAACCCTCGAGAGGAGCCTGAAGAAATACAGGGGGGTTGGTGCAGCACAGGTGAATAGAATTGGGCCCCCTGAACGAGGGAGGCCTTGGAGAAAATGGACAAATGGTACCTGGATCCCTGGGGTGAGTGAATACGTGCTGTGTGCATGCCAGCATCCATTCTCGTTCTCACAGTAGTTCTAATTTCCAGGAAGGATCGCTCCCTCTACACTCATAAATGCATATGGTCCAGATAGTGGCCTATCCCTAGGCATCAGCATGTGATTCAGGACCCAGCCAGGTAGCTTATCACATGCGTATAGCTACAGTGATTGATTCCGTGGTGGGCACTTAAATAAATTGAGTTTGGCTGGGTATGTTAGAATAAAGACCCTTGAATCTCTTTTTCCTTTTTTTGGTCAAAAGTATGTACACACATAGGAGAGAGAGAGAGAGAGAACCCCTCAGCAGGGCATGACCACACCCCAATGCTTTTTCCTCCATTCTGTCAGGCTGTTGAGCATATATGCACATGCTCCTGGCATGTTTTCCAAGCCACCGGGCCAGGATTTGAACTGTAGTCAGCCATGTGAGATCTTGCTCCCTATGAACTGCATTGACTGCTGCACTATAGGGCTGATCCCTGATTCTTCACTGGATTGGGATCTGCATACATGTAGCCCTGGGAGCAGATGTTAGGTATCATGTAAGCCCAAGGAAGCTTATCTGAGATTAGCGTAAACACAGGGAATTAAACATCTAGATGAAGTGAGAGAAACAGCCTAAACCTCTTTTGTCCTATTTCAAACTGTTCAATTTCATAAGCCTCTTTTTTAACCTAAGCCAATTTAGAATTTAGGTTGGATTTCTTTGATTTAAAACCAACATCCCAACAGATAGATTACTATTAAAGTTACTAGAGGAACTAAAATTAATACACACTTTTTAAACACAGAAAGAAGAAAACATGTACAGGCAATACCATCACAAAAGAGAGAAAACAAAAGAAAGCACCAATAGTAACAAAAACTGAAACCATAGGAGACAGAATTAGCCATCACCATGTTATCTCCTTAAATGCAAAGGGGATGGGCCAGCAGATGGAGGAGTGGTTGTCGCTGAACTCCCACATGGCCAACCACGGTCGAGTGGCTTGAAAATCACGCTGGGCGCGTGCGCATGTGTGCCCAAGATCCCAGGAGGAGAATGGAGGAGAAGGGATTGTGGCGTGGCCAACCTCCCTGGGAAGTGATTTTTCACTTTCCCTCTCACTATCTCTGTATCTCTCTCTCCCCTGATGAACACACACGCCCTAAGGCAAAAACCTAAAAAAAAAAAAAAAAAAAAAGCAGAGGGGGAAAAAACACCTCACTATATCAGAATGGGGTCCAGTGAGGTAAACAGAAACCTTGACAGGTATTTGAAAAGGAGGAGACTTAATGCAGACTATAGTTCACACAGACCATGAGAGCTCTCAGTGGGCAAAAAGGGAACACTGAGGTGACCCATGTAATCATTCCTGGAAGTTGCTACTGGCCTGAGGGCTGGGGGAAGAGGTAGCTTTACCAGAACATGGAGGCTCCAGAAAGCCCTCCAGAGCAGAAGTTCAGATCACGAAGAGGGATACACCACTGAGCAACTGCTGGACCTCAAAAACTTCAGTGAGGAGACCTACAGAGCATGTGTTCAGACTTCAAGGAGGGAATGCCTCCTACTACAGCTTGAACTCCTTCTCCAAGGGTGCAAGGTTGGTTTGGGGTGAGGAAGGAGCAGAAGGCTGGAGCCAGCTGCTGGTACTGAAATATCACTTCTCCCTGTTTCCTGCCCGTGGATCTCCCTCTTGTTGATAAAATGAACCAGGAAGCCAGTTGATAAGAGAATCTGAGAAATCTAGTGATAGTTTGCAGAGTCCCAGCCTCCACATCACATAGCAAAGTATAGAAAGGGGACTTTGGAGCTAAAAAGTAATAGGTAAGTAACTAGAACATTTCTCTATTCACCATTCATAGACGCCTTTCTACTCATATATTGAATTTCTAAATAAGAAAAATAATGACTGTGTGCCTCCACTATCAAGACACAACTAAATAAAGAACAAAGAAGTCCTCATGCTCTTCCCCTTCTTTCTGAAAAAGAGGTAATACCCTAAGTCCAAATGGCTTCTATAGACTTATCTGAGGGATGCACTTTCTATTTCAGCCAGGATCCCACAAGAATCATTTCACACAAAAAGACCAAAATATTTAAATTATTTAATATTAAAATAGTTAGCCTCGGGACCAGCAGTTAGCATAATGACTATGTCGCTCGACTCCCATGTAGTCGACCGTGGTTCGTGTCCCGGACCCTGTAGCTTAAAACTCATGCCGGGCGTGTGTGCGTGCATGCTCAAGATCCTGAGAGGAGAACAGAGGAGAAGGGATTGCGGCGTGGCCATCCCCCCTCAGGGGTGATTTCTCGCTTTCTATCTCTGTCTATGTCTTTTTGGCGAGCGCACACGCCCTATGGCGAAAATCTCTCCAAAATAAAAAGAAAAAAAAAATAGTTAGCCTTATATAAAATAGCAAGGGGAACATGGGAAGAAAAAATATATAGAGATATGTATATATCAAGAAAGGAAAAAATACCTATAGCTGCTTTATACCATTTCTGTAACATATCCTCAAACTACCGTTGTTATATATGGCTTCCTATCTCCTATACACATCAGTCTCCTTTATTCTCAACCAGTAAGTCAGCTGATCCAGATTCTTTGGGATAACCCAAACCTGCATTCTTGAAGGGTCTGCTCCCCATTGGTCTTCATTTAGTTTTCTGTTAACTTTTTTCTCACTGAACATGGAAGAACTGAGAGATGGCCTAGAAAGTCCACTGTATCTTGGGACCAGAAGATGGTGTAACGGTTACGTTGCAGGACTCCCACGTGGTTGACTGCAGTTCGAGTCCCAGACCCAGAGGCTTGAAACATACCGGGTGTGTGTGTGTGTGCGTGTGTGTGTGCATGCCCAAAATATGGAGAGGAGAATGGAGGAGAAGGGATTGCAGTGTGGCCATTCCCCCCAGGGGGTAATTTTTCATGTTTTCACTTTCTGTCTCTCTGTCATGCTGTCTCTTCTGTGAGCACACACACCCTATAACAAATTTCTCTTACAATGAATTTTCTTTTCTTTCTTTTGGAGAGATTTTTGCTATAGGGCGCATGCGCTCGCCTGACAGAGAGAGACAGAGAGAGAAAAAGAGACAGAAACCGAGAAATCACCCCCCGGGTGGGGGAGGATGGCTATGCCACAATCCCTTCTCCTCCATTCTCCTCTCAGGATCTTGGGCACACATGCACACATGACTGGCACGAATTTAAGCCACCATGTCTGAGACTTGAACCGTGGTCGACTACATGGGAGTCCAGCAACATAGCCATTATGCCAACTGCTGGTCCCGAAAATCCATTGTATTGTAACAACTCCATTCTAGAATCACTCAAGTCAGTGCAGTAACCTTCTTCTTTGCCTTTTAGTTGAATGACACACTAAATCCAAAATGCTGTTTGGTATTCTCAACTTATTTATAAAGCGAGGATATGAATTAATTATGTTCCTGGGTGGAAGAAGCATTCTTCCCTTGGGAACTAAGACCTTTAAGCCAACAAAACCTTACAAAGAGAGGAAGCAAAAATTCTGTGAGTGGATTATTAGGAGATGCTTCTACTTTGACACCTTCATTCCCACAACCTGAGTATTCTGTCTGTGGAAAAAAGCAATGCATATATTGATTACTGCTCAAGCAACACTGATATCAATATTAAGGGTGACAGTGATATTGTAGCTATTTTTTGAGGCTCTTTATCTTTTAAAGATACACATTGGAATATTTATGATGAAATTATATAATATCAAGGATTTACTTCAAAATAATCCAGCTATAGAGGGAATAAGTATTCACAGGACAAACAAGATCGGCCATCAGGTGATAATTATTGACAGCAGGTAACAGACACAATATATGTTCACTTTACTAATACCTCCCCATACTTTTGCACGCATCTGAAAAATTCTGTAATTAAAAGCTTTAAACATTTAGCAAAAAGAATAGGCTAGTAATGTAAAAATTGAGTAAGGTGAAATTAAGTGGAAATGTACTTTATAAAACAGAGACTTTACAGTGTTAAGGGGGACAATCCATAATAAAATTGAAGCAGTCATAAATCTTTTTTGCAATAAATGAAATTCTTAAGACAAAACTTCAGAAAATAATAAGAATAAATTGGCAAAAACATAATAACAGTAAGAGACTATAATTCATTTCTTTTAGAACATGGCAGATACAATAGACAAAAAACTGAGTGAGCCTATAAAAGCTCTGAATTATATAGTCAATAAGGTTGAATAACCTGAGCATAATGAACACTTTCCTTTCACATGCCAATACAATGTATATAAAAATCAATCTTTCATAAGGCCATAAAGAAAACCTATATAAATTCCAAAAAAAATAGAATAAAATCAGACCCTGTTCTGCTTTAATAATGCAGTAAAACTAGATTAGGATTTAAAACAATCTTATACATGGCTGGTGGGAATGTAAAGTGGTACCACCACTTTGTAATATCATTTGGCAATGTTTTTAGTAAGTTCAATATCTATTATGCAGCCATAACATTTTACTCCTACTCACCAAAAAGGAAGAAAAACACACGTATATAAAAAGATATATACACAAATATTCATAGCAGCTTTATCTGTGATAGCCAAAAAGTGGATACCACCCTAATATCCTTCAACAGCTAAAGAAGTAACAAGTTATTGCATATTCACCCAATGGAATAATTTTGAGCTATGGATACATGGAACAACATAAACTAATCAAAGAATAATTATGTTGAGTAAAATAAGCCAGGCCCCCCTCCCCCCAAAAAAGAGAGTACATACTGTATGATTCATTTATTTGAAATCCTAGAGAATGCAAACTAACTTATACTGACAGAAAGTAGATCAGTGGTTGCTTGAGGAGGCAGTGATTACAAAGGGGCATAAGAAAACGTGGGGGTGCTCTGGATAGGTCCATTACCTTGATTATGTTGGTGTTTTCATGAGTAGATACATTTGTCAAAACTTACTGGGGCCAGCAGGTGGCGTTGTGGTTGAGGTGCTGGTCAACTCACATAGTTGACCCCAGTTGCAGTCCCAGACAGGTGGTGTTACGTGTTACTTCTCTCTTTCTCTTTCTCTCTCTCTCTCTCTCATGAGTGTGCAGGCCTGGTTCTAAATTAAAATAATAATAACAATAAATACAATTTTTAAAAAAGCTTATCAACTTACACACCTTAGACATGTGTGGTTTATTGTATATGAATTATACCCCCATTTTTTTTGAGAGATTTTTGCTATTGGGCACATACACTCACTGGAGAGACAGAGAGACAGAAAGCGAGAAATCACCCCCCATGGGGGTTGGCCATGCCACAATCCCTTCTCCTTCATTCTATTCTTGGGACTTTGGGCATGCATGCACACGCATTCAGCATGGGTTTAAGCCAGCCAGTCCAGGACTCAAACTGTGGTCACATGGGAGTCCAGAGACATAACCATTATGCCATCTACTAGCCCCACCCCATTTTTTTTTAAATTTGGAGAATAAATTTAATAGAAACATATAGACCTAAATTAAGAACATCTTAAAAAGCCTATAAAAATTAAAAAACAAAGACCTGAACCAATGGAAAGATAGACTTTTACTCTGATAGGGACACTCAATTCCATAAATTTGATGCAACAAAAATACCAAGGACTATTAATCCAGGTATTTATTTGATGTTGGAAAATTATTCCAAAATTATTCTAGAAAAAAATGAAACACATGAAAATATCTAGGAAATCCAGAAATAGAAATTACATTTGCAAAGGATTAAATGAATCAATGAAATAACATTGAGTGTACAGAAATAAACCTCAAAATAAGCAGGAGTTTGGAATATGATACAGTATTTCAGATCAGTGGGGAGAGGATGATTTAATAATTGAAATTATGCAATGATTTAACTATTTGGAAGTGGAGGAATTGTAACCCCTTCTTTACCTAAAATAATTCCTGAGGAATAAAAACATTTAACATGAAGATGAAATAAAAGTACTAAAAAAAGCATGGGTATGGGGGCAGGCAAGTGGCATGGTGGTTAATGGCGCTGGACTCCCACATGACCAACCACGGTTCAAGTCTCGGACCTGGTGGCTTGCTTTCTCACTTCCTCTCAATCTGATCAAACTGGAAAATAATAATGATAATAATAATAAATAAAGTTAAATAAAATAATTCTTAAAAAAAAAGTCATGGATAAATGTTTTTATAACTGTGAAAAAAGAAAAGACTTTGGTAAGTTTGGAACAAAATCTAAAAGGATAATAGTAAAGATTGATGGAGGGGAACTTCAGGTGGCGCGGTGGTTAAGGCGCTGGATACCTCCACATGGCCGACCAGGGTTCAAGTCCTGGACCTGGTGGCTTGCTTTCTCACCTTCCCTCTCTCTCTTTGTGTTTCTCTCTGGTCAATTTGAAATAGATGAATGAATAAATAAAAATTTAAAAATTATTAAAAAAAAAAAAGACTGGTTGATTTGGGACCAACAGATGGCATGATGGTTGTTATGTCGCTGGACTCCCATGTAGTTAACCATGGTTTGAGTCCTGGACCTAAGGGCTTAAAACTCAAGCCAGGCACATTTGCATGAGTGCCCAAAATCCCAGGAGGAGAATGGAGAAGGGATTGCACCATGGTCATCCCCACTGGGGGGCTGATTTCTCACTCTCTGTCTCTCTGTTTCTCCAGTGAGCTCACATGACCTATAGGTTAAAAAAAAAAAAAAACTTAAAAAGACAAAAAAGATTGGTTGATTTAACCATAGTAAAAACATAAAAGTTCTATAATTTTTAAAAAATAGATATAAAAAATTATTAACTGCGAAAAACATGTACAATACATATGACCAACAAAAGACTAATTTTTTTGGTATACAAAGAGCTTTTATTTTTTTAAGAAAGAGATTTTTGCTATAGGCCATGTGCGCTCACCAGAGAGACAAAGAGAGACAAAGCAAGAAATCATCCCCCATTGGGGATAGACATGCTGCAACCCCATTTCCTCCACTCTCCTCTTGGGATTTTGGGCATGCCCACACACCCGCCCAGTATGTTTCAAGCCTCTGGGTCTGGGACTCAAACCGTGGTCGACCATGTGGGAGTCCAGTGACATAACTGCTATGCCATCTGCTGGTTCCTACAAAGAGCTCTTTATACAACAGTAAAATTAAGAGAAAGACTCAATAAAAATGGACAAAAGATGGGACCTGGCATAATGGTTACATCACTGGACTACCACATGGAGAACTGCGGTTCGAGACCCATACCCAGTGGCTTGAAACTCCTACCAGGCACATGTGTATGTATGAGTTTCTGTATGTTCTAGTACACTCTTTACTTCTCTATTATGTTGATTTTCTGCTTCTCAAAATATAAGCTCCTTGGAAAAAGTGATTCTTGCCTGTCTTGTCTTTTTTTTTTTTAAGCTACTTATTTCTTTGGTGGTGGGGGCAGAGACAGACACCCCCAACAGGGTCTTCACACTGTGTTCTATCCCCAGCTTCAGCAAACCTGATCGTGAGCACGCATGTGCACACCTGGCGTGCACAGCGAAGTCCTAGGACACGAACCTCGGACCCTCTCACGTGGATCTAGTTGTGTTACTGCCACACCACTGCTGCCCTTTCTTGTCTGTTTCTTAGCTGCTGAAATCACTGCTTCAAAATCTTGCTTGGCTCATGGTAGGTTTGTTTTTATTTTTTAAAAGAATTATTTTATTTAACTTTATTCATTCAGTCATTCCGTTTGACCAGAGAGAGACAGAGGGAGAGGGAAGGGAATGAAAAAGCAAGCCACCCGGTCTGGGACTCGACCCACACGGTCGGCCATATGGGAGTCCAGCATCCTTAACTACCACACCATCTGCCAGCCCTGTGGTAGGTTCTTAGTAAACATATGTTGGGGCCAACAGGTGGCATAGTGATTAAGGTACTGAACTCCCACGTGGCTGAATACAGTTCGAGTCCTGGACCCACATCAGGCACATGTGCATGTGTGCCCGAAATCCCAAGAGAAGAATGGAAGAGGAGGGAGTGTCCGGTGGCCATTCCCCTGAGGGGTGATTTCTCACTGTTTCTCTGTCTCTCTGTCTCTCCAGTGAACATACGCACCTATAGCAAAAACATCTTTTAACAAATGGACAAAAGAAATGAACATGTTAAAGAAAAAAAGATGTAAATAGCCATCAAATGTGAAAAAAGTCAAGTCTTATTAACATTAAAGTGAATGTGAATTAAAGCATTATCTGTTGCTAAGTGGCAAGCCAGTCTAAAGTTTAGTGTCTTGACCATAAATATTTATTATCCCTAACACTTTTTTTTAAAGGTTGGGAATTTACACGTTGCTATACCAGGCAGTTCTAGCTTCAGTTCTTTTGAAATTACAATCAAGATTTTAATTGGAGAGTCAGCCCTGCAGCCTACTGGCTAAGGGAGCTGGATGCTACATGGTCAACCACAGTTAGGATCCTGGTCCTGGTAGCTTGAAAACTACGTGGATATGTGTGCATATATGCCCAGAATCTCAGCAGGATGGAGAAATGGAGAAGGGATTTCAGCATGACCACGCCCCATTTGGGGCTGCTTTCTCTCACTGTTTCTCTTCTTCCCTTTCTCTAGAAAGAACACATGCCCCTGGCAAATAAAAATTTTAAAAGATATTAGTTGGAGTTGCTGTCATCTGAAGGCCTGACAGAGATGGGGATCCATCTCCAAGGTGGCTTACTCACATGAATGGCAAGTTGGTGCTGATGGTAAAATAAAGTTTTCCTCTTTTGTAGCCTCTCTCTCAAATTGTCCTTTTTTAAATTTACTATTTACTGTCATCTCTTTTTTCCTTCCTTTTTTTTTTTTTATTTTATTTACCAGAGTGTGTGTGCATTTGCAGGAGAGAGAAAAAAAAAGAGAGAGGAAAGGTGAAAAAGCACACCCTGCTATGGGGCACAGTCACTTTGCAATCCTTTTTTTTCCATTTCTCCCTCCTTTTGGGACTTTGGGCATACATGCCCAGATGCCCAGCATGTTTTTCAAGCCTGTGGGTCCAGGACTCAAATTGTGCTATATGGGATCCAGCCACTTTAACCTCCAGCCACAGGCTGGCCCAATTTGCTACTTAACGTCATCCTAAGTAAAGAAAAATGAAAATTGTAATGTTTTGGCACAAATTTTACCCTTTATATTGTGCAATGTCAGTTTTAAATGCAAATACAGTCATGTGTTGCTAGGCAATTTCTTGGTTGTACAAAACATGATAGAATGTACTTACACAAACCCAGATGGTGTAGCCTACTACACAACTAGGCTATATGGGATAGCCTGTTATAATTTTATGGGACCACCATTGTATATGCAGCTCAGCATGGACCAAAACCCTGTTATGTGGATTATGACTGTTTAAGAGCATGTAATTCATAAGGAATCACCAAACTCACACCATTCATATCGAGTATTGTTGTTAGCTTATGTATTTTGTCGTTAGCAGAATGAAATGATGCACAAAATTAACTTTTTTATTTCACTGAGCACTTTTTCCTCTTTTACCCTAAGTCCCTCAAATTAGGTAGCTGCGATGGGCACACAGACCAGCACTGATTCAATGTGAGAGGAGACTCCCAGGGTGTGCATACCAGGAGGCTGGGGTTGTTGGAAGCCATCTTAGAGAGCGGTTACCACAAACATTAGTCGGTACTACTGTACTTCGTTCTTCTCTCTTCCTCTCTCTGCAGAGTGCACACTCCCTATAGCAAAACTTTAAAAATCAGAAGAAAGGACCAGTAGTTAGCGTAACGGCTGTGTTGCTGGACTTCCATGTAAGCGACTGCTGTTCAAGTCCCGGACCCAGTAGCTTAAACTCACGCTGGGCATGTGTGTGTGCATGCCAAAGATACCAAGAGGAGAAGGGAGGAGAAGGGATTGTGGTGTGGCCATTCCCCCTGGGGGGTGATTTCTCACTTTCTGTCTCTCTGTCTCTCTCTATCTATCTGGCAAACGCACACGCCCTATAGTGAAAACTTCTCAAAAACAAAACAAAATCAGAAGAAAAAAGAATCGCATTTGCAATTATAGTTGTTACTGCCCCAGTAGAGCTACATCTCTCCAAATAGAAATAATTTTAAAAAACTGTTTAAGAACTTTAGTAATGTATTACAGATATTAGTTAAATCTAATTTGACATTATTGTCAATAAAATGCATATTATGTAAATCTTGATTTTACTGAAATGAAAGCAAGGAAATAAATGTTTTGGAAAAAATATGAAATCATTGATTAACCATGTATGCCTTTATTACTCACCCAAACATCACTAAACCATCAACAGAGCAGCCAGACATGTAAAATAATAACTAAATTCATCATCTTTGACTTTTGCCATCTTTTAATCACATAAAGACCATAGCTGCTTACAGATTTTTCAGTTCTTTCATTTTTGAAGGTATGTTTGTCAAAGTAGGTGGGTAGAACACATTTGATCTTACAGTATATTTGTAACTTTTAAATATTTTTCCTATGATAACACAGCTTCCACATAGAGTATTGACTTGGCTCTCACAAATATCAGGTGCAGGCCTGCTTATTCATGTTCTTAAGAGCAGTTTTCCGTGAAACATTTATTTTTGAAGGCGTTAGAGATAACAAGAACTGTTTCTGATTTTCTTTCTGTTTCACATTGACTTACTGCCAACATTCTTTACTAATATTTTTCTTTCCATCAACCCTGGTCTTTTCCACAATAATTACACAGACTGATTCATTGACTTTTCTATCATATTATCCTTATTAGCTTAAAATCCTTTAGGTCTTAGTTCCTTGGGCAGGCATTGTCAACTAATCACAGAATCTTTCCCACAGATCCTGGAGGCAGTTTGAGAATGGATTCTACACAGAGTTCCAGGCAGCCATTACTAATCATTTTTAGTTGCACCATTAGTGAAACCAATTTGGCCTCCCTGGCCTGAATTGGGTCGGGTCTTGTAATAGGTGGGCACAAGTAAGTGAATGGCCTTTCCCCTTGAAAATTTCCAATTTTACTGGTAAGTGGCCCTTAATTAACTTGGACAAGATTCTGTGTACCTTCTAGGAGTTATCTCCCATTCCTAAAATCACTTTGAAAGCCAGAAATGTCCTTCATCCTTTAAGGACTTATTTAAGGAAAGAAACACTTGACATAAAAGTATTTAAATAGCATCAGTTTCAGAATTTTTAAGCCAACAAAAAACGCCAAGATGTTTTTATTTTGAAATAAACTTTATTAAGTGAAAAAATCTTTTGTACAGTTTGATGAGTTATCATAAAGTGAACATACCTGTATAAACACCTTCCACATGGAGAAACAGAACATTAGCAGCTCCCAAAAGTTCCCTGTGCCCCTTCCCAATTGTTATCTCCATCCTCCTTCCAAATGGTCAATCTGTCTTGACTTTTAATACCACAGATAAATTTAGAACTTTTTAAGAGTTGTTTTATTTCATGAGAAAGTGCACGCATGTGTACATGAGAAAGAGAGAGAAGCATAGACACCCCCAGTAGGGTCTTGTCACACACAGATTCCTCCTTCCCCAGTCCTCCAGCTAGTCAGGATCTTGGGCAGTGAATTTTTTTGTAAATAGAATCATGTACGATTTATTCCTTCATGTATCTGATTTCTTTTCCTCGACATTATATTCATAAGGTTAACTCATGTTATTGTATGTGACCATGGCTTGTCCATCTTCACTGGCATATTCTAGTATTTACTTATCCATTCTTGTGTTGATGCATATTTGGGTTGTTTTCAGGTTTTGACTTATGAATAATGCTTCTAAGATCACCCTGTACGTGACTTTTGGTACACGTATGGTCACATTTATACTTTTGTTTTGGGGGGAGAGGTTTTTGCTGTAGGGCGTGTGTGCTCACCAGAAAGACAGAGAGACACAAAGCAAGAAATCACCCCCCAGGGGGGATGGCCACGCCACAATTCCTTCTCCTCCATTCTCCTCTCAAGATCTTGGGCACGCACATACATGTGTCTAGTGTGAGTTTATGCCACCAAGTCCAGGACTCGAACAATGGTCGACTACATGAGAGTGCAACGACATAGCTATTACACCAACTGCTGGTCCCCACGTTTATACATCTAAGGAGTGAATCATCTTCAGCATTAATGGATAGTATCTTCAATTTTAGTACTAAATAGTGACAAATTGTTTTCCAAATTGGTTGTACCAATTTACACTTCTGCCAGCAGTGGTTGAGTTTCAGTTGCTCCACATCCTTATCGATAATTAGTAGCAGTACTTTTAAGTTTACCAGTTTCAGGCAAAGCGGTACTTCATGGTGATTCTTATTTTCATTTCCTTGATAACTAATTACCTAAGACTTTCATTTGTTTCTTTGCCATATGTCTAACATCTTTTGTGAAGTACCTGCTTAACTTTGAACTTAACTTCCTTTTAGAATTTTTTTAAATTGGCTTGTAAGAATTCTTTGTAAATATAATCTGGATAGAAGTTCCTTATTAATGATCTGTGTTGCAAATATCTTCTCACACTCTGTGTTTTGTCTTTTTGCTCATTTAATGATGTCTAAATTTCTAGCTTTAGTGTATTTCCATTTTGCAGTTCTTTATGGTTAGTGGGGAGATTTTTGGAGGTAGGGCAGAATATACTATTTAAGAAGTTTTGCCTTCCCAAGGTCATACATTTATTCTTCCAGTTTTCACATTTAGAGCCATAATCCGGGGTCGGCAGGTGGCATGGTTGTTAAGGGCGCTGAACTCCCACATAGCCGACCACAGTTCAAGTACCAAACCTGGTGGCTTGCTTTCTTACTTTCTGCCTTCCTCTCTCTCTCTCTCTCATTCTGTCCCTTTCTGGTCAAATTAAAATAAATTTAAAAATAAATAAATAAAGTTAAATAGAATAATTATTTTTAAAATAAACAAATAAAGCCATAATCTAACTAGAAATTATTTTTTTCATATATTGTAAGATAGAAGTCAAGATTTAGGAACGGGACCAGCAGTTAGCCTAATGGCTATGTCGCTGGACTCCCATGTAGTCGACCGTGGTTCAAGTCCCAGACCCGGCAGCTTGGACTCACGCCGGGCACGTGTGCGTGCGTGCCCAAGATGCCAAGAGAATGGAGGAGAAGGGATTGTGGCGTGGCCATTCCCCCAGGGGTTGATTTCTCACTTTCTATCTCTCTGTCTCTGTCTTTCTGGCAAGCGCACGCACCCTATAGGAAAAACCTCTCCAAAAAAAGAAGAAGAAAAAAAAGATTTAGGAGAAGCAGTATAAATAGTTTATTGACATAGAAGCATTTATTCTCCCAGAGAAACAGGAAAGTTTTTGTAGAAAAAGTTTACCTATTTCTAGTTTGTTGGGCTTCTTTTAAATATATGCTTAATTTTATCAGACATTCTGCATTTCTTGAGAGGATTATGTAATTTATAAATACATTTTCCTTTGTGTAAATGACATTGATGGATTCTCAAATATTAATCAAACTGCATTCTAGATTATGTTCAAATTTGTCATGACATATTATCCTTTTTACATAAGCCAGATTTAGTTTGCTGATATTCTGGCAGAGATTTTTTTTCATCCACGGTATGAGAAATTATTGTGTAGTTTTTCTTTCTTATGCTGTACTTGTGAAATTTTGGTAGTATGATTGTGCTGGCTTCATAAATCAGGAAGGATTCCCTCTTTTTCTATTTTCTGAAAGAGATGGAGTGATATTAATCATATTTCTTCTAAAAATGTTTGTATGACTTACTAGTGAAGCAATCTAGGCTGGATTTTTAATTATAGATAAAACGTAGATTTAGGACTATTCATATTTCCCTTTCTTCTTATGTCAATTTTGATAAGATGTGTTTTCCTAAGACATTGTGCACTTCATCTATATTTTAAAATACACTGGAATAAAATTATCTAAAATGTCTTTTTAAAATATCTATATGATTTAAAGTTAAGTCTCATTTTGTTTTATCCTTCCTATATATTTGTGCTTTCTTTAAATCCTTTGACCAGACTTGACAGAGGTCTATGCATCTTATTAGTTTTTAAATTAAAAAAATAAATAAATAAAACAAAAAATAATTGTGGCTTTGTTAATCCTGTGATAGATTTTTAATATTTTTGAGAGGTGTTTTTGTTTTGTTTTGTTTGTTTGCTATAGGGCACGTGCACTTGCCAGAAAGACAGAGAGACACAGAAAGCAAGAAATCATCCCCCAGGGCAGATGGCCATGCCACAATCCCTTCTCCTCCATTCTCCTCTCAGGATATTGGGCATGCACGCACACACACCCAGTGTGAATTGAAGCCACTGGGTCCAGAACTCGAACCGCATTCGACTACATGGGAGTCCAGCAACATAGCCATTATGCTAACTGCTGGTCCCTCCTGTAATAGATTTTTATGGTTTATTAACTTCTGTTCTTTGTTACTTCTTTTCTTCTTTTGAGGGTTTAATTTTTTTTTCAGACTTCTTGAGATGGATGCATTGTTTTTCATCCTTTCCCCCCAATAGATGCATTTGAAACTCTTTTAACAGCTTTACCTTCATCTTTACCTTCATTTTGATTCTTTGTGTTCTCAATATCATTCAACTTAAAATATTTTAAAACTTTCATTCTGATTCCTTCCTTGGCTCATAGGTTTTATTTTATTTTAGGCAATAAAATTATTATTTAATTTCCAAATATTTGGGAATTTATTTTTTCTTTTGTTACTGAATCCAAGCTTAATTTCACTGTGTTCAGAGAATATACCATGCCTAAATTTAGGCTTTTGGAAGTTTTGGGGACTTACCATTTGACCCAGAACATGGTCAATTTTGGCAAATGTTTCATATGTATTTGAAAGTAATCTCTAGTCTACAGATGTCTGGTACTGTCCCCTAAATATGTCAATGAGATTATATTTATTACTTATATGATTTGAATCATCTATATATTACCAATATTTTTGTCCACTTGTTCTATAAGTGTCTGAGAAAAATTCATCAAACCCTCCATAATTGTGGGTTTGTCTATTCTTTTAGTTCTATAATTTTTTGTATTATATATTTTAAAGCTATGTTGTTAATGCTACAGATTAAGCATTTTTTTTCCTGATGAATTGATCCTTTCTTTTTTAATGCAATGTCTATTTATAACAGCATTTTTCAACTGCACTATTGACATTTGGGGCAGGTTAATTCTTTGATGTCTGGATGGTTCTATCCTGTGCACTGGAGAAAGTTTGCAGCATCTTTGTCCTCTACCCACTAGATGGTAGTAGCATCCTTACCCCAAGTCATGACAATCAAAAGTATCTCTAGACATTGCCAAAGTTTACTGGGGCAAAATTGCTGAGTTATCATTAATTTATAGTAATGCTTTATGCCTTAAAATCTACTATTAGTAGACTATCCATTTGTATTTGCAGTTTTTCTTTTTCTATAATTTTTCTTCTTAATTTGGTATAGGCACATGCACTCACCAGAAAGAGGTAAGAGAGAGAGAGAAGAAAAGTGTAAAATCACCCTACAGTGGGGACAGACAGCCATGCCCTCAATCTCTTTTCCTCCAGTTTCCTCTCAGGTTTTGGGCACACACATACAAGCGCCTGGCTTGTTTTTCAAGCCACAGAGAGCAAGACTTGAACCATGTAGTCAAGCCATACGAGATCCAGCTGCCATAACCACCACACCACTGGCTGGCCCCAAGGGTGTCAATGTTTTGTAGCCCTTTCTCCTTCAAGCAATTTGAGGTAAGTTCTATTGGGACTGGGTTGGATAACATTTGACAAATACCTTTAGTGGCAAAAGTAGTAAAAATAAACGCTGATGCAAGGTCCAGGAGTTCTCTTCTGAAACGGTGTGTGTGTGTGTGTTTGTGTGTGTGAGAGAGAGAGAGAGATTGGTTAACACCAATTTTTCCAGACTCTTGTTCCACAGTTCTTTTCACATACTACCACCGTGAAAAATAATGATATCAACTAACATGTAATGAGTACTTAGTATGTGCTAGGCATTGTTCTAAGTATTTATATATATATGATCTCATATATAATTTTGGGCAGAGAAATCTATTTTAGGCAACTGAAGCACCATGGCATGGGTAAACTTGGGGGCAAGATTTTAAGGAACTGTTGGGGTTTAATTAGGAAGCTGAGTCAAGATATGAAAGGAGGTGAAAACGCGACCTGATCAATAAAACATGCACAAGTGTATGAGAGAGAAGAGGATGACAAAAAATAAATCAAGGAAACAGACAGCCCTAAAAGGTGATGCTCTGCAAGGCTGACCCACATGGAGCAGAAAGGAAGTGGTTCTGGGTTCTTGTCTGGAGGCTTCCCTAAATATGTTGGCCATCTATGTGCCTAAATCCAGGGTTGGCTGGAGGTAATCTAGGTGTTGGCAACCTTTGGGAGTATGGTCTTGGTCTCTTTCTCCCTTTCTCTCTTGCTCATGAAGAAATAAACATTTTTTAAAAAATGTTTTTAGTAGGTCAAGGAACCAAGGACCAGAATTATTAACCTACAGGGATCTGAGGATGCCGAAGTAGTTAATATTATCACCATTTGTGAATACATTTCCTTCTAAGTTTCAGAATTAATGTGTTCTTAGGCCAGCCTGTGGCATGGTTGTTAAGGCAGCTGGTCCCACTTGCTTGACTGCATAGTTCAAGTCCCAAACCTGGTCGCTTGAGAAACATGCTGGGTACATGTGCCCAAAATCCCAAATGAGAGGGAAATGGAAGAGAAGGGATTGTGTTATAAACATCCCCCTTTGAGGGAGAGGTGTTTTCTCAATTCCCCCCTCCCCATCTGTCCCTGTTTCTCTCCTGTAAGTACACATTCTAGCAAATATTTTTTTTAAATCAATGTGTTTGGGCCAGCAGGTGGTATAGTGGTTAAGGTGCTGGAAGCCCACATGACCATCTACAGTTCAAGTCCTGGACCTGACAGCTTGAAAAACATACTGGACATGTGTGTGTGCCCAAAATCCCAGGAAGAGAATGGAGGGAAGGGAATGAGGTATGGCCATCTTCCCAGGGGGTTATTTCTCATTTTCCCTCTCACTGTCTCTTTCTGTCTCTCCCACAAATGTACACACCCTATGACAAAAAACTAAAAAAAATAATTTATGTGTTATTTCGATATGGCACATAGATCAGCTCCTGAGGCCACAATAAAATAAAATACATCAGATTCTTTGAATGGTCTTAGTGGTGTCCTTAAAGGGTTACATATTATGTGTTAAATATTGGAATGGGCATTGTTTTGGAATAAGCAGAGCATCAGTCCTTTGCATAAAATAGAGGGGCTAGTCTAGAAGTTCTGTCTGCAGTGTCAGCCACAAGGCAATGCCTCATCCCCAGCAGCAATGTGTTGACAAGGTGGTCTGCATCCAACCCAGCTGCAGAGACAGATGGGCTCCTGGCCAGGCATCTCATCCATTCAGAGATTCCTGATGACCAACCCGAGGAGGCCCATCAGGGGGATTCCATGTGGGTGTGTTATTCAGCCTGACTTGGTTAGGGCACAAGAGTCAGGCAAATGACGTATGCTGAGCAATCAGACCAGCCTCAATTGAAAACATGAAACCAAAGCCTAGACTGGGAAAATTTCCACCTTCTCAAAATAACCCAGCTCTATCAATTATTATCCCTCTTTAGCTTCCATCTTCAACCACTTTACTGGTTGCTTCTCATTAGAAATTCAAATTTCTACTGTCTTTAAATATAGTCAGACAATCACAACAGAACAACCTTCCCTTTATGCTTCCCTGCTATTCCTTCTCCTAACAGTTAGAACTGTCACATCTCAAGCCACCACACTCTGGTTTCTTCCCACCATTCAGTGAAACCACTCCTAACCAGGTTACCAATGACCTCTCAATTATCAGATCAATGGATCCATCTCCTTCTGTATCTTTGCCTCTCTGTGGCATCGAGCTGGACATTTCCTTCCATCTAGAAATGCTTTAACTCCTGAGCTTCTATGATGCTATAGACTTCTGCTATCTGACCTCTCAATGGTGGTGTTACCTGGGTCCAAGCTTGGGCATACCTTTTCTCATTCTAACACTTTCCTGAGTATCTCCATCATGGTTGCAACCACTGAAATCCCTGCCTTCTGCCTCGACCACTTTCTATAAGCTATACATTCAGCTGGCCACTAAATATCTCTCTGGATGCCCCAGGGAGATCTCTGCACATCCAAAACCACTCATGAACATCTCCAAATTGGCCCCTTCTTCATGGATTTCCTCACCTTGGTGTCACAACCGACCACCTTGTTGCTTAAGCCAGACACGAAAGAATAATTTTTGGCTCTTTCCTACCCACCTGCCACCCAAATAAGACAGCAAGCTCTACCTCAGCCCTGATCTTCTTTCCTGGTGAGACCCCCTCAGCTGAGATCCTGACTCCAGCCTCTTCCGTCCACATGGCCACCACAGTAATCTGTCTACACCCAAACTATGATCATGTTCTTTCCCTGCTTAACATCCTACCACGGCTTCAACCAGACAACCTTTCCCTTCTCATTTCTCTCCTCTCTGCTGTGTCTACCCTATGCCCACAGGGAGTCTGGCTATATGGGCAAGCAGCTGACGACTAGGGCTCTGGCAGCAAGTCAGACAGATTTGTGTTTGGCCTAAGAAGATATAGGAGCTCATAAGCATGTGAGACAAGTCAACATCTGCACACAACAGGTTCTAGAAGTAAGAGACATGTCAGCGGACTATTACAACTGAGGCAAAAGAACCTAGGCTAGTCTCTCACAGTGAGAAAAGAACAAAAGGTGAACCTGTAAGACAAGTGAGGAACTGTAAGGACCTAAAACAGGGAAAATAAGATGCAAATATTAATAGTAAGGCTATGGATTCATAAGGTAATGCTAAGACACTGTTCACAAAGTAAGCAATCCATGGCAAGTCAAGAAACTTTAAAAACCTTTTATTGGAAGCCCAGCACCAAGGAACAAGAAATCATTTTAAAACACACACACACACACACACACACACACTCACACACACATACATTCTACAAGATAAGTGAGGCCGGATGCCAAGAGAATTTATAGCTTCTGTAAATGGGACGGAGGGCAGGAAAGCCTAGAAGGTACAGGCGCAATGACTATCCTTGTGACAAGGTGAAGGCCACAGAAAGTCATCTACAGAAACTATGTCAACTGGCCCCTTAAGGTAGGTGGGCTTCAGGATGATAGGAAAGAAGCAACACGGGTTCACTGGGCAGACTCAGTGAAACATTTACAAATACTAGCGACTTCTTGAAATATTTTATTTACTCCTCACAAATAAGGGTGTTAGGGAGATTCTCCCTCCCAAAATGTCTTTGAAAGCAGCCAGCTGAGGAGTTCAGAGCGAAATACTGGAGTGATAAACGCACACGTCGTTCCAGACCTAATGAACTATGTACATAAATCACCAGAACCGGGTGCCAATTTCTAAAACGTTGTCCAAAACGTTGCCAGAGTTGGAAACAAGCACCTCGCCAGAGTTAAGTCCTTTTCCTAAAAGCCTCAGGCCTATGAACCCCCCGTACAGTTAGACATAACCACTCATGGACTTTGGTTGGACTTGTGTAGGTCCGGGTTTGAATCCCATCCGTGCCACTTGGTAGATGACTAAACCTCTTGTGACTGTGGTTAAAGAACTGCCCAAGGTGGGTCACACTGCAGTATTAGGGGCAGACCTGGGGCAAGAACCCTACAAGGTCGCTGACTCCGGAGCGGTGCCCCCCCCCCCACAGGTGGCGTTACGTGTTACTTCTCTCTTTCTCTTTCTCTTTCTCTTTCTCTCTCTCTCTCTCTCATGAGTGTGCAGGCCTGGTTCAGAGAGCTCCTGCGGAGGTGGCCGGCTAGGGTGGCGGGCCGGGGGCGAGTCGGCGGGAGCTGGGTGTGGGCCCGGAGGCGCGAGCCGGAGCGCCCCCAGTGCGGCGCGGACCCGGCGGGAGGGTGGGGATTG